>NC_054387.1:50226392-50565559 GCF_017654675.1 Xenopus laevis | reverse complement strand
GTACAGCTATGCCATTTACTGGTTCAAGATGTACAGATGTAAGCAGACAGACACATGCATACTGTAGACTGACACATAGATACCCTTAGACTGATACAGGCACTGTATACATATCCTGTGCCTCTTCAAAAGTTAAGGGGATACTGTCATGGGAAAAAAAAATTTTTTTTCCAAAATGAATCAGTTAATAGTGCTGCTCCAGCAGAATTCTGCACTGAAATCCATTTCTCAAAAGAGCAAACAGATTTTTTTTCATTCAATTTTGAAATCTGACATGGGGCTAGACATATTGTCAATTTCCCAGCTGCCCCAAGTCATGTGACTTATGCTCTGATAAACTTCAATCACTCTTTACTGCTGTACTGCAAGTTGGAGTGATATCACCCCTCCCCCCCCCAGCAGCCAAACAAAAGAACAATGGGAAGGTAACCAGATAACAGTTCCCTAACACAAGATAACAGCTGCCTGGTAGATCTAAGAACAACACTCAATAGTAAAAACCCATGCCTCACTGAGACACATTCAGTTACATTGAGAAGGAAAAACGGCAGCCTGCCAGAAAGCATTTCTCTCCTAAAGTGCAGGCACAAGTCACGTGACATGGGGCAGCTGGGAAATTGACAAAATGTCTAGCCCCATGTCAGATTTCAAAACTGAATATAAAAAAATCTGTTTGCTCTTTTGAGAAATGGATTTCAGTGCAGAATTCTGCTGGAGTAGCACTATTAACTGATGCGTTTTGAAAAAAATTTTTTCCGAAGACAGGATCCCTTTAAGATAATGTGCTGTCAAAGGATGCTGGGAGTTTGCACTGAGCAAGTACTGGAGGGCGAGAGGTATAACATACTGACTGTAATTAGATATGCACAGATATGAATGGAACCTGAAGTGTGTCCTAGCAACATGATTTATTCTACTGTGCCACCCATGCTATATCCTTATGTACATATCTGCATGTGGAATACAGGAGCAAGCAGTTCTATTGTACAAAGCACCATCTGGAACATTCACAGATATGCCAAGGGTTCCTGATTTGACAGAATTACTTGGTCTGTGTTTAGTGTGTTGGGGGGGGGTGGTTTATCAGCTTAGTGATGGTTGAATCTGTGCCGCGAAATTTGCAAAAACAAATTTTATGTGCGTGCCAATTTTGACGTGCAGCAATTTTTTTTGGATGCAGCGGATTTTTTGCAGGCGAATTGTTGCCGCTGTTTTGCTTGTGGCGATATGTGGAAACTTACCGCAAATTTGTGTCTTGCTAATATATTCCCCCATTACTACAGCGGGGTATAAATTGCCCTTTGTATTACCAAAGATTTCATAAAAAAAAAAGCTGCATGTACAATCTCATATCTGAGTCAGCCACTGGGACCATAAATGAACCCCTGCAGCTTTGCCTTCCTGCTTGGTGGCAGTGCCCAAACCAGACCCAGAGACTTAATGCCTTGCAATCAATCAGACCTTCATATAGTCATAGCTAGTGAGTAAGACAGGATACCTTAAAATCTGTTAAAATTCAAGCAATACATATACTGCACACCAGGGTCGGAATCTAACCCCTGCAGCTTTGCCTTCCTGCCTGGTGACAGTGTCAGATGACCCAGATGTTTAGTGCATCGTGTTAAACAATGATAAATGATAAGCAGACCTTCATGTAGTCACAGAAAGAGAACATTGGGTAATTCCTTTCATGAGATCCTTAGAGCTACTTTAAAGGGACAGTAAGGTTTGAAAATTAAAGTAAATATATGAAAGGAATTAAATTAGCTATATGCGAGATGAAAGTTAATTCTGTCCAGCTACAACTAGTAGATACGTCTATTAATGTGACTTGAATGGCAAATGTAAGGCAAACGATATGGCAGTTTCCACCAGGGCAGTAGTTAAAGAAGAGGTAGTTTAGGGGAGGGAATGACATGATCATGGATGTGTTGTTGTTAAACTTGTTGGCAAGTTGAAGTCCAACAACATGTAGGCCAAGAATAAATACAAATATGCGATTGTTTGGTATTGTCTGTTGTAGGGGATGAATGGAAGGGAACCCCGGCCTTTATAAATGGGATTATTCCTCTGTGGTTAATTATGGCTATGTGTGCATTTCTGTTGGATGGCGTTCCCTAAGTAGAACCATAAGGTGTGACCCCCCTCTCTGTGCTGTTACTGGAACGTCTACCCTGTCTGGTGTTGTTGTGATTCATCCTCCACTTTTCATCTGAGTCTCTGAGCTCCAGGATGGTTGTCTGATTCATGGTGAATCAGGCCACCAGCTGTGAGAATTTATTTGTATTTCTGTCCGCAGCCGGACCCCCAAACTTCACCCACTGGAGCCCTGATGTCATCAGAAGCTGCAAGAGAGAGAAGAGGAAGAATCAGGAAGGAGCGGGTAAGTGGGCACCCAGTGGGTAAAAGTTCAGAGACTTTGCTCAGTTTGCTGAGATACTGTATGTGCTGAAATAGAATATTTCTTCTCTGTATATTGCCATGTGGGAGCTGCCATATTGTTTTACTTAATTGCCATAGCATCTGTACACAGTATATTCTGTATCATGATATGCATTTCACAAACAGGAAATTCTTATGTCCGTTTTTTGCAGCCAACAAAATGTATTTTGTGAACACAAAATTCACACAAAATGAATTTAGTGATGACAAAATGAATCCTGTCAGCACAGGTTCTATGAACAATGCACTCCATTTTGTAGAAATAATCAGCCAAGCAGGCAAAACTGCAGTTAGAAATAGTATTTCTAATTGCAATACAGAAAGGTGTGCTCCCAACATGGGATTTTCTGGGAGGCACTGTGCCATTTAGTGATGGGGCACTGTGTCATTTGTTACTGGGATCACTGTTTCATTTGATGCTGGGGTCACCGTTTCATTTGGTACTGGAGTTACTACAATTTAGTGCTACAGATACTGTGTCATATGTTACTTGGACACTGTGACATTTCATTTGTTGCTGGGGTCACTGTATCATTTGTTACTGGGGCACACCCATTTAGTGCTGGGCTCACTGTGTTGTCTGTTACTGGGGCACTGCGATTTAGTGCTGAGGTCACTGTGGTGGGGTGATTGTATCATTAGTTTCTGACACTGTTTGTCACTGTGCCATTATTCGTGCACACATGCTTTGTATTGTACAGGCTATTTCAGAGATTCTCGGGCACTAAACACCGACACGGCCTTGTGCTCCAAAAGTAAATTGTGTAGAAATTGTGTTTACTATTGCTATATTCTACTGTGTCAATTGTAAAAAAAAGAATTGGTCTAATAATAAAGTGTCATGGCCAGGTGGAATTGCTTTCTGTTCCCTCATAAACCATCTTGTTTGTGCCATATAAAAGCATTATCCTTGTCTCTCTACAAAAATACACATTGTTTGGGAACAGACAATCCATCTTCGATTGCTGATGGGTTGAGTCTCTAGAACAATAATGGTTTCCTCCATGACTCTTCGGGGGCCAAGAAATAAGTTGTAAAATCAATAAAAAAATTGATGAAAACAGATCGGTGTAAAACAGGGAAATTTGCCTATTTTTAGAACAGCCCGGTGGCACCTTGATAAATGGCTCACCAGTTTTGCAGGAGAGCACACGCCATGCTCAGAGAAAGTTTGTCCTTGTTCCTAAGGAAGGAGACTTGCAGGGTATCTAAGAAGTTCAGTTGTTTCATGACCAGCATTGTTAGTCAGAAAAAAGGAAAAATAAAAAGAAATCCTTTTAATTGTGCATCAAAGACTTACCTGAAAAGAAATGGAACAAGACTTACATTTAAGAGCTATTTTTAAGCTTAAATATGCGCATACGAGTAATACATTTACAGAGTAAAGGCTATTGTCAAATAGGGGGTTATTTACTAAAACTCTAATTTATCTCATCTTTTTTATTAAACCAAGATCAACCAAACTCCTTATTTATCAGTAAAATAACTTGAAAAAGCCAGGTTGGAAAAAGACAATAAAATTATCGCTGAAAAACTGTAATTTTTCTGGATTATCGGATGAAACCCAGCACAGATCACGATATCTTCAAATTGTAAAAGCGACATCTGCCGTTGGCTTCTACATGACCTTGACAGGTTTCATATGGCGGATTTTCAGATTCGAACGTTTAGCAGCTTCAGTTAAGTAGAACTAAGTAAAGGGTTAATTGAAGAGGGTGCGTCTCGAGCACCCTGATGGAGAAGCGATGCATACATACAAACCATAATGCCCATATGTTTGCCTAATGCATTTTGTCCTGGGAACCAATTATTTGTTTGCCCTGTAAGCCCCACAGCACATTTCTAACAATCTGACCCACATCATCACCACTAATTTTGCTCTCACTAGAACAAACTTCAATTATGTTTTAGCCTCCGGCGATGGGGTAGGGTGCATTATGGGAATCCAGATGTCTGCCTGGCACTTTCACCTCCCCTCGCTGTTGCTGTGACTGGTTTACCGAGGAAGACGGTCCTGCTGATGGGGGCAAGCTTGTAGCAGTTCCAAAACAAACCAGATGTTTCTTTCCTGGTCAGATTCTGTACCGTTCTGATAACAGTACAGTTATCTAAGGACCCAGTTAAAGTTAGAAAAAACCAAGTACATTGGTTTCCCTGGAAATAAATGATGAGGAGTGGGAATTGGGGCCTTGGTAACACATTTATGAAGTCAACATGTGCTTAGCTTCTAGGTTTTGCACAAGGCTCAGTTTTCCAGTGAGTTAAGAAAGAAGATTTGGGTTCAGTAGATTCATGGCATATCGACATTTTAGATTGCAGTTCTATGTTTAGCAAAAGCCCTCAAAATAAAAACACAGTTTTACAATAACTATTTTGGTACTTGGTCGGGGAAGTGATTTTCCTGCTACTGGTCTCTACTTCCTTTCTGGCAAAAGCTACTGTGTAAATCTGTCAAGCCTAATTGTCACTCCCATCATGCCACCTGTTCCTCTATGCATATCAGATACCCCATACTGCAGAGTTGCATTGACTGCATGAGATACCAGCCGGTATTATTCTCAGGATGAGGGAAAGTTGGGTTATGATAGCCTTTTTCCTGAATTTCAAGACAAATGTATATGGCAAATGCTGGAAGTTTGGAGTGACTCACATAGGCCACCCCTTTGCATTATTGTATTCAACAAATTGGTGGCCTTCTAACTTTATTGAGTGGTATCATTTTATTTGAATCAAAGTGTTTGTATTTGCTTCAGAATATCACATGGACTATGGGGTTGTATTTCCCAGTATGGCACTGAGGTCTTTGAGTAGTCTGTTCCTAAACTACCTCATGGTCATGTTCTCTGTGAGAAGCCTCAAATAAGCCTTCTAATAATGGCTTTATTCAGGTATGTGTAAACAAAGAACAAAGCAGTTTTCAAACTGTTGGGCTGGACTACCAAGGGGAGTCCAAAATTGGGAGGGCTCAGCCTGAAGGCCTGTTAGGGTAAATGATTCTTGCTTGCCTAAATACTTCTGAAAACCCAACTTGATGATCAAGCTGAAGGAAGATTATGGACCTAGTGAAACTTTTTTGTTGACCTTGATAATATTTAAACTACAGGGTATGACTGAATGTTTTCATAGCTCAGTAACCTTGTTATGATAAGTCATCACTGACCAAATGTTGGGCTTTAAAAGGTGACTTGGAACCAAAACCACAGCTCTAGGATGACAATTTAGTTGTTCAGTGTGATATAAACATACCTGTTCCTATAAATTATCATGCAATGACTGGTTCATCTTCTTACTCATCCTTAATGTTTCCAAAATAAAGTCTGTATCAATGAGACTTTGATGTCTGAACAAGGGATATTACAAAAAGGCAAATGTACCGTCTGGCACAGATACAAAGGGCATACATTATAATATTAATTTACTCAGTGTTTAACTTTGGAAAGGACAATCATCTACTGTATATACTCTTTGTGTTGGGGGTTGTGCTTTTGTAGTCATATTGTTGGAGGTCACCATGATGCTCAATGACCTTACACAAAGTTGGTTGGTTATTTGTGGTATTTCTATGGCATAGCCAGTAACATAGTAGTCTCAAAGTTGGGGCCGGTATTACAAATTTATCAGCATTGTACTTGGTGGTAAACTTGTAGTTACTGGTCTTCTACTTGGGCCATGTCACTGATCGGTCCCCATCACCTCTCCCAACTCACCCTCTAGACCACAGACACCCACTCTACTCACTTAAGTCGCCTGTAATCCAGCTGGTAATACAACGACTCTGTCTCCTTTTTGTAACATCTCGGACATATTTTCTCACAGCCAGACACACTGGCCAGTAATAGGTTTACCAAAAGGTGGCAACCCTATTTGCGGTTGTGTCACTTCTTAACCTGTGCTCCTATGCATGAAATCCAACCATACAGAACATCGATCTAGAAATATGTTATTACAATCCATTTGTAACATTTTTACAGCAGGCAGTTTACAGGTACAGTACGTGTAAAGCTATGGTAGTTTGTTACAAGCAGTGAAAAATGGGAGATATTGGCTGGAAAGATTGTTTACTCAAGCAGTCACATCTGATGTATGACTTGCCCGTGTGCACTTTTGTTTGGCTTCCTGGGAATCAATATCATTATTGGTTGAAGATCACAAGAGGTTGAAAAGGATCAACATCTCTTTGAACAGGAAAATAATGCATTTTACATTCAGATACAAACAGGCTGACTCACGAATGAATGGCCGCCAGCAAATTCCATAATTACAGAAAAAGCTATGAATGTCACAGTCAATCTTTGTATTTAAGTTTTAAAATGTAGGTTCAAGTTCCAGCCCAACTAATTAACACTCTGTCCTGCTCATCCCTGCTCCCTCTGCTCTTCCTTGTCCACCCTGCTCGTTTTGTAGCGGGACATAGGGGAAATCAGGAAAATGTATTGGGGAGTGGTGACTTACATGTTGGGTGGGCGACTGACAAGTATTTCACACTGGGCCCCTTATTTACAGATACATAGAAATATTAGGGCAACAGTTGCTCTGCTTTAGTTCCAGGGGTACCCAGGGCACAAATAAGCACTCACCCCAAACTGGTTTTCAGACTGGGCCCCATTAGCTCATAACAATGTTACAGATATATAGAAACATTGGGATAACAGTCACCCTGCTATAGTTCCAGGGATACTCAGGACACAAATAAACACTCACCCCAAATCTCACCCTAACTGACCTTCAGGCTGGGCCCCCTTAGCTCATAACAAGGTTACAGATATATAGAAACATTGGGGTAACAGTCACCCTGCTATAGTTCCAAGGGTGCCCAGGGCACTAATAAACACTCACCCCAAATCTCACCCTTACTGTCCTTCAGGCTGGGCCCCCTTAGCTCATAACAAGATAACAAGATATATAAAAACAAATGGATTCTAAACACATTTATCCTAGTATATGTACTGTACATATGTCTGTGAAATGTGCGTGTAAGTTCCGTTGGAGCAGGGAATGATTGAAATGATCTGTGCAATATAAATATCGCAAATTCTAAGGAGCTGTTCAGTATAAAAATAAAAACTGGGTAAATAGATAGGCTGTGCAAAATAAAAAATGTTTCTAACATAGTTAGTTAATTCACTGATCAGTTATGTCCAAAGTGGCACCCTTCAAGTCGCTGACTAACTCAGAGTTAGAGAGCTGCAGGAAGTAGTGTTCTGTTATATTTGACATCCAGTCACTCCAGCCTTTATACATTACATGTTTGGCTAACTAACTATATTAGAAACTTTTTTATTTTGCACATACTATCTATTTACACAGTTTTTATATTTACACTGAACTGTTCCTTTAAAATGCCAGGCCCCAAATGATCAGACTGTTCTATACGCAAGCAACACAAACAAGCACACACAATAACGGTACTTGTGTGCCACGAGAAGGTTAAATATGATATGATTATTCTCGGTGGGGGGGAAGGCAACGCACTGGGAAATAATCACTTGCAGGGTGTGATGAATCATTTTACATTAGAATTTTAGATTGAATTTATGCTAGCAAACGTCAATGCAAATTCAGTAATAACATGCAATTTGCTCTGGTTTAAACATTTTGCTAAATAGGTATACACTGCTGCTCCAAATCTGTACACTGGCTAAGTAAGTGTTTGGGGAGATTACACCCTTCTGCGCAGCAAATGCTGATTGTATGAGTGAGACTCCTTTCCCTCTCCCCAGCACTTATAGATTATGGCAGCAATCAAACAGACATGGCATCTTGAGGCCAAAACATACTTTGTGGGGCTCCAGTATTTATACATTTTTTGACTGAAAAAGAATTGTCACAGTTGTGCTCTACTGTCTCCATCTATCCTGTTACCTCAATTTTCACCATTTTGTCCTACTGGTACAATCATGTCCTATAGTCTCCTTCTTGCCACCCACTAATCATACAGTCTTTATTTTTCCTCCGTCTTGTCCTGTTAGCTCAGTTTTGCCCTGGTGTCACGATCTTGTTCTACTGGTACAATCATGTCCTCAAGTAACAATGTTGCCCTACGGCCTCCATTTTTCCATTGCTTTAAATATTTCCCACTACTGTCTCTATAGTTTTTACTGTCCATTTTACTGACCATTTTGTTCTACTGGTAAAATCTTGTTCCGTTTTCACCCTCCTGCCTTATTGTCTCCATGTATCCCTGTCACCATCTTGTCCTACTGACTGTCTTCATCTTTCTCTTATGTCACCATCTTGTCCTATTGTCTTCATCTTTCTCTTATGTCACCATCTTGTCCTATTGTCTTCATCTTACACTTATGTCACCATCTTGTCCTATTGTCTTCATCTTACTTTTATGTCACCATCTTGTCCTATTGTCTCCAACATGCCCTTCTGTCCCCATCTTGCCCTACTCTCTTTACATTTTCTTACTATCTTCATTACCCACCCACCTTTCTAAACCTTGCCCCACTGTCCTAATCTTTAATTACTGTCTTGTTCTGTAACTCAATTTTACAAATCTCAACCTTCACCAACTGGTACAAATGTATCCTGTTGTCACCTTCTTGCCATCCTTTTACCATACTGTCATCATCTTGTCCTTACAGTGTAATATTGTCACCATGTTGGCCTACTGTCTCCATTTTGCACTGCTTTAAATATTTTCCCCTGCTGTCACTATCTTTTCCTACTTTCACCATTTTGTTCTAGGGTTAAAATATTGTTTTGACCTACTGCCTCCATTTTTCTTTGTTTTTCTCCATCTTGCCCTACTGGCTCAATCTTTCTCCATCTCTCTCCTTGTAAATCATTCAACTAGCAAACCTGGCCTCATGCATTGTTAAGGAACTCTGGTCCCTTCAATAAGTAATGAAATTCCGGAATCACAACTGAGACATTTTCAAATTACAAATCAATTACAAATCATTTCTGTTAAAATAAATGAGCAATGCCAGGTTTTCATTAAAATTGAGGTCACGTCTGTCTGTAAACCTCTTCATTCCATCTTAAACCCTGATGTATGGAGTAATTCTATGGAAATGAGCAGCCACTGAGCAACTGTGTTAGGCTAAGGCCCAGAGTTAGACTGAAATTGTAATTGCTCAGTCTATCTCTCTCTCTCTCTCTCTCTCTCTCTCTCTCTCTCTCTCTCTCTCACTCTATCTATCTATCTATCTATCTATCTATCTATCTATCTATCCATCATCTATCTATCATCTATCTATCTTCAACATCATCTCTCTCTCTCTCTCTCTCTCTCTCGCTCTCTCGCTCTCTCTCTCTCTCTCTCTCTCTCTCTCTCTCTCTCTCTCTCTCTCTCTATCTATCTATCATCCATCTATCATCTATCGATCTATCATCATCTATCATCTGCTGTATCTGGGGTTTGGCTGGTATGTGAGAAATGTACTATTGCTGTTGATTTCATTGCGTTCCCGCCAGTTGAGTTCTCGCAGGGGTGTGCTGTTTGAGAAAAGAACATACTGAGTTATTACAGGATTATTTGTTCTCTACTGTAATGTTTAACCACGTTAATCCAGATTAAATAGAACAAGAAAGGTCACACGCTAGTTTGGCTCCTGAATGAGATATTGTGAGTTTCTTGTACAAATGCAGGTTAAAGGGACCCATAGCCACCCGTGGTTGCTATGGGTTACCAGAAAGAATCTGAAACTGCACAGCTCACTGGTTTATGGCATGCCAGTCTGAATAGGGCCTTGACACTCTGGGCCCCTTTTCCCACAATATTAGGGTGCAGTAGTTGCCCTTGTTCCCTCTGAGAGACCTTTATTTCCTTGTCCCTCTTTCTGAGAGAGCTCTTTTCCATTGTTCCTGTCTCTCCGAGAGATTTCTATTCTCTTGTCCCTGTGTATTTGAGATTTTATTCCCTTGTCCCTGTCTGAGAGAGCTCTGTTCCCTTGTCCCCATCTTTCTGAGAGTGATGCGTCTGAGACATACAGTATATTTCCTATGTCCCAGTGTTTCAGGGTACAATGCCATTTGTGGCCCCTTTAGTCATACCTCCCAACATTTTGGAAACAAAAAGAGGGACAAAAAGATTTGAATTTTTTTTGACCATGCCCATTTTTGTGACCACACCCCCTAATTACCATGTCCATTTTACAAAATGTGGCAGGTTATGAAAGCTTGAACACATTTCTGTGGTTTTGATGTGTTATTACCGTTTTGCTAATGAAGGTGAATTGCCCTTTAAGTTGATAAGTTCTTATCTTATCTAAAACCATTACAAAAGTATGTTAAGTATGTATTCTGGGCTCTCTGCCAAGAGCCAATTAAGTTAGAAACGTTGTATCTTTTTTTGGCAGTTCAGTGCAGCAGATCAAAGAGAAACTCGGGACATTTCAGTACATATCCGGGACTGTGGGTTGAACTGTCAAAAGCAGGACTGTCCCACTCAAAACGGGACGGTTAGGAGGTATGCCCTTTAGTTAATGTATTCGGGCCCCGTGGTTATGCTGTTTGGTGTTGCTGGGAGTCTGACATGCAGATTATTACTGCGCTGCTGTGAATTATTTCCATGACTCACTTTGTTCGGCTGCCATTACAACCGAAAAAGGGTCTCACTTAATTACATTCTCTTATTAATTATCAGTGTCACTGAAAAAACCGCTGAATCCATTGCCTCAGGTCTGCCACAAAAAAACCCTTGTTACATCCTAAACCTTTTCGTTTGCATTCTAAACAAGGCACGCCTCCTGGCACTGGCTATGAGCAGCCTTCCAGATACTAGGCTTAGATTTATATAGTGCCGACATATTCAGCTTCGCTGTACAGAGATTATACATCATCTCCATTGGTCCCTGCCCCAGCAGAGCTAACAATCTAAGTTCTCTATCATATTCACATACACTAAGGTCAGTTTTATCAGCAGCAAATTAAAAGTATCCGTAGGAACCTCAGCCATGGACAGTAGACATAAACTCCTTAAAGGGATTCTGTCGTGATTTTTATGATGTATTTTTTATTTCTAAATTACACTGTTTACACTGCAAATAATTCACTCTACAATATAAAATTTCATTCCTGAACCAGCAAGTGTATTTCTTTTTATAGATGTAATATTGGTTTGTAGGCAGCCATCTCAGGTAATTTTGCTTGGTCATGTGCTTTCTGGCAGGCTGTTGTTTCTCCTACTCAATGTAACTGAATGTGACACAGTGGGACCTGAATTTTTTTTATAAAGTGAATCACTCCAACTTGCAGTGCAGTAGTAAAGAGTGA
Source organism: Xenopus laevis (assembly GCF_017654675.1). Taxonomy (NCBI): domain Eukaryota; kingdom Metazoa; phylum Chordata; class Amphibia; order Anura; family Pipidae; genus Xenopus; species Xenopus laevis. Next base: position 50,553,892 of record NC_054387.1, on the reverse strand, counting down.
CTGAAGTTTATCAGAGCACAAGTCACATGACTGGGGGCAGCTGGAAACTGACAAAATGTCTAGCCCCATGTCAGATTTCAGTAGTTAGGGGACAACTCCCAGCAACTCCCCGCAATGTAGCCTATGGAACACTGATAGTTTAGACTAGAGGCATATTACTTCTGATGAAATCATAACTCTGCTCATAAATGAGTAACACGTGAATGCAGCATAAGCATTGTTTCTCAGACAGCATGTAACTTCAAAATCACAATTGTGATCTTTCTTCTGTGGAGCTGATAGTGCCCGCTTTAGTGGCAGTCCACAGTGTAGTCTGGTCCCATTATGGTCCCTTGCTCCAGGAATCTCACTGTGTCACTGGAACTCAATCACTTGGGTCCCTATAATATCGGACTGATTACAGAGGGGTACTAACTCCAATATCCTCCTTGTTGGAGCCTTGAAATGCTTGTCTAGCTGAATCCTGCCTGTCTCTCACTACTGGAGTGACTATAACAGAGCTAATTATTACTAACTTTCGTAACTGGGCCTGTCACCCTCCCAGACCCAATCCTGTACCCACCTTCCGGCTAGGTGGGATCCAGGAACAGAGCCCTGAGCACGTCTGCTGTCCCTTTTATATATGTAAACACTACAACCTACTGGGCAAACACTGAATTGCTCTTACATGACTTTGACCCTGCAAAGGGAAATAATCACCCTTATCTGAATACCTTAAGTCTGCTAAAATAAATGAATTCAACCAAATTGGATTGTTTTGCCTCCAATAAGTATTATTTATATCTTGGTTAGGATTTAGTACAAGGTTTTGTTTTATTGTTACAGAGAAAAATGTACACTATGCCATTCTCTTGCCTTACTCCACCAGTGTCAAACCTCATAGACTCTTATTAGCGTTGGCTGTGGGGCCCTGACCTGAGAAGGAATGAGATGATTTATTCTCACTCACGGTTTAGAGAAGAAATGTAAGATCTTTATGTGACTCTGCACATCTGTGCTCAGCCGACTGGATGCCGGGGAGGGGGCCACAAACTCAATATGAGACATGAGCAGAATATGGGAGATGGTTTTGTGCTGCTGGCATCTGGCTCAGCTCACTAAATAGAGGATTAAATGTACCCGACGCACACAGAATTATTCGTTGACTGAGGGCACTGCAGGGGTTTATTGTGTTATTAGGGCAGCCTTGGACTAGGGCAATACAGTAGAGCCCTCTCATTATTACAGGGCCTGAAAATTATTCTTGTTCTGGTCTGCAAGTGACAGAGCTCCTTTAGGGCATGAGAGCATTTCCCAGGAATTTGGGGGATTATACAGTCAATTTGGTACCACTCAGATATCAGGCCACCAGGACAGGTTAGGCCACCGTTTGGTTTGTGAGTTGATTGCTTGTCTAATGCCTACCATAGAAGGGAGGGTTGGTTGTCTTCTTATGAGCAGTGATGCCTCTCAGCATATTCTGTAAATCACCAGCTCAGATTGGGCTGGTCTCAGATTTATTGACTGGTAATTTTGTATTCCCCTCCCTATACTATTCCACTGCCCAACCAAGCCTTTTAACTCTATATTCCTGCTACCTCCATCTACATCTCCCCCTCCTTCCACCCATCTATACCCTGTCCCCAATTCATCCATTTGACATCATTGCCCTGCCCCCTAACATCACCACCTACCACCTTCCCACAGAAGAAAGAGTGGCAACCCAAGACCTGGGGCCACTTCTGCAAAGGTCCAGTCCATCATCCTGAAAGTACAGTAGATTACATGTATCAGTGCATTTTGGCCTTCGTTGTGTCTTGTCCAGAAGCACAAGATCCAAATCACGATTGACCTACAGTATGTGTAGCCGTTTTTAGTCAGAACCCCAAGTCACCAGCTTATGGCCATAAACGAATGTAGCTATCTTTGGTGAGGACCTATCTACATTTCACAGAGTGAGATGAAGCTGGGGCAAGCAGTGGGACACAACAGTCTTGTAGTTGCTGAAGGGTCAATACCATAGGTGCCACTGCTAACTATAATGGTGTCCTCTGTCACTCAAGTCTTTAATATCCAACACTCACTGATTAGCAATGGTTTTTCCTTATACAGTCAATAGACTCTCAATCTTCTTCTGTACAAAACCACTTTGAACACAATAAAAAACACTCTTCCATTGAAGTTCTTGTGTGTTTAAGGTGCCCAATACATGGGCAGTTTAAGTAACACATTTGAAGCACCTCAACATTATAAATAGGGATGAAAAACCTGGGTATTTAGATGGGAGTTCATTTCATGTTTTCTCATCCCTCCAAGTAAATCCCTTACCCCTTACCTTTTTAGGACTTTGATGTTTTGTCAATTTTTTACAGAACTAAGGAAGATGAAAAGAGGTCTAAGCAATTCAAATCAAAGCTCCCACAGTCATGTATAAATCTGAGAACAAACTCCCTCCTATATGAGTAAACAGAAATATATTGAGAAGGAATGTTCTGGGCACACAATAAGCTACCCCTCATACTGTACTGTCTAAGGGAAACAATATTGCCCCTCCTACCCATATATATATATATATATATATATATATATATATATATATATATATATATATATATATATATATATATATATATATATATAATGTAAGCTGCGGGATCAGTAACAGATACTTTTCTTCTCTTTAAGACATTTTATTTACACACAGGGGTGACCATTTCAGGATACAAAATAAATCATAAAAATAAATCCTGCCCACTAGGCGCTACCTTCACACATGAAGAGTTCCCTTACTAAACGGGGCCCCTTGCGGACTACCAGTAAGCAAACACATAAGTAGGGGTCACCCCTGTACTCACAAATCTTCTGGGGGATTGCTCAGCCTCCTGGCTTTCCTCAGTCACTTGGTCTCCTCTCTCTGCACCTTGCAGTGGCAAATGGCACCCCAGACCCTCTGGGAGTTCCTCACACAGGCAGTATCCTTCCTGCTCTGTGTCCTGCTCTGAGAGACCTTCCTAACAGCCTCACTCAAACTAAATACATTTCCACAGGACAGCCTTCCTGTGAAAGGTGAGCTCTAATCCATGAGCTGGACTTCTGGATCGGAGTACCTGGCTTGCCTGTTCTTTCCAGAATACTCCAGCTTCCAGGACCTGGCCACCAAAGCCTTTAAACTCTTCTCTGTTTATTAACACCCTTCCTGGTGCCTATATCTTCTACTGGGGAGCTCTTAAAGGGAAAACACACCTTTTCCCACATTGTTTTGGTCACTCTACCACAATAAATACAAATATACAGAGAAGGAATGTTCTGGGTACACAATAAGCTATACCCTCATACTGTACTGTCTAAGGCAGTGATCCACAACCAGTAGCTCGTGAGCAACATGTTGCTCCCCAACTGCTTGGATGTTGCTCCCAGCGGCCTTAAAGCAGATGCTTATTTTTGAATTCCAGGCTTGGAGGCAAAATCCAGATGTTCTGCCAAACAGAGTCTCCTGTATGCTGCCAGTCCATATAGGGGCTACCCCTAGTCAATCACAGCCCTTATTTTACACCAGCCAGGAACATTTTTCATGCTTGTGTTGCTCCCCAACTCTTTTTACATCTGAATGTTGCTCACGGGTGAAAAAGGTTGGGGACCCCTGGTCTAAGGGAAACAATTTGGCACCTCTGTCCCATATGAATAAATACAAATATACAGAGAAGGAATGTTCTGGGCACATAATACGCTATACCCTCATACTGCACTGTCTCAGGAAACAAATATACTATGTAAGATACTATTTTGATGTTAGGCAGATTCAGTCCTTAAAGGAGAATAAATAAGTGGCAAGAAAAAAAATGTTTACGGTTTCCTGCTGGTTTGAAGCAGGTTGAAAAGTGTCCAATTTCACACAATTACATGTTTCTTTCTCTAAACAGAATGCATATTTTTTGACACATATAAGGGTTAACAAAAAGCCAGTTAGAAACCGCCCGTCACATTCATCACATGACCTTTTGCTTTCAGTTTCACTTCTTCCTGCCTCCTGCCATGGCGTCTGCTGATCTGAGAGACGAGTTAAATTGCTCCATCTGCCTGGGAATTTATACAGACCCTGTGACTTTGCCTTGTGGCCATAACTTCTGCCAGATCTGCATAGAGAATGTGTTGGGTTCCCAGGATGGATCTGGGGTGTATACCTGCCCTGTGTGCAGAGAGGAGTATCTGGAACGCCCTGCTCTGCGGAAGAACACAACTCTGAGTAACATAGCAGAACATTTCCATCCAGCTGTGCTGGAAGGAGATGGGACTGGAATCTTCTGCACTTACTGTATCCACTCTCCTGTTCCTGCCGCTAAAACCTGTCTGCACTGCGAGGCTTTCCTGTGTGATAACCATGTGAGAGTACACAGCAAGTCAGCAGAACACGTCTTAACAGAGCCCACCACTTCCCCAAGGGACAAAATATGCTCTGTTCACAAAGAAGCCCGCAAGTATTACTGCTCCATTGATGACGTTTGTATCTGTGTGTCCTGCTCCATCATAGGAGAGCACAGAGGGCATCAGGTGGAGCCACTCTCTGAAGCTTCTGAGAAGAAGAAGAAGAAACTGAGACAGGTTCAGAAGACACTGTCTCTAAAGAGAGGACAGATTAGGTTGGCTGCCCAGAGTCTAGAGAAAAACTGGAGAGAAGAGAAAAATAGTATAGCCACTCTAACAGAAATATTTACTGCCCTATTCAAAGATATGAAGAATCCCTTAAGGGCTGAGGCTCAGAGATCTACGCATGAGATATCCAAGAAGGAAGAGCAGTTGTCACTCACAGCCTCCAGCTTAATCGGCAGACTAGAGACAAAGGCAGAAGAGCTGTCTACCAGAGTGTGTTACATAGAGGATGTGTGCAATATGGTTGACCCAATAGCTGTCTTACAGGAATGGGAGTCGGACAGTGTGGATGAAATAGAGGACCTTAAGCTGGAGGAAGAACTTCAGGAGTTCCATGGTACTTTGCGAACTGTAGGGGTCGAAGCCTTTGTGACCCTACAAGCACGTTCATTTGATCTTTTGCCTGATATTAAACCAATGAAATGGTTTGATATCCAGGTGGTGTCAGACCTACAGCTGGATGTGGAAACTGCTGCTAACAACGTGGTTATATCCAAAGACCTGAAGACTGCTTCCTGGACAGGGATAGATCAGTGCCGGAAGGAATCGCAAAAGAGATTTCAGTCATGCCAGGTTTTAAGCTGCAGAGCTTTCTACTCTGGGAAGCATTACTGGTCGGTGGACACCAGCGAATTGGGGGACTGGATGGTGGGGGTAGCATATCCCAGTATAGGAAGGAAAGGTGCAGGCTCTTTTATTGGATATACAAATAATAAATCTTGGTGCTTATGCAGATGTGATAAAGGGTACACTATGATGCACGGGACAGAAGTCCAAATATTATATCAATTATCCTGCTGCAGATTAGGAATTTATTTAGAATATGAGGCTGGGCGTCTGTCCTTTTATGAGCTGAGTGGTCCAATCAGACACTTACACACCTACATTGCCAAATTCACTGAACCCCTGCACCCTGTCTTCTGTGTGTCTAAAAATGCAAACAGCCCAGATATGTCCTACAGCTGGATCCGAATTCAGTCGTAAAAGCTTGGCACGGCCAAGCTTATAACAGTGGCAAATAAAGGTTGTTCACCTTTAAATTAACTTTTAGTATGACGTAGAGAGTGATATTCTCAGACAATTTGCAATTGGTTTTCATGTTTTATTATTTATGTTTTTTTTAATTATTTAGCTTTTTATTCAGCAGCTCTCCAGTTTTCAGTTTCAGCAATCTGGTTGCTAGGGTCCAAATTACCCTAGCAACTATGCATTGATTTGAATAAGGGACTGGACTATGAATAGAAAATGGATTGAATAGAAAGACGAGTTATAAAAACTAGCAATAACAATACATTTGTAGCCTAACACAGCATTTGTTTTTAGATGGGGCCAGTGACCTCCATTTAAAAATGGGAAAGAGCCAGAAGAAGGTGGCAGATAATTCAAAAACTATAAAGAAATAAAGAAGACCAATTGAAAAGTTGCTTAGAATTGGCCATTATACAAAATAATAAAAGTTAACTCAAATGTGAACCACCCATTTAAGCCTTTTTATTCAAGTGTAACCTGTATAATAGCTAAATGATCCAGGTGAAAAAAATAGTCCCTGTATCAGCTTTGTAGTAACAGCTATTTTCAGTAACCCTGTATTGTCTCTTTGCTGAAAAGGCATCCAACTTCTCTTCCCGTGAATCTCTCGTTAATACAGGACAATACCTTGCAGCCTTTTCCTACTGTTGACAGCCATTGCTACAGATACATTTATTATCTATACGTACCCAAGGTCAATGATGGTGCCAAGTTGTTGGTCTACCACTTTCAGCACTGATTGTGGATAATGAATAGGGCAGTTGAAACATTCTGTCGTCTAAATACATAATGCCTTTATGTGTTTCTGTACTGTTTGGGCTTTTGAAAATAATGGTACCTATATACATATATATATGATAAAATAAAATCAATATAAAAATAAAAATTTGCTGTTCAATTCCAAAATTCAATGATAACAACTTGTACAGCTTATTGTGTGCTCAGTGCATTCCTTCTCTGTATATTTGTATTTATACATATGGGTAGGAGGTGCCATATTCTTTCCCTTAGACAGTACAGTATGAGGGTATATACCTTACTGTGTGCCCAGAACATTCCTTCTCTGTATATTTGTATTTATACATATAGGTAGGAGGTGCAATATTGGTTCCCTAAAACAGAATAGTATGAGGGTATAGCTTATTGTGTGCCCAGAACATTCCTTCTCTGTATATTTGTATTTATACATATGGGTAGTATGTGCCATTTTGTTTCCCTTAGACAGTACAGTATGAAGGTATAGCATATTGTGTGCCCAGAACATTCCTTCTCTGTATATTTGTATTTATACGAATTGGTGTGTGATGCTATATTGCAGGGGTCCCCAACCTTTTTTACCCGTGAGCCACATTCAAATGTAAAAAGAGTTGAGGAGAAACACAAGCATGAAAAAGTCCCTTGGGGTGCTAAATAAGGGCTGTGATTGGCTATTTGGTAGCCCCTATGTGGAATGGCAGCCTACAGAAGGTTCTACTTGTCACTATACTTTGTTTTTATGCAATTAAAAATTGCTTCCAATCCTGGAATTCAAAAATCAGCACCTGCTTTGAGGACACTGAGAGCAACACCAAGGGGTTGGAGAGCAACATGTTGCTCACGAGCTACTCTCTGCAATAGAGTTAGATTGAGCCCCAAATTTAAATGTGTCCTGTATCACCAGTTTTCAGATGTTCTTACCTTGTTTAACAGATCAGTTAGCAGTGAGAAGTTAAACATTTAAGCCTATCATGTCAACTAGAAAATGGGAGGAGAGTATGGGTAGGGTTTAAAGCAGTTTAATCAGTGGACTAATTATCATTTTTATTTATGAAATACTAGAATGTCCCATTTTGAATTACCAAACAACAGGAGTGTGGGTATCAGTAGTTGGGGACATGGCCTAAAATGCTCCAATGTCTACATCAGGAACATTTGCAAGCAGGGACAAACCTTTGCGTTTATTAGCAGAAAATGCAACGTTTCGGGGTCAGGCTCCTTTATCATAAAGGGGCCTGACCCCTAAACGTTGCATTTTCTGCTAATAAATGCAAGGGTTTGTCCCTGCTTGCACCTGCCCTGTGAGTGCCAGTGATTTCTTACCTACTTGCTGTTGGAGGGTGCCGACCCCTTCGTCACCGTGCACCGGGCAATCAACACGTAGGCCAGGGAGTGCGAAAGGAGATTCTATCGACATCAGGAACATTGCCTGCCATAACATTTCTATCACTTATTACATTAAACAATCTATGTTTTCAGGTTATGTTAGTGATATATCAACCTGCGGCAAACAGCATCCTTGTCCTCCAGCATTCAGCATCCGGCCTTTGATAGGAGATTTATGACTATGAAGATTTTCATTCATCCAGGTCATGGTATATCTAATATAAGTAATTCAAAAAACAGGATAGGAGATTTAGTCCTATTCTTGGATAGTGACAATTCAGGCATCTCTGATTTAACATTAGAAGTTGAACCTCCTTTTAATATCAGGGGCCAAAATGTATCCCCAGTCATAAGGTTCCTTAAAGGAGACATATAGGATAAATAAAGCCCCCTTCATTTTGTAGGCAATCATTTATACTATGCAGTGCTGGTTTTACTTTTGGTCAAAAATTAATATTATCTTTGAAAAAGGCACCTTTATTAGAGCACCCTATAGATCTGCTATGGTTCCTGTCCAAGTTTCAAATGAAGAGTGGGCGTGTCCTAATAGTCCCTGCCAGAAGCACAGCAGGAGAGCCAATCACAGCCCTGCAGTCACACAAGCAAAGACAGGCTTCAGTTCCTTATCAGGTCAACCTAGCTGCTGATTGGCTCCTATCCTACAGTGCACTGTGCTGAGTTCTGCCAGTTCCCCTGCACAGCCTGGGAAAGGAGGCAGCAGGAAGTGGAACAGATGGGCGGGACTAGTAGGGTTTTTGAAGAAAATTTCAACAAAGTAACCAGAAACACAACTCATTCTTAGGGTTGCCACCTTTCCAACCGGTGGAGACCGGACAGGGGGTGAGGGGGGTCATGACATAGAGGGGCAGGGCCATGACATAGGGGGCGGGGCTATGATACGGCGATCAGCGATTGCCCGATTGCCATGTCAATCATGAGGAATCCTGCCGGTTTTACAGATAAGGAGAACTGAGCAGGATTCCCCAGTTTTGACCAGGGCAGCCCTTCAAAATACCGGGCTGTCTGGGTCAAAACCAGACAGGTGGCAACCCTATTCCTTCTATATCTAAAAGAGTTTAATGCACTGGCACATTCTTGTTTTTTACATAAATTTTACAGAACAATCTGTGGTTGTTGGGGCTTTTTAAATGTAATTTTATTAAAATATTGCATGTTGGTATCAGAAGAAACCCAACTGGCCGCCTGCAATACTTAAAAAACTATGACCAACCTGGTGCTGAAATCCTTTCTTTCATATGTTTTTATAATCCTATTAAAAGAGGCCTAATAATCACCAGCACTAACCCAGAAGTCATTTATTTAAGCCACATGGATCTATAATCCAGCTGGAACCTTTTTATCATTATTTTGTGAGCCAAAGGTTATCCTCATTTAGTCGCTTCACTAATAGGCTGAATTCATCCCCTTCTCTGACTGTTAAATCTGCATTCTGCACTTCTGCAGCACCATACTGTTCGTTATTCATTAGCGCAGGACATAAAACATCTAATAATCCTTTTCCCCAGCCCGGTGACAGCAAAGGTGAGCTGTTCCCAGTCGGCCACCATTGTCACTGATTTGATTCCCATTTGTTCAAGCCTATATGTAAAATTTCATCTTACGGAGAGATTCATCTAGCCAGCTAATTTCCAATAAAACTGTCCTCCGGAGGGACGTGATTGCAGTCAAACAATGACAATTTATGCTCAAGTGCCACCATAACCAGGATATTTGTACCAAACTTTGAATTAAGGGCATCTCTGTGAAACCATAATAAAGGGAGAAGGACAAATGCAACAGATAAGAACATAATAGTAAAAAGGAGGGTTCAAAAAGGAGCGTAAGAACTCTGCTTGGAGAGAATAGTCATCTAGATATCAAGTTCTTCCATTTTAAAGGTCAAACACATAAAATGGAACAGAAAACTCAGATGGTCTTTAGCTTTCTGCACTCTATTCTTTATATCGCAAGAAGGTCTATGTTGAACACACTTAGGCAGGGGACGACGGTTTTGACCCGAACTGTTCGGTTTATGTTCTTTTTCAGCCTTGTGAAACCCGAACAATAATCTGGCCTATAAATGAAAGACATTTAAATTCTAAGATACTCACTTCAACATGGCTTAGTTTTTATCAAGTGCAGTTAATGTCTTATAATTATAGAAACAAAAAAAGCAAATTAACCAAAAAGTAAGAAATGTTATTTTCTAAATTGGCACTGCTGTATTTCAGAGCTTTCTGGTTAACTGAGATCTGTATAATATAAAAATAGAATAGTAGAGTAATAGAATAATTATTTCAAACGTGTGATTTAAGGATAGGGTTTACTCATCTGTAAGAATAAAGATAGGGATAGGGTTGCCACGTGTTTGGTTTTGAACTGGATATCTCTGTTTTTCAGTTCAAAATTTCCTGTCCAGTTTAAAACATTGAGAAAATTAGAAATCCAGCCAGTTGCATCCAAGTGATGCAATAACCCCAACCTATTGTTATAACTCCATCAACATATTTGTGTCTTTGTGCCTCTTATGTCATCATACCTACCCCAGCATTACGGCGCCGCCCCCTTGCTATCTGCCCCCCCTTTGTTTTGGTTTAGTCGCTGGCAAAGGTGGCAACCCTAAGGGTTTTTTAACATTAAAGGAACAATAACAACAACAAATTAAAGTGTTTTAAAGTAATAAAAATATAATTCAATGTTGTCCTGCACTGATAAAACTGCTGTGTTTGCTTCAGAAACACTACTATTGTTTATATAAATAAGCTCCTGTGCAGCCATGGGGGCAGCCATTCAAAGGAGAAAAGGCTCAGGTTACACAGCAGATAAGCTCTGTAGAACATGATGGTGTTATCTGTTATCCACTATTTAACCACAATTTCAGCCATTGCTACACAGCAGCTTGTTTATATGAACTATAGTAGTGTTTCTGAAGCAAACACATCAGTTTTACCAGTACAGGGTAACAGAACGCAATATTTTCATTACTTTAAAACACTTTAATTTTTTGGTGTTACTGTTACTTTAAGGGGTTTGTTCAAATTTAAGTTTGTTATTTCTATTTTTTGAGTTATTTAGCTTTTTATCCAGCAGCTTTCCAGTTTGTAATTTCAGCAATCTGGTTGCTTAAATCCAAATTACCCTAGCAACCATGCATTGATTTGAATAAGAGACTGGAATATGAATAGGAGGGGGCTTGAACAGAAAGATGAGTAATAAAAAGTAGCAATAACAATACATCTGTAGAAACGCTTTGAAGTCAATGGGTATCAAAATTTTTTTACACGCTACAATTGCTCTCGCTCCGAATGCATTAAAGTCAAAAGGCATTTTTCAAATGGCCACTTTTTTGTCTCCGTAACATTTTTATCTTGGCAACTTCTTTGTTGCGGCAAATATTTCCACAGCAAATTTGTTCGAAATTTCACTGCAAATCCATGGCTGGCAAAAAAAATTGGTCATGACAAGTCAGTGACCCCCATTTGAAAGCTTTCAAAGAGTCAAAAGAAACTATAAGAAAAGAAAAAATGAAGACCAACTAAAAACCAATAAACCAATAAAAAATGAAGACCAACCAAGTAGCTTAGAATTACCCATTCTATAGCATAGTAAAAGCTAACTTAAAGGTGAGCCACCCCTTTAAATAACCCCAAATGGATTATTTTGCCTCCAATAAGGATTTATTATATGTTAGTTGGGATCAAGTACAAGGTATTGTTTTATTATAACAAAGAATTTGATTACAATGGAGTCTGTAGGAGATAGCCTTCCTATATATCTGGGATTTCTTGATAACTGCTCTTTGGATAACAGATCCTATAACTGTAACTATTCATGGAAACAGACAAATCCTTTAGGCTATAGCCTTGTGAGTATTTCTTGGAGTATTTACATTTATACAAATCACTGGAAGCTGCAATATTGTGCCAATGCAGCAACTCTTTGTTTGACGAACTCTGCCATGGTGGTCTCAGGGAGGACCCTAGAAGTCAGTAGGGTCCCTACCTGAAGTAGAAACACCTATGCAGGACATGTGGTCAAACAGAGGTTGCCCAAGGAAGTGATGTGTCATAGACCTTAGGTTTGCATCAGAATATAATGTATTATACTGCAATTTAATCATTTGCATGGGCTGCCTTTTCCATGTAATAGAAAGAGTGAGAGCAACAGAACAGAAAGATGGGGTTGAGATCATTGAAAAAGAAGAGAGGGGAAATTAAAATGGAATTTGGGGAACATAATAAGGACAGAAAGGGGGTAATGAAAACCCTGGAATAAAGAACACAAAGTGGGATCAAAGGGGCAAAATGTCTTATTGTGAATTAGACTCTATATGTTACGTAGTTGCATAGTTGTTCTGATAATATCTATCTATATCCTGTACCCAGGTGCAAACACAATATAAACTTTATTGCAATATATACATGTGATGTGCCTCATATATAATCCCTATGTCACATATTTATTTGTTGCCACTGACAAAGCCAAAGGGAGACTTTCTGTAACTCTACAATCTCTTCTCTGTTTCAGGAGACCATCAGCAAAACTACAATCACCTTATTCTAAACAGTTCGTCCCAGACACCCACTAACGGTGAGGCCCAGCAGAGCTCTATGTGAAAGTGATATGTTAAATGGAAACACTGTCTGCCATGATGTAGCTGGAGCTCGCTCAGTAGTGCATGGAACCTTACACAGAGGGTATCCTTCAGCACAGACAAAGGGGTTTGTCATGATAACTCCAAAGCTTTGATGTCTGACTGTCTGATGTGTGCCCTAAAGGACAATACTTGCCCAGATTCAGATGAGCGGTTCCATTTGTGCTTAGTACAGGAGAACCCTATGCTGACATAGGGGTATAGTTTAATGGTATCTCACTGTATGATATTGTCAATGACTTTGGCACCATTAGGAAAAATCTGGAAACAGAGCCAATAGAGGTCCACCAGAGCATGGTCCGATATAGCACCCACATTTATACGTGTTTTATGCTCCAAGGGAAACAGTGTGGAAGCTCCCTCCCATAAGTACAAATACACACTGAAGGTAAGTTCTAGGCACACAGCTATATCCTCATACTGAACTTTCTTAGGGTAACAATATGGCAGCTCCTCTTATATTTATAAATACAAATTTACAGAGAAGGAATGTTCTGGGCATGCAATAAGATATACCCTCATCGTTCATCTAATGGAAACAATATGGCAGCTCCTCTTATATTTGTAAATACAAATTTACAGAGAATGAATGTTCTGGCCACACAATAAACAATACCCTCATCATTCTAGCTAAGGGAAACAATATGGCACCTCCTGCCCATTTGTATAAATATAAATATACAGATAAGGAATGATCTGGGCACATAATTAGCTATACACTCATACTGTACTGTCTAAGGGACACAATATGGCACCTCCTACCCATATGTATAAATACAAATATACAGAGAAGGAATGTTCTGGTTACACAATAAATTATACCCTCATACTTTACTGTCTAAGGAAAACAATATGGCAACTCCTGACATATGTATAAATACAAATATACAGAAAAGGAATCTTCTGGGCACACGATATGCCATATGCTAATACTGTGCTGTTTATTTAAAGAGAATGCACAGAAGATAACCCCCACTTCTAATTAGAGTAGGTTTCCCAGTGTAAGGGATAGGAGGAAGGAGGGAATAGCTTATGTTTATGCTTCAGGATAAAAACCTTTATTTGCGTTGTTTAACAATCTCTAATCCTACTTAAAGCAAGAGGGATAAATATAAAAGCTGTTATTTAGAGCACAAAGGATTAATGGAGCAGAGAGATGCACTTCTTTATTTAAGGCTAAATCTAAGGTAAACAACGTTATTAAAAATTAACGATGGTCATAATCCCAGGCAACTTGTGGGCAAATATTGTGCAATAGCTAAATATCTGGCCTGTTTTCCGTAGAGCTGTCAATGTACCAAGAGCCAATCTTCTGTTGTGCCCAGATCTGTCCTTGCCGAGATTCCTGGTAAAAAGCCCCAGCTGCCCTTGCAAGAGATAGAAATCTGAAGTTTTTCAGTAACAGCAAATTGAAATACTGATGTCTATTCTAAGTTGCCAGTGGGGCTTCTGTCATTGGCACATACTGGGGCATCACAAATTAGCATGTGGGGATAGAAGGTATAGTAGAGATAGATATTTATGGTTACAGTAGCACATGATGAGGACAGCAGTGCAAGATGGAGAAATAGGACAAGACAGAGATAGTAGGAACAAGATGGAGATGATAAGGCAAAATAAAGACAGTAAAGGAAGATGGAGACAGTTGGACAAGATGAATACAGTAGGGCAAGATGGAGACAGTAGGTCAAGATGAAGACAATAGGGCAAGATGGAGACAGTAGGACAAGATGGGGTTACTATGGCAAAATGGCTACAGCAAAACAAGGGGCAAATCTGGTAAAGCAAGAAATGATGGGAACATAAGTAAAAGATGTGGGTAGAAGGAAGAAGGAATGGCATGTGGAAAGTGATAGTAGGGGAAAATGACTACAATGAGCTAAAATGGCTACCGTAGGTCGATATGGAGGCAGTAGGGCAAAATGGCTATGGCAGTCAAGATGGGGACAGTAGGGCATAATGGCTGCAGTAGGAGAGGATGGAGACAGTAGAGCAAGATGGAGAAAGCAGAATAACATGGCAATAGCTAGGCAAGATGGTAGCTATAAAGTAAGAAGGAGAAAAGATGGCAGCAGCAGTTAAGATGGTGAATGTTTGTAAAAATGGGGGCAGAAGGACAAAATAGCCATCACCAGGACAAAATGTTAGTAGTCAAGCTTAATATGAGTCCTGTCCAACCTGTAGCCCCTGGGCTATCACAATACAACTCCCAGCACCCTTCTACAGCCAAAGGTTGGACAATAAAGCTGAAACCTTTCTATGACTACTTTGCCTGTTTTTTTTCCTGTTCAGACTTATTCTTTGTTGTAAAGCCAAAGCCTGTGTTCTTTCATCCATCACTGAACATCCAATTTATTTTATTTACAGGAACATTTGCATAAAGCAATAAATAAAGAATATCCTGCTACAATTCCACACTTTAAATCATTCAAATTCCATGAAAAAAGGTTAACACTAATATGCGATAAAGCGTCTTGTTGGTTTGTGATTTATTCCCTCTCATTCTGGCCCCTTCACATCCCAATAAATTCTATATCAGCAAATAGGGCAATTTATATGGGCCACAGAATGCATGCTTTTTTCATGTCGAATATAACAGAATTATCATAGGACGCTACATAACTTGCTGGGGCTATATCAATAAATAAATAAATCATGACAATCTCTGCATTCAGAACAATTGAATGGAATTGTTTGTGTTTGCCTTCACTGGTTCAGTTATATCATGTGACACAGAATGGACTAACAATGTAGGTGTCAGATAGTGTTGGTTCATCCAGCAGGAGATAGCTGTTAAGCTCCACTAAATCAACACCAATAAATATCAGACAGACAGAAGTATACATGAAATGGGCACTTATTTCTCCTGCCAAGTAGTGATGGGCGAATTTGCGAAACTGCGTTTTTGACGCAGGCACCCGTTTTTGACGCCGGCGCCCGTTTTTCCGACGCCGGCTCCCGTTTTTCCGACGCCGGCGCCCGTTTTTGACGGCTGTGGCCGTTTTTCCGGAAAAAAAATTTGCCGCCGGCAAATTTTCGCGGGCGTTTCGCAAGTTTATTTGCGGGCGCCGAAACGCGCTAATTCGCCGCGAATTCACGCCTGGCGAATAAATTCGCCCATCACTATTGCCAAGTTTTCCTCAAGGTATAATATATGGCGTTGACACTTTCTAGTAGGTACTCTCCATAAAACTGGCACTACTGGCACTCCTACATTGGGTTTATTATAAATTAAATTGGCACTGTTTTCATCCTGCCATGTATTCTGGGGTATTATACATAAAACTGACACTGTATTTATCCTGCCATGTGTTTTATTGTATTATACATGGAACTGGCTCTGTATTTATCCAGTCATGTATTATTATACACGAAATTAGCTCTGCATTTATTCTGCCTTGTGTTCTGTCATATTATCAATGGAACTGACCCTGTATTTATCCTGCTATGTATTCTAGGGTATTATACATGAAATTGGCCCTGTATTTATCATGCTGTGTGTTCCGTCATATTATACATAGTGATGGGCGAATTTATTCGCCAGGCGCAAATTCGCGGCAAATTTGCGTGTTTCGCCGCCAGCGAATAAATTCGTGAAACGCCCGTGAAAATTCGCGTCAAAAATTCGCAAAAAACGAGATGCCGGCGCCGTTTCGTGAATTTTTCCGCGAAGCGAAACTGCGCAAATTCGCCCATCACTAATTATACATGGAACTAGCCCTGTATTTATCCTGCCATGTATTCAGATGTATTATATATGCAATTGGCACTAGATTTATACTGCCATGTGTCCCATGGTATCACACATGGAGGTGGAGCTACATTTATCCTGTTGTGTTTTCTGGTGGTGTTATACATGGAATTGTATTTATCTTGTTGTGTCTTCTAGTGGTATTATACATGGACCTGGTAACGTCAATTCACTTAGACTGTAAGTTCTACCAGGCAGGGGTTTTCTTACTACTGTCTCTCTAGCCACATGGCACTTAAAGGGATACTGTCATGGGAAAACATGCCTTTTTCAAAACGCATCAGTTAAAAGTGCTGCTCCAGCAGAATTCTGCATTTGAAATCCATTTTTCAAAAGATCAAACAGATTTTGTTATATTCAGTTTTGAAATCTGACATGGTGCTAGACATAGTGTCAATTTTCCAGCTCCCCCAGTCATGTGACTTGTGCTCTGATAAACTTCAATCACTCTTTACTGCTGTACTGCGCTCTGATAAACTTCAATCACTCTTTACTGCTGTACTGCAGGTTGGAGTGATATCACCCCCTCCCTCTCTCCCCCAGCAGCCTAAAAACAGAACAATGGGAAGGTAACCAGATAACAGCCTCCTAACACAAGATAACAGCTCCCTGGAAGATCTAAGAACAGCACTTAATAGTAAATGCCAAGTCCCACTGAGACACATTCAGTTACATTAAGTAGGAGAAATAATAGCCTGCCAGAAAGTAATTCCATCCTAAAGTGCAGGCACAAGTCACATGACTGGGGCAGCTGGGAAACTGACAATATGTCCAGCTCCATGTCAGATTTCTAAATTGAATATAAAAAAATCTGTTTGCTCTTTTGAGGAATGGATTTCAGTGCAGAATTCTGCTGGAGCAGCACTATTAACTGATGTGTTTTGGAAAAAACATGTTTTTCCATGATAGTATCCCTTTAAGCTCTTTGACTTTATACATATGTAATGTATGTATTTTGTTACTTGTCCTCCATGTGTGTACATTTATATTTTGTACGATTGTACAGTGTTGTGCTTATTCACAGCGATTTATAAATATAGTTATACATACATACTGTACATACATACACACACATAGTTATACATACATACTGTCCATGTATCCTGCCACATGTGCTGGGGTATTATATAGGGAATAAAGAACCCCCTTTTGTAAAATATAAGGATATTATAAGTTACCGAGGAGTTTCATGACCATATAAAAACACGAGGCCGAAGGCCGAGTGTTTTTATACAGGGCATGAAACTCCGAGGTTACTTCTAATATCCTCATATTTTGCAACAGGGGGTACTTTATTTATTATAATACACAAGTTTTAGTGAGTCATGTGACAGAAATGACATCACTACTCACCGTTTATAACTGATGACATCAGAACTCACCGTTTATAAGGATATAATTTACAAGATATTCATGGCTTTTGTGTATTACACATGTATTCATCCCTGTGATACCATGAAGGAATCTGTGTAGAAAATGCATTTAATTAGCCTCCCCAAATACAAAAACTCTGCAACTTGGTGGATCAGTGAGAACATTACGTGCAATATATTTAATTACAAACAACCCCCTGAATTCTTAATTCACTCATCTACAGTTTATCTTCCTTCCTTTCAGAAAAACCTCGGATGAACAACATCCTGACCTCAGCCACAGAGCCATATGATCTGTCCTTCTCCAGATCATTCCAGAACCTCTCCCATCTTCCACCATCCTACGAATCGGCTGTCAAGACCAATCCAAGTAAATATTCTTCTCTGAAGAAATTAAGTAGGTGGCGCACATTTCATTTTCATTTGCTTTGGGGAAAGATGGACCCTTCCTTGCAATGTTTTCCCATCACATTGAGCCTCTCTGTGTTCTCTGTTATTAATGTAAAAATAAATAACAATTAGTTCACAACATTTCACCCTTGATGGTATGAGGCACAGGCAGTGTATTAGTTGCAACTAGCAAGTGTTCAGTCCCTCACAGTGGTCCTCCTCTCTATCCCTGAACATGATCACTTGATTCCCTAGGCTGGTGGGTGACAGTCAAGGGTGCTCTACTAACTGTCCTTAGCCTGAATCTCACTGGCTCAATCTATCCTTACACTAGCTATACCTACTGAGGCCTACATTTACCTTAGGCTCTCCAGCAACACTTACCCCTCCAGTGAAAGACAGAACTACATAGTGACTCCCCTTTTAAAAACTAGGATCGCATAACACCTATGGCCAATTACAGAACTGTCGCCAGAAAAGGATCAGGCTTGGATTAACCCTTTACAGGACGTTTAAAGTGCTCACTTTCATATTCCCTGGAACATTTTGGGCCTACATCAGGTACCACTGCTGGCTTTATCCAAGGGCAGTCAGGAGGGATTAAAAGAAAAAAAAGACATAGAAAATACGTCCCTGAGGGAGGCATCTCTAACTAAAGAACATTAAATGTGGTTATATCCTCTTGTATTTAAATCCAATGCTTTTATAGCATTTATATTGCAGTAACTACTCTACAGAAACTAGATGGAATACACAGATAGAGAATGATACAAACACAAAGATCAAATAAAAATTAAGGTATGGTTTCCCCTTAAAAGTCATTCAGAGCTATCTGGGTTTTTCTCTGGAAAATTAGAAAAAATAAATAATTTCTATCTAGACAATCACATAAGGAGTTATCTGGCATGGATTTCTTCTTCTTCTTTCAGCATGTTTACTGGCTGTGTTTATTGTAAGATTAAACTAGGGATGCACCAAATCCACTTTTTTGGATTCGGCCGAACCCCCGAATACTGAAAAAGATTCGGCCGAATAGTTTTGTGACAAAAAGTCATGTGATTTCCCTTTCCCGCCCCTAATTTACAAATGCAAATTAGGATTCGGATTTGGTTCGGCCAGGCAGAAGGATTGGGCCGAATCCGAATCCTGCTTAAAAAGGCTGAATCCTGGATTCGGTGCATCCCTAGATAAAACATTGTTATTACAAAGGTAAAACTCATAGGCTTAAACAAGTAACTGAAGAGAAACCTCAATTTGACATACCTTGATTTTAAGTTTTACATACTTTGATTTTAAGTGCTCATTTTACACTGTTTTTTGTAGTCCAATCAATATCAAATGCATAATGCATTTCCCTGATTTTCATTTTCCTTGATTTTACAACTTTTTTTAGAAGACATTTACGATATAGACATGTACTGTTCGATCTAAGGAAATCATGGGCTAAGATGTTATATTGCCCCTAGACTGTTGTAGACTCAGTATTATTTCATATTTGGGGGAATTTATGGAATAGATTTCTGCCCTGTATCACTGGTCAAGTGCAAAATACTGAACCATTAATGGACAGACAGTTTAGGAATGTAGTATTTAATTAATTATTAAAATCATTTTTTGATTGAGAAGTTTCATCTATGGAGACATTGCCAAAAAGGCTTTCAGCTTAGAGGGAAAGATAATAAAAACATCCTTTAATTCTGCATAATTTTCTTATGAGAAACCCTATCTGCAGGGAACACAAGACTGCATCAGACCCCTAAATTCATCACTGTCTATGTGAGCTGCAGATAAGACCTCTTACATATTTATTAAGGAATGCTCCACTCCCATACCTTACATTCATTTGGGACGAGCAGCAGTACTTTGTGTTTACCGTGATTTGGCTGCATTGAGTGCCAATTGTGCAAGGTGACTAATGATACATACACACAGCAGCTTTCAGATATGTTTCACGTGTTTCACTGCAGGACCATGCATAGGTTAACTAATCTCATGCTTCACAGTGGATGTGGTATACCCATGGAAGCAAAAATCAACAAGGAAAACTGGTCTTGCCATGGCCACAGATTTAATGGTAGGCATGCGGTAGTTAAGCCATGTGGAGTAATGATGTATGGGTCAACAAAATGTTGACTCCTCCACTCCCTGCACCCGACCCTAACCCGGCACACCCCTGTATTTATAGACTTGCACCCGACTCACTATGACTTCATGGAAGGGGCAGAGTCACACAGGAGCAAGTCTATAAATGTGCTCACTGGAGGTGGAAGGCAGCACAGTAAGGTCACGGGCAGGGGGGTGGAAGGAAGAGATAAACCTGAACCCACCGCACGCGTCCTGGCAATTGTGTGTGGAAGTCGGCCCAAATCTGACTGACCCACATGTTTTGAGCCAGCTGACACATCACTAATGTGGAGAACCACAATCAGGGCCGGAACTAAGGGTAGGCAGAAGAGGCAGCTGCCTAGGGCGCAAAAATTGGGGGGCACTGGGCAGCTACCTCTTCTGACTACCCCTAGACTGGGCTGCACTCCTCTAACAGTCGTCGCTGCTCATGCACGCACTAGCGTCGTAGCGCATGGTCGTGCCAGCGTTGTTCCGTATGAGCGCACATGCGTCGCCACACATCTGCGCACGAACTACATGGGAAGGAGGGGGCAAGCTGGCCAGCTTGGTTGCCTAGGATGCCCAGCCAATCTGGCCCACCTCTGACCACAACCCATGACACATACAGTAAAGCCACCTTATAAACACCATGAGCATATGTCCAGGGGTACTCATAGGAGATGCTGGGGTTATCATCTTGAGACTTCCAACAGGAATGCTTTTGAGGAAGGTTCCCCTACTTCAATTAAACCATAGACCCAAAATAACCTGAGCTCAGCAAAGAGGCAGTTTAGTTTTGCAAATGATTTGGATTACAGGTATAGTAGGACAAGTGAAACAAGTCAAACTGAACTTTGCTAATGGAGCTATTGGACTCTGCTTGATTCACGGACAACCTAGTTGAGACCTTGGGCAGGACTAGTTTTAGGGTTTGGCATAAGGGCATTAGCCCAAGACCTTAAGCATGACAGAGGCATCTAGAAATAAATGACAAATGTAAATTAAAGGACAATTGAACAGCATTGCATAGAATTAGTAATTTCAACAAGTAGTCATAAACAACTGAGTATTTTATTTATACTCTCAGCAAACATTGTTTTTTATATCTCTTCCCCTTTTTTAAGTGAAAAACGGAACAGATTAAAAAGAGTAGGAAATTATTATTAGATTCAGAAAACAGCTTGATGTCTTTGAATCTCAAATGCACCAAATACAATTTGCAACCTTCACAGCAGTGTGGGTGTATTGGCAGCAGGAGAGTGGCGGGCACACACTCAGGTGTTGCTGGTGGAGTAGGCTATAAATAATCTCTCTTTTTGCCTCATACACATCCAAATTATTGCTTTTCCCAAGCCGTTCAGACTCTTGTGCCAGAACAAAGGAGCTGAATGTCTGGTTCTTTTGAGCAAATCACAGCACATAGAGTCACTGTGGCAAGTGAGAATAACCCATAAACATTATGTGGGTTCAGATCTCCATGGCCTTTCTCCATGATCCACAAGCTGGAGATCTAAAGTCACCTGTAATATGTAAGAATGCAGACTGTTTGCTAGTTGCAATTTTTTCCTGTAACTAAATAATACCTAGTTTGGACAGTGAAGGAATGTATTGGAACAAGGAGAAATGATGGAAGCCCGGATAGAGAGAAAAGTGAAGGAATGTAGTGGAACAAGGAGAAATGACGGAAGCTCGGATAGAGAGAACAGTGAAGGAATGTAGTGGAACAAGGAGAAATGATGGAAGCTCAGAAAAAAGGAACATTGAAGGAATGTATTGAAACAAGAAGAAATGATGGAAACGCCAATAGAGGGAACAGTGAAGGAATGTATTGGAACAAAGAGAAATGATGGAAGACCAGATAGGGAGAAACGTGAAGGAATGTAGTGGAACAAGGAGAAATGATGGAAGCTGGGATACAGGGAACAGTGAAGGAATGTAGTAGAACAAGGAGAACTGATGGAAGCCAGGATAGAGGGAACAATGAAGGAAAATAGTGGAGCAAGGAGAAAGCTAATGTAAATGGGCAAAAATGATGGTAGGACAGAAGCAAAAAAGTAAGTTGGAAGTGGGGAAAGATGAAAGGAAGAAGAAAGTTGGTGCAGCAGAAGCAGTGGGAATTGGGGAAGTGGAAAGGATGCTTTCAGACCAATAGCATAATTTATATACAGTAGATTTCACAAGAGGTCTACATTGCATCGCTATTCCTTCCTGCCTGCACCTGTTCTGTTTACATCTTCACTCCAGCCTTTACCAGTGCAGTTATATGTGGAGTGGCAGGTTACTGTTGAGGGAGTCTTCAGTTTATCAGAGGGGTAAAAGAGAAGGAGAAAATTTTCCGTGGGAATGCATATTTCAATTTTTAATAAATCAGTGTTTCTGAAAATTCATCATTTCAGTAGAAAGCACGATGTCCTTAATTGGGGCATGTCCTGAAAATGTAATATCTAATTCTCCACTGAACACAGTAGACTGGGTGCAGCTTCTTTAGACAATGGGTACAAAAAAAAGCTTAAACCCAGCAGAGCTAATAACTGAACAGGACTTCTGATTCAAAGAAAAATGTCTTACACTGTTGGTATTACTAATCCTTCTAGCAATGTAATACAATGTGTCCCAGGTCTAGTAACTCATAGCAACATAATGCTTATCTACAAACAGGCGGCAAGTAAAACAAATTGACCAGTGAATACTAATGGCCTATTTGATCAGGTGCAAACTGAGCAACTTTTATTATAATCTCATTTAAGAATCTGGTTTCCAAAATTTCCCAGCACATATTAGATTATTGTGGGGATTTAATATTCTTGCTTAGCCAGGAGTATTTAATTTGGATAACTATATTGGATGTAGTTGAAGAATATTGCCTTCATGTAAAATAATCTATTCTACCCCTTTAGTGAAGTATGGTGTGTGGTAATTTTGTTATAATCAGTGCCATCTTTTATCTCGGTGGGGCCCAGCATGAAGCATTCTTTGCAATCCACTTTTCTTTATATGAAGTAGGACAGGTCAACCAGTCAGCTGTTGTTCAATAACAACGTCATTTAAGCAACTGAAAGTTTGCAGGTTGGGTGACATAGATCTAAAGTTTTCATGCCTCCATGTTGATCTGGCCGTAAACAGGTTGATAAAAGCTGCTGACTCAGTCCTTCCAGAACCATGTGGTAGTTATTGGCCTCTGCATGGTGGCAGCCAGTGTGCCTGATCGATACCTGACAAAAAATTGGTGACTAGAGAGTTAAGAGGGCAGGGAACAAGAAAGACTGCTATGTACAATAAGGGGTTGGAGGAACTGGAGGAAGAAATTGAAAAAGACTTTGCTAATAATAAAGCCATGAGACGAGATCTATAAGAACTGGGAGAGGTTTGAGCAGATGAGAAGAGGGAAACATTTTTGTTCTAATCTTCCCTCTAATATCCCTGCTAATGTTGTTGTGCAGTCAAAGTGTGTGAGTGTAAGTGTAAGAGTTGGGGGGAGATTGCAGAGGAGGAGAAAGAGGAGTTAAGGAGGGAGAGGGAGAGTTAAGAGATGGAAGAAGGAGACAATGAGGAGAAGAAAACAAGGAAGAGAAGGAGGAAATGGAGAGAATCCCCAGAACTTGAGGCAGGCCAGACCCTAAATCCAGAAGAATTTTCTGGGGAAGAGCAGGGGAAAAAGAGGAAGGAGAGAGGCCCTGTGGAGGGAGGTTCCTTTGAGGAGGAGTTCCTTGTATTTGTAGAAGGAGAGCTTTAAGTTAAGAGCTATTGGGAAGAGTCCTCAGCAAAACTCCCTAAAATATGATGATTAGTTATCCAATTTCATTCTGTACCCTTAATGTAAGAAGCATCAGGTCTCCCAAGGCACTATTGGTGGCTTTTGAGTTTCTTGTTTCTTTAGATGTAGCTATCATTTTTATACAGGAGACTCGCCTATCTATTAAGTATGATATCTACAATGCAAAGAGAGCCTGGCACAAAGGGCCCTCATTTTGGTCTATAAAAGAGGAACAGGCGAGGTGTGGGGATTCTGTTTAATAGTGACAGGCACATTGAGGTGGAGGTTGGTGGAGGTTAAAATGGGCAGGTGTTTATTTCTGGACATTAAGATAGATGGGGGGGATGTTAGGTTAATTAATATGTATGGGCCCCAATCGGTTGCGGGAAGGAAATACTCCTAAGGCAAATAAGGCAGTATTTGCACACCTCAATGCCAGTGATCCTAGCCGGGAACTTTAATCAGGTGACAGGGCCAGGGGATATGTCTGGCAAGTATAATAAATATGAGGGTGTTTTTCTCAATGAGGTAAGGGCAAACACACCTATTTTTGTGGCTATCGCTGTAGCAGAATTGACTAGATTTATTTTAAGACTAGTTCTCCTTTTTCAGGGGTTAGGGAAATTGAGGTGGGTTTTTCTGATGAGTTGACCCTTTTCTTTGAATATGGGGGATCAGAAAGTCTGGGCATTGGTAAGGACCTGTGAAGGTTGGGGTTGAAAATATTGAAGGATGAGGCACAAAAACCCTTTTGTGAGTTTGTTTCACAAAACATTGTCAAAAATTATTTTTTTATGATTCACCAACACAATGGTGGGAAGATGCCAAGAGGTCATTCTGGGCTTTCTTCAAGTTAAAAGAGAGGGAAATAGGCAATGGCAGTACCAGTCCTTGAAAAAGAAGTTGGAGTTCTATATTTTGGATGTGGTGGGCGGGGGAAAAAGTTGCCCAGTAAAAGAGCCAAATGAAGCAGCATCAGTATAGCCGCCAGAGGTCTTTGGTTCTGAATTGAATGTACGGGGAAATATGAAATACCTAAGCCATGTAAATAGAGTGTTCCCAGGGGTTGGGTGGAGGAGAGTCAGGAGCACTTTTTGGTGGGTTGTTGTGTGTATAAACCAATTCATATGAGGGTATGCTTAAAATGTTGGGTATTAATAATATATGTGCCAATGACTATGCAAAGAGAGCCTATAAGATTATTCATAGAAGTTTCTGCTTTAATCGGGAGATGGTATTTATTATATTGTCAGTAATTCGGTATCATCTATGGTCTATGAGATGCATTAATTCTGGGGAAAGACAATGGGGCAGATTCACTAAAGGGCGAATTGTCGCCATTGACCACTTTGTACACTTCGCACCACTTCGCCAGGCATAAATTCGTTACTACTATGCTAATTCATTAAAATGCAAAGTTGCGTCCTGGGTGCCAAACGCCGGTGACTTTTTTTGCTAGCGTTAGTTCGGCAGTGTGAGTGCTTCAAATCGAAATCACAGTAGCAATCGCTTCTGCCTAGCGAAACTTTATTAGTCCTCTTACGCATTGGTCAATTTGAATAGGGCAGGTACATGCTTGAAGTGCCCACTTTTTATTACAAATGTCCAAGGAACCTTAATAAAGACAAAAGAGATTTTCTAATGCCCTACACATGAGCCCATCCTAAAATGAATGTGCCATGCCCCTCAAATATCTGGGGAAAAATGTGAACCCAAAAAAGATTGATAGTTAGGACTTTTGTAAGCAATCCCGCTTTAAAAAGGAAATGTCGCCAGCGTTTCTACAACTATAATGCATTTTCGGCTCACAGGATATGATGTAAGTGACATAAGATTAAGGAAAATCTAGCTTCATTTTAGAAGTTCGCCTTGTCCCGAGGTGGTGAAGTCAACTCTGGCGAAAGAGGTAATGTTCATTAAATTTGCACTTTACTGAATTTGCGGAGTAAGACCATTTGCAAGAGTGAAAAGTTGCCTGGTGGTAGAGTGTGACTGAACAATAGCGATGGTCCCGTTCTCTAGCAAATTGTCGCCTGTTCCTGTTAGTAAATTGGCAATGTCGCTGCGGATGGGATTTCTGGTGAAATGTCGCCAGCGTTAGCCACTTCACCCTTTAGTAAATCTGCCCGAATGAATCATTAGCCCTAACAATTAGAAAAATCCTGAAGAAAATTGTATTTATTAAGATCAAAGAGATCAGGAAACAGAATACGAATGAGAAGCATTGGAGGAATTTTGATGTCATTGTTTTTGTTTTGCTTTGTAAATGTTTTTAATTTTTTAAACAAAATGCATTTAAAGAAGGTATTGCAGGGAACAGTCAACAAGCCAAGAAAGCAGGAGGAAAAAAAATTCTTGTTCTAAATGTAGTATGTCCTAGCTTCTTCCATCATCCTTTTCTAAAGGCATGAGCTTTCAGATGTCTCAACAATTGTGTCTTTATATCTTGTCAGTAAAAATAACTGTTTTGAGCCACCTCATCTTGCTGTGATATTGTTTAATATTCCATGCTTTGTAGACCACTCAAGCCTTTAGGAGGTGAGTGTGTCTTTTCAGTTGGTTGTGTTCAGAAGGAATATTGTTGGAGAATATAATGAATTGTTTAACACTGCAGAATGCTCCAGGCAGTGTCATTATAGAAATGTAATGTCTTAACTTCTCTTTTTTCCTTCTTTCAGCTGATAAAGAGGCTGATGAGTATTATATGAGAAGAAGGCATCTTCCCGATTTGGCAGCAAGGGGAACACTTCCTCTTAACGTTATTAAGATGACTCAGGACCAGTCTAACTACCGAGAGAGGCCAAGAAGGCCCGTGCGTGCAATGTCTCAGGACAGGGTTTTGTCTCCTGAAAGAACCATGCCTGAAGAAGGATACGGAATGCCCTATGATCGAATCCTCTCAGATGAGCAGCTTTTGTCGGCAGAACGCCTTCATTCCCAAGATCCTCTGCTTTCACCAGACAAGGCTATGACTCTTAAAAGGTCAGATTTTCAAGAAAAGTCACTGTCAAGAGCCATCTCCCAAACTGATATCTTTGTCTCTACTCCTGTTCTGGATCGCTATAGGATGACAAAGATGCACTCTCATCCCAGTGCCTCAAATAACTTGTATAATACATTGGGTGTGAACCAAACTGCAGCCAAAAGGCAGGCCTTTGCATCCCGACGACACAACACAGTGGAGCAGCTGCATTATATTCCAGGACACCACCAACAGTACCGCACAGCTAGCAAAACAGAAGTGACTGTGTGATAGGATATTGCGGACTTAAAATGATATTACAGACTCAAGAAGTCCCTGGAAAACACATGCCAGTGGCCTTGTAGGCCAAGAAGACCTCTTATGTCCCATTGGTCATTCCATGTTCATTCCTTATTGTATTTTTATGACTAAAAGAGAACCCTAGGGGCGTTTTGGAAGATAATGTCTTTACCTGTCATTTTTTGGACAAAAAAAGGGTCAGATTTTTTTTTTACCCTTATCATTGAAGGGCTTTACCTGCATTGACTGTTGTTGCTCTGAGAACCGAATACCAACCGACTACAGAACAAACAAAAAAAATCCATTCCTTGCAGGTTCCTACAGAGGAATACACAAGTGCCCAGAAAAAAGTACATTCACATTCATCAACAGTAATATTTAGCTGAAAACATTCTAATTCTTGATGGCCGCTGGACAAAACCTGTAGCCCACATCCGAACCATGACCAAACTTAGATGACGTATGTCTCTTTGCATTTCTTTTTTTTATGCTGCACCTTGCATTAATCAATGGATATCCTGTATTATCATCATATTTCCTGTGGAGGTCCTGAACACTTAACGTTGTGATCAAGATTATTTTAACTTGGAGTAGGGTCAAAGTGAGAAAAGAAAATATACTAGTGCCTATTAATCGTCTTTAATGTAGGAATTATTATAATAATAATAATTATTGTGTGTTTCTTAATAAGCACAATACTACTTATCCATCTCCTTGTACTTTCATTCTATTTTTACAGAAAAGAAAGAGTTGTAAATAGACATTATTAAGTAGGGAAATAAAAGAGTTCTCAATGTTGCAGCTCAGCTTGTTGCCAATATATAAACAAGGAGTAAGTAATGTAACACTATGTTGCACATGCTATACAACATCAATCCTTTCCCAAGTGCAATGATTTCATTTTTTTTTTCATTTGAACCATATTTTCCTATCATTGAAACTCCTAAAGCAGCTTTTCAAAGAACCCTATCAAAAGCCTCTGTTGGAAGTCTGAATCTTTGTCCTCACCATGCAGAACTAGGACTAGTTGTGCAGTTGTCTCAATTTTCACCTTCTCGTTACCCGCAAGCTTCTGCAATGGTCCAACCTTTGCTAGTTGCATCTGATGTCATACTTTTCAATCACGTGTACCTATTTTTGTTTCTCATAGATTCTTTTTACGTCTTCGTTGCTTTAAGACTTGTTGACTCCAAATACACATTTGATAAATCCATGTTCTAAGTTCTTACTACTAATACATGTATTTGTGAATTCCTGTCTAAAGAAAGAAGTTAGAATTTTCAAAAAGTCTTCTTCCTTAACTGGAAGTCTGTTTCTCAGATGAGTAATGTCTGTTAAGAACTTATCCAGGGCATTCCAATGGCTGGAATGTTTCCAGTAGATTATGGTTCAATGCTATGCCACTATAATGATTATCAGGTCCTTTTTTTACAACCATGAACATAGTTGCCATGGGTCATCTTTAGATCTCTTGTGTCATATTTATAGTGAGCTCAATTTAATTGAACAGCTTACTCGCTGAGAATGCAGAGACAAGGGTTGGTATTAGTGTCATCTGGCGCTACAGTTGCGTATTGGAAATATAGGTCAATCTGTTCTGAGGCGATCCATTAAGCGTCTTGTTCAGTTCTTGTTCTTGAAAGGTGTCCATCTACACATCTGATATCTTACTCAATGTGTTGTAGTGAGTGTTGTTTTGTGCCGTGCTTATTTCAGTAAGTGTAAGCCCACACTTCTAATATCCGGTATATGGACTTGCATTGTGTGTGTGTGTTTTGGCCTTTGCTGAGTTCAAAGATCCTCCAAAATTGCATCTATTAAGTATCAATTAAATACTTAATGAAATTTAAAAAATAACAAAAAGACAGAAATTAAAAAAAAATCCAGCTCAATCCTAAAATAATGAATACAGAAAAATAAAATGGTTCAATATTCTGCTTCAATATTTATTGTTGTATTGATTGTCGATGTAACCTCTAAAATGGGAATGTTTTTCAAGCAAAATTCAATGGCGAGGTAATTTAAATCAGATACACAGATCTAAATGAACAGCACCTGCTTTCATCAACATTGTTTTAGGTCCACTAACCTAATGGGTTTGCAGTGGATGTGGAATTGCTTAGGGGCCTGTTTATAAAGTTGAGCTATCTGATCTTCTTATTGCTGATTATATAATTCATTCTTTGGTAGAATTTTTTTTAATTACACACTTCTATTTTAAATGTTTTTGGATGATTCCAGATTTAGAGAGATCCACTTCAGAAATGAAAAAGTATTACATCTTGGTATAATTTTCCTCTACTTGCTGTTTATGTAAATTTTAATTTGACAGAACTTAAAAATGTACACTTTTAATTGTAATGTTTTTTGGAATGTTCCAAGCTTTCTAACAGAGTTTTACTTTTTAACTAAATTTTTTTGACAAGAGCTGGCAATATCCCGTATTTGCTGTGGGAGGCATACAATTTGAGATAAAATAAAATTCTATGCCAAAGTCATGGAAGTGATCTTCCATGACAGCACCAAGTGAGTGTCTTTCTTGTAGTAGGATGATTTTGGACCAGCATGTTGATGTCATACAACAAAAAATGCATTATGGAGTCCACTATTTCCAAAAAAATAGTGGTGGTTCTTTCACTACGTGGTTTAGCCATTGATGTCCCATTCATTTTGATCAATTATAATTTTTTGGCCCCCTTGAATCATCATAAGATTGTGTGCATCTAGATTGTTGGACCCACGATGCACTGAAAACAGCTGCAAATTTAGCTTTGTGTCTTCTTAATACATTTCACCCATAGTCATTTAAAAAAAAAGAAAGAAACCAGAACATGAAAAATGTGACTCGGAGGCATTAAGGGGCAAATTTACAAAAAATTGAAATTCAAATATTTCCATTTTTGTTTTTTCTGAACTTGAAAATACTAAAAATACCTGGCAAGCTTTTAAGTCAGAGGGAGGTGTATTTTCAACTTTCATGATATTTTATGAGCTTTTTTGAAAAAGTGGAATTTATAAATTGAATACTATGATTTTCATGGTAATCACTTTTTTTTTTACAACTTAACACAATTTAAAATAAAAATATACTAGTAGTTTAAAAAACAAAACCAATATGTTCAAGATTTTTTTTACAATTAAGTTTAAAAAGAAAATTATAATTTAAAAAATTATAATTTGAAAATGAGTAGGGATTTAAATGCCATAAAATGTGCTCTTTTAGTAGTTACTCATCACCAATAAGGTCCTTAACCAAAAAGTCAAAATTTAATGTTTGGCTGAATTTTTTTTTTGTTTTGCTCTGTAATCTAATTGCCTGTATTCAAGTCAATAGTAAATACAGCTCCCTTTACTATCACTGCAATGATTTTCTATACTAACATTTTCGCATTGCATTTTTTTCCCCACAATTTGAGTAGATAGTGGCAAAAAATGCACTTGTTTCTGATCTTTTCCTTGCAATTATTAAAGATTTATCATGATAAGAAATTAAAAAAATGTGAAAATAATTTGCCACCTAAAACCATACAAGATTCTAAAGAAGTCAGGGGGAGTTTATCTGAAGTTTTTGTTTAAGGTTTTCTTCAAATTTAGTAAAAAAAAAGATTTTACAGCCTCATTGAGAATTATTGGAACAATGACTCACAAGCAATTTTTTTTTCTTGAATTTTTTCTTGAATTAATAAATCAGAAAGCCAGGTCTAGAAAGGAGGTAGAACTTCTTTTGAACAAGAACTACTGATCACTGTTATGCATCTTAGATAGTATGTATATGTGTGGTTTGGTGTACTATTGGGCTTTACTTGAAGGCCATAGTAAGAGAAATACTTGCCACAACATCACTATAAATGAAAAAAGTTGCCACTCTTCTCTTATCTTTGGAAAAAAGGAATCTACCCTTCTGCAATACAGAATATAGAGAAAAAGTGGAATGTAGAAACAATAAGGGGCAGATTTACATAGGGTCGAATATCGAGGGTTAATTAACCCTCGAAATTCGACTGCTGAATGTAAATCCTTCGAATATCAAAGTCGAAGGATTTACCGCAAATAGTTCAATTGAAGGAAAAGTCGTTGATCGAATTATTAAATCCTTCGAATCATTCAAAGGATTTTAATCCATCGATCGAACGATTTTTCTTCGACCTAAACATTGATAGAAAGCCTATGGGGACCTTCTCCATAGGCTAACATGGCACCTCGGTAGGTTTTAGGTTGCGAAGTAGGGGCTCAAAGTTTTTTTTAAAGAGACAGTACTTCGACTATGGAATGGTCGAATAGTCGAACGGTTTTTAGTTTGAATCGTTCGATTCGAAGTTGAAGTCGTAGTCGAAGGTCGAAGTAGCCAATTCGATGGTCAAAGTATCCAAAAAAATCATTCGAAATTCGAAGTTTTTTTTTTTATTCTATTCCTTCACTCGAGCTAAGTAAATGGGCCCCTTAATGTTTACAAATTATTTTTATTCATTTCCATAATCAACATTCCGCTGTCTCGATCCACACAATGTACAAAGCCATTTTTATATTACAGACTTCCCTCCAAGCAGTATAAAAATGTTTTTACTCATCGGATCCGACTTGTGTGTTTGTAAAAAATAAGAATAAAAAAAAAATGTAACTTCTCACAAAACTGTGAAACATTAGATTATCTTTTGTAGCAATTTACTTAATCTGTATAAAATAATTTTTGCAGTTTTTTTTCAGTCCAGGGTAAATATTTCCTAAAAAGCTGATTAATCTGTGCTTATACCCAATTTATGGACTCTGTGTGTATGGTAATAATATTAAGATAAAAAAAATAAGTTGATGCATACCTGTAACTCTCAACAGACTTTTTTTGATAACAATAATCCTATGTGGTGTTAGAGGGGGTGACATTGTGCTTAGAAATCCCCCCTCTTGTGATACCTTGGAAAGTCAGTGGCTTTATCTACTTGCCCTGGGGCCATCATTTCTTTGTCTGAAAGGGTGTTCAATCCTTTTGTTATCACAACGAATGTCCAGGCCAAAGGCTTCAGGGCATATAGACTTGGCCTCTACATAAGAAGAAACATTATAAATGTATATGACTGTTTTACTGATAATAATCTTGTAGTTCTGTACCTGTATAAGCACATTCTCTATGTACTGTATACAGAAAATGGAGATAGTATCGATTTAGAGTCTTAAGGATTTTTTTCAACTTTTGTCAGTAACAGATATTTATGGATTAAAAAAATAAAGAGATTTCAACAAAAAATGTTTTCTTATTTGATAACAACAAAGAAAATTATAAAACGTACAATATATATATGTATAATACACATTATAATGCAGACAATAACATTTGTAGATGCACATCGATGGGACCTACTCATAAATACTTACTATCTAAATGGAGAGGAATTTAGAAGCTATGCCAATCAAGATACTGTAGGTTACTAGTGAATTTGTAGAAGTCTTGTTAGTCAAGATAGTCAACCAGTATGGCTGTGAAGGTCATGTTGGTTAAGATAGTAGTGGTAAGTGTACAGTGATTTTTGTTCACATTTGTTTTTTTGTTCACATTAATTAAATTCAAAAGAGACCAGAACATGTTAAGATAAACAAAGGTCCGGGGCCAGATGGTATTCATCCCAGGGTACTTAGCGAGCTTAGCTCTGTGATTGCCAAACCTCTTTACTTAATAATAATAATAATACTATGAGTTTGTGCCAGCATGGTTTTATGCGTAATAGATCTTGCCAGGCTAACTTAATTATTTTATGAGAAGGTAAGCAGGGACCTCGATTCTGGGATGACAGTGGATGGGATTTACTTACACTTTGCTAAAGCTTTTGATGCAGTGCCACACAGAAGGTTACTGGTTAAATTAAGGAATGTTGACCTGGAACATAGTATATTTGTACCTGGATAGAGAACTGGCTAAAAGATTACAAAGAGTGGTGGTAAATGGAACATTTTCTTTTTGGACCAGTGTTGTTAGTGGAGTACCTCAGGGCTCTGTACTAGGTCCCTTGCTTTACAAGTTGTTTATTAATAACCTGGAGTTGGGCATTGAAAGTACTGTTTCTATTTTTGCAGATGATACTAAATTGTGCAGAACTATAGGTTCCATGCAGGTTGCTGCCACTTTGAGTGATTTGTCTAAGTTGGGAAACTGGGCAGCAAACTGGAAAATGAGGTTGAATGTTGATAAATGCAAGGTTATGCACTTTGGCAAAAATTACATTAATGCAAGTTATATATTAAATGGCAGTGTGTTGGGAGTTTCCTTAAATGAGAAGGATCTCTGGGTTTTTGTAGATAACACTGTCTAATTCTGGGCAGTGTCATTCTGTGGCTATTAAAGCAAATATAGTTCTGTCTTGCATAAAAAAGGGCATTAACTCAAGGGATGAAAACATAATTATGCCTCTTTATAGGTCCCTGGTAAGGCCTCATCTGGAGTATGTAGTGCAGTTTTGGACTCCAGTCCTTAAGAGGGATATAAATGAGCTGGAAAGAGTGCAGAGACATGCAACTAAAATGATTAGAGGTATGGAAGACTTAAATTATGAGGTAGACTGTCAAGGTTGGGGTTGTTTTCTCTGGAAAAAAGGCGCTTGCGAGGGGACATGATTACACTTTACAAGTACATTCGAGAACATTATAGACAAATAGTAGGGGGCCTTTTTACCCATAAAGAGGATCACCGTACCATAAGCCACCCCTTCAGACTAGAGGAAAAGAACTTTCATTTGAAGCAACGTAGGGGGTTCTTCACAGTCAGGACAGTGAGGTTGTGGAATGCACTGCCGGGTGATGTTGTGATGGCTGATTCAGTTAATGCCTTTAAGAGTGACCTGGATGATTTCTTGGACAGACATAATATCAAAGGCTATTGTGATACTAAACTCAATAGTTAATATAGATATTGGTATATATCATTTATGTGGAAGTGTGGAGGGGAGTGTGTATGGATGCAGGGTTTTCACTTGGAGGGGTTGAGCTTGATGGACTTTGTCTTTTTTCAACCTGATTTAACTATGTAACTATTTAACTTAGTCTTACCATGTTTACTATATCCATGCCTTTTTTATGAAATAGATGCATCCACTGGTTATCTAATTGTAGAGTTCATGGTGGTCAAGATAGGTAACTAGTGTAGTTGTAGAAGGCACGTCAGTCAAGATAGGCAACCAGTGTAGTTGTGGAGGTCAGGTTGGTCCTGTATGGGTGCTTGAACAAGAAAAGTCAGAAAACCACTATCTAAGACTAGCAGTAAGGCACTGGCCAAGAAAGGTAAATGTGGCATCTATTAATATAATATAAAGTGACTAATGCTTTTGCAGTTTGGAGTCAAACCATGCCCAAGCTACTGAATCAATGACCAAAGCTCATTCCACTCCTTCTCCTCAGAATGTTGTCGGATTCAATGTGTTGCATCTCACAGCTGCCCGTCTGTCACCCACCTGTGATGTCATAAATGGTTCTGCTGGTGACAGGAAACTTTTAGAAATGGCTGGATGAGGTGTTCCCAATAACTTCATCCAAATATGCTGCTGGTGCTTGACATTGATTGAGGAGGCCCTAGTGCTAAACAAATATCGCTCAGAAACTGTTGGTTCACTGTTTTCTCTAAATATTTTCAGAAATAGAACAGCAGTGACGGAAGTGCAAATATTCAATTATACAGAAAGTCACAGAGGAAAAAGAAGAGTAGGTTGGTATGTAGAATAACGCACAAA
Organism: Xenopus laevis; assembly: GCF_017654675.1. Classification (NCBI taxonomy): domain Eukaryota; kingdom Metazoa; phylum Chordata; class Amphibia; order Anura; family Pipidae; genus Xenopus; species Xenopus laevis. The sequence continues at coordinate 50,519,096 of NC_054387.1, read as the reverse complement.
AGGCTTCAAAATGCACAGAAGAGTATGATGTTTCCATGGCCAGTTCTAAAAAGAGCAACATCACAAGACTTTGCTTTTTTCAGGGAATTCGTTTTCAGTTGACCGTAGCTAGTTGCCCAAAATGAGCAGCATGTGGCATTGTTGTTTATTTTTGAGTACTGTAAAAAGTGCAAATATCTTGAAAACTACAGAAGAAAACATTTAAGTAAATTGCAAAAGTGCTTAGAAGCTCTGAGAAATTTTACATCCGTCTTGAGGGTTTACATTTCCATTAATGAATCAGTTTCTGATATTACTCTTAGGTTTGACTTTGTCATTAACACTATCAGTCTTGAGAATTTTACTGAATGGGTATATAGTGGAAATACGAAAATGTCTTGAAGAGGACTTCAAGTTGATGTGAAATCTGATCTTGTACACATGGTTATTATCTTGTATAAAGTTGTCATCTAAGCAGTTTTAAAACTGGTATTTTCATTTTTTGCAGTTATTTGATATCCTTCAACCCAGAAGAAAGAAACCAGGAATTATAGTACATATCTTTCTGATTTTCCTCTCCAGACCATAATTCAACCTATAGAGAGAGTTGAAAAAACTAGAAAGATCATTGAAACATTCTTCCGAAGAGGAGGATGGCCCTCAAATTAAAGCTGGAATGAGGTATATGATAGATAATCAGAGGAAGCATTTATTTCATAAAAAAAGGCATGGAGATAGTAAACGTGGTGAGAAAGTTAATTAGTGTGAACAAAAATCCATGTACACTTGTAAATAATACAACCTCTAAAACTACAATGGTTGCCTGTATTCACTGACATGACTTTTCTAACTATACAAGTTCTTTAGAACGTAATTTAGCTTTAAACAAAGGCACAGATATAGAAAAATATTAGTTTCATGGTTCCAAGAATATCTAAAAACTCACCCTATTTAACTTTCTGGGTTATATAACATAGCAAATTGGCATTACTTCTAAATCTCACCCTACGTGGCCATTAGGTTGAGCACCTTGGTCTACTTTTGTCCTAGCTCCACAGTCTGAGACCTACTTTGTTCATAATCCATACTGGAGTTTGGGGTATTGGCCTGGGTTTGGTCTTCATGTATGGGCATGGCTAGAATGGAATTCAAGTGTTCATTTTGTCAAGATTAGTAAACTGTGTCTTAAAGAATATCTTAAGGATACTTTTTCATTAAATTAATCCATAAAATTTACAAGTATAGTGTGCTTCTTCCCTATGTCAGAGTTTTATGTCATAGAACAGGAGATAGTAGAAGGGAAGTTGAACCCCACACAGACAAGAAGGTATCTATATTAGAGCTTCTCAATATGCAATTTGCAAGTGTCAAAAACATCAGACATGTTGTAAAATGTAATCTGCCCATGTACTATATCTGCCAGTTATGTTGCATCAGCAGTTCTGACTATTCAGACTGTTGGACAGAACAACTTCCTTAGAATGGTGGCCATACTGTGTAGGACCAATCTTATAGTATCCATTCATTCAGCCCATGGTTCAATTAGTAGGAGACCATGCATTATCAGGGCCACACTATGGCTGCCTTAAGGAGTGTCTTGATCCATAGTTTGAGCTACAAGGGTAATCACAGAATAGAATGCAGTTTAACGATTCATAACCCAATAAAGATCCAAAACACAGGATGACAGTTACAGCTTTGATGGAAGTGGTCTGAAATCACAGATGACAAGTGGTACCCCTTAGAGATGAAATACCTTCTATGGAACTGTGCTGATATACTTTTATTTTTATGGGCTCCCTTCCTCTCTCTTTTTATGTTAGTGTTTAGAGGTGCCAGGTGGCCTGGAGGTGACCCGCTATTTCCCAGTGTCAGGATTCCTAGTGCTGGTAAGTGAACTTGGTTGCATTTCTGTATATGGTACAAATGGTGAGTGTGATCAATCCTGACATGCAGCAGCGTTGGACTTTGTTCATATACAACAGATCCAATAAAAAATAAAACAAGACATTCGACGGCAGACGGCACTTCTGAAAAAAGAGGGTTTATTGGAAATCCTGCTGGAATACACCTAACGCGTTTCGGAACCTATGATTAAGGGATAACTCCCGAAACGCGTTAGGTGTATTCCAGCAGGATTTCCAATAAACCCTCTTTTTTCAGCCGTCGAATGTCTTGTCGTATACACAGTGGGGTCACTGTCTGACTGTGCACCTGATTAGAGGGGAGAGCGGTGAGCTAGTGCGGCCCTTCCCTTTTGTTTGCCTATCTACGAATAAAAAATAAACTTGTGTTTGGCTGGTGCTCCAAAATACCAGTCAGACCAGGTCCTGGATCAGTGGTGTTATAAATCAGTAATAATAATAAAATACTGGTCTAGTGATCCACAGACTTTTTGTAACTCAACCCTAAACAAAACAATTCAATTTCAAGTATCTCTCATTATGTCTATGTACAGTATACTACTGATACTACTAATTGCAAATGAGCAGGGATTATCTTTTTTATGTGATCATTTTCTCTCTTAAGGTCCATCCCACGTTATCTGATATCTCTAAAATTAGACAAATATTAGAGCACAACAGAGATTATGGTCTTCAACTGTCTTATAAGCTTTGGATGTTGATATTCATATTTCTGGACAATTGTCCTGAAGGTGCTTTAAAGCTCACCTACATTAATAAGCTTGGCCAGGCACAGATGTCTTGGGGTCCAATTAAGGATCCACAGATGGTGAGAACAGGGCAAATGGAAACAGTAGGAGAAGATGTTGGTACTACAGTAAGATAGAGACTGTAGACTTGTAGTAGGTCAAGATGGAGACAGTAAAGCAAGCTGAAGATAGTAGGACAAGATGGAGACTTCATGTAAATACTAGAGCAAAATGGAGACAGAAGAGATAGATGGAGACATTAGAAAGAGGAGAAGACAGGGGGAAGTGATGAAGACAGTAGAAGAATATGGTAGAGCAAGATATTACGTCAAGGAGTCTGTTTTGCCCTTTGACTCCTCCACTAAAGATGCCTATGGGTGTGGGAACTTTTTAGTTGTTGGGATGTGTACTGGGCACAGGTTGCTGCATATCAATAAAGCAATACTAGAGTGCTTCTTTTTATTTTTAAATTCTTTTTCCAGAATTGAAGACGAGATAGACAGACAGAGACAGATAGTTAGTACCATCACTGCCCTATGTAATTTTAGAGTTACTGTAAAGGTATTTGGTGTTTTCAGAAGACAGTGGGGGTCATTTATAAACTTCGCGCAGGGCAGATTGGTTCGCAAAGTGAATATATTTGCCCTGCGCATGGTTATATTTATAAAGCTGAATAAGAGGGTGCATACAGAATTGCGAATTTTTTATTCACAATGCGAATATCTAAAGGGGCTTTATAAATATGTCACAATTCGCAAATTGCGAATCTTTATGCGCACACTCTGCGACTCAATTACGCCACAACTTTGGTGGCGGATAAAATATTCGCAAAACAGTTTTGCAAACTGCGAATTTAACGCTATTTTCGCGCACAACAACCTCGCACATTGGGTGCACTCGCGCAAACTACTGTCTCATTTGCGCGCCATTTGCGAAAATTTATTCACACTGCGAATTCGCAAAAACCGGAAAGACGGGCAGAGCAGTGCAATATATTAGCGCTCAGCAAAAAACATGCGCAATACAACCATTTGCGAAAAATATGCGCTGCGCGAACTTTATAAATGACCCCCAGTGTCCTTATAACAACCCTGATTTTATGCCTTTTGTTATAAAGCAACGAAATTCACTTTCCCATAGCTCCTGCTTACATAGCATTTCCATTTGCTCTGTGATTGCCCCCAGTAACTGCCAAGTCATATTAACATAACAAAAATAAAAAAAACTAGTGAAAACAGTGGGTAAATGGTTTGTTTGTTATTGCGGTTCTGGTGTCATCAGAGCAATTTTAGTGACTTTGTACACTCTGAAGTGCCTGCAGGCTCGGCTGATTGCAGAGCGGAACCATCTGCCGTAGATTGCTGCTAAGTAGGTCATTATAAGCAAATTATTCTCCACTTCCTAACACCTTGCTTTGCCATATCTATTCATTGCCTTAGTTATACTGGTGAAAGTCTGGCCTAGTACAGCAGTTGAGAGTCAAGGAGGGGAAAGGCTTATTGTGGGGATAAGCCAATGGAAACGGGCAGTGCTCTTTCATTATTATAATTACATATTTAACTGCAGTTAAAGGGGACATTCACTTTAATAGGATTGCTCAGTGTTTGTGTGTTTAAATTACTTGCAGCATTAAAGGGATACTGTCATGGGGAAAAAATTTTTTTTCAAAATGAATCAGTTAGTAGTGCTGCTCCAGCAGAATTCTGCACTGAAATCCATTTCTCAAAAGAGCAGAGAGATTTTTTTATAATCAATTTTGAATTCGGACATGGGGCTAGACATTTTGTCAATTTCACAGCTGCCCCAAGTCATGTGACTTATGCTCTGATAAACTTCAATCACTCTTTACTGCTGTACTGCAAGTTGGAGTGATATCACCCCCTCCCTTTCCCCCCCCAGTAGCCAAACAAAAGAACAATGGGAAGGTAACCAAATAGCAGCTCCCTAACACAAGATAACAGCTGCCTGGTAGATCTAAGAACAACACTCAATAGTAAAAACCCATGTCCCACTGAGACACATTCAGTTACATTGAGAAGGAAAAACAGCAGCCTGCCAGAAAGCATTTCTCTCCTAAAGTGCAGGCACAAGTCACATGACATGGGGCAGCTGGGAAATTGACAAAATGTTTAGCCCCATGTCAGATTTCAAAATTGAATATAAAAAAATCTGTTTGCTCTTTTGAGAAATGGCTTTCAGTGCAGAATTCTGCTGGAGCAGCACTTTTAACTGATTCCTTTTGAAAAAAATGTTTTTTTCCCATGACAGTATCCCTTTAAGAAAAATTCAGCAGAAAAACCCCCCAAAGTTTGCAGTCTATACAGAGAGATACTATAAAACTATGACAACATAGGTATTCCCCTGTACTAGGGACAATTCAGCAAAAACAGCCCCCATAGACTGTACAGAGAGATGCCATAATAACAACATCGGTATTGCCCTGCACCAAGCACAATTCAGCAGTCACCAAAGTTTGCTCATAACAATCCATCTCAGTAGAAGCAGGTGGAGAAAGCTGGGCATGTAATGCAGCTGCAAATGGAGTAGATCACAAACTTTACTCAGAGTTAATGTAAAAAAGGGATAGGGAATGTGGAGCTGGGAGATTAGGGGGATGCACGCTCATATAACTCCAAACCTTGCCTCTATACCTCCCACCTCTATGCACGCTGTGCCCATTATTAAACCAGTGAATACATTAGACATATACATTATATATAGTAAGCTTTCTGCATGACAGATAAGCCCCTTTACCTGTCTGGGATCATCCAGATTAGTGATGGGTGAATTTATTTGGCAATCGCGAATTTGCGGTGAATTTCCATGTTTCGCCGCCGGTGAATAAATTCGTGAAACTGCTGCGAAATATTTTTTTAACACCGGTGACAATTCTGATGCCAGCAACAATTTCACCGCCGGTGACAATGTAACGCATGCCCATTATGTGCCCAGATCATTCCTTCTGTGTATATTTGTATTTATACATATGGGAGGAAGATGCCACATTTTTTCCTTTAGACAATACAGTATAAGTGTATATCTTGCTATCCCGGAGGTATAATGGAATTGCAGATATCATCAGATGAGTAGTTATCTTTGCATTCCTCTGGACCAGTAATGAGTTAGAGTTGTGCTTGATGCCCATGTATCTTTATCCAGCCTCAGCTACCATGTAATAGATACAATTTCCCAAGCACTAAAGGCCCAATGTTGGATAAAAAGTATATGGCCAGTAAGTTGCATAAGGCAGCTGCTGGGCTGCAATCAGACATTTGATTCCAGGGATTAAAGCCCAGATGTTGCTTTATGTTTGCAGATTTTCACCAATCTGTTAAACTTTGTTCTTTTAATTACAGGGAATTTAATCTGAAACCTGCACAATGGGCAAATATTTGCAAAAAGATTATCTAGGGGAGTTGCTTTCCCATGAAAGGACATTCTTTGGTGTATCCAATGGTTAGCAGTTTGGGGTCTTAAGAAAGTGACACCTCCCAGCAGTTTGGACTTTACTTGCCCTTTAACTTTCCAAAAAGGAAAGAAATTAAGAATTACTAAATTCCTATCCCACAGAGATGGGCAGATTATCCAATTAATGCAGCATTATGATCTCTTTTATTTTAGGGCCTATTACAGATCTAAGCATTCTGGCGCTCATTTCCTTGCTACTAATGGCAAGTCGTCTAATGGGAAATTATTTCTCATTGTCTTGCACTTCTGCCAGTCGGGGCTTCGTAATTAGCATAGTAATCGCTTAGAAACTTGGTAGCAGTTTTTGCACAAGGACTGCAGTTCAACCTAAAGCAGAAGTGTCTGCGAGTGACTTGGATGTGAGTATCTGACATCCAACCTTGTACAGTTTATCTTTGGGATTTATCATTTCTAGATTTTATTTATCTTTAGAAGGAAATGTCTCTTGTTCTACTTAGTGCTGCTTGGATTCCATTACTGATTAGTGGCGCTGTTGTAGTGTATCAGAAATGACTTAGCTCCAGTGGCGGAACTACTGGGGGAGCAGGGGGTGCAATTGGGCCAGAGCCCGCTCCCCCTCAGGGCCCCCCGGCAGCTCGTTCACTACCAATTACCGGGCACATCGGCCAATTTCGGGGCAGATAATCTGGTAGGGAGGGGGGTGGGGGCCCGGCTGCACGTCCCGCACCAGGGCCCATCCCCCTCCAGTTACGTTACTGCTTAGCTCACTCCTGTTAGAGGAGAATCTATTGAAGGATAGCAGTAGTCTGGACTGCGGAGACTTGTGTCAGGCCCTCCTATGGCTGCAAATATGCTTGAAGTTTATTCAAAGCCCTTTAAGCCTTGGCTGTGACCATATAAAGGCACATGGCTGCAGGCTGAGATATACAGTATCAGTCATGTATTATAAGGCATAGGGGCAGATTTACATAGGGTCGAATATCGAGGGTTAATTAACCCTCGATATTCGACTGCCGAATTGAAATCCTTCGACTTCGAATATCAAAGTCGAAGGATTTAGCGCTATTCCTATGATCGAACGATCAAACGAATAATTGTTAGATCGAACAATTAAATCCTTCGAATCGAACGATTCGAAGGATTATAATCCATTGATCGAAGGATTTTCCTTCGATCAGAAAATTGTTCAGAAGCCTATGGGGACCTTCCCCATAGGCTAACATTGGCATCGGTAGGTTTTAGGTGGCGAAGTAGGGGGTCAAAGTATTTTTTAAAGAGACAGTACTTCGACTGTCGAATGGTCGAATGGTCGAATAGTCGAACGATTTTTACTTCGAATCATTCGATTTGAAGTCGAAGGTTGAAGTAGCCTATTCGATGGTCGAAGTAGCCATATTCGACCATTCGAAATTCGAAGTATTTTTTCTTCTAATCCTTCACTTGAGCTAAGTAAATGGGCCCCATAGTGTACTACTGTAAATTATAAGGATATTAGAAGTCACTGAGTTCTGTGACCATATAAAGGCACAAGGCTGCAGGCTGAGTTATACAGGGAACTCTGAGTATTACTCTGATTATCTATTATTAAAAAAATGAACCCCCTACTGTAAATTATAAGAAAATAAGTATTAGAAGTCACTACATCCCAGGCTGTAAACCCAAAATAATACATAGTTACCAAACTGTTAATTGTTCAAAACGCTATAGTTTTCTTTTAATTGTGTTATTGGCATTGGCAATTGCTTTATTCCCAGATATTAAATCCATCACCCATACAGAACCTCCTTGGGCGAGGAACCTTATTAGCCCAGGATATATGGGCCTGGCACAGTCCATGTAATTGTTATTGGAAATCAATTGTTTGGAATGAGCCCGGGACACATTTGAAATTCCAAACAGGACACATTAGCCGCTGTTACTGCCCATTCTCTGCTGGAAATGCCCCAGAGATTATTTGCCAAGGGAAAGTTTATCTGAGGTAAATAAGTTTTCTAAGCAAAAAATTTCAGCAAAACAGGATAGATATATATATACATTTTGGAACAGAGAACACATTGTTTAGTGGTGAATTAGCCATATGGAGGCTCCTGCGCTTTGGGGATTTTTTTATTTATTTCTGAGAATTCTTTTGTACATATCTGTCAGAGAGATCACAAAGGAAAGTATAATGAGGCCATTCCATGCTTTGTTTAAAATGCGTTGTGAATTATATGCAATATTAAGCTGCCTCTCCCTGGGATTTCCTAAAAGAGAGAAGAGAAATTGCTTTGGGGTCAGGCTGCAGTGTAACAACATATTCATTTATATGGTGGGATTTAATGTCAGGTACAAGGTAGGAACAAATACTTGTAAATGTCACCATAATATTACACTGAAACCTTTTCTTTACTATTGGCAAAAAGGCAACGAGGGAACATTAACAGTCTGATCTGAGTCACTTGGAAAACAGTAACATTGCAATAGAAGAACCCAGTAGGGGGAAGAGATTCTGGGAAGGCTCCTCTGAGGAGAAAGTACAAAATGCTACAAATAATCAGCATATTAATGATGATTTGCTTTGTTCAATATTGGTTTACAGTTTAATCTGAGGAAGGGCCAGGGGAGTTACAAGGGCAATGCTTTTTGGACTTTTTCAGATAAAGCTGAAAGGTCCGACCTTTGGTCAAAGGCTCTCTCTATATGTTACAGATATATAGAAACATTGGGGTAACAATCACCCTGCTATAGTTTCAGGGGTACCCAGGACACAAATAAACACTCACCCCAAATCTCACCCTAACTGACCTTCAGATTGGGCCCCCTTAGCTCATAACAAGGTTACAGATATATAGAAACATTGGGGTAACAATCACCCTGCTATAGTTTCAGGGGTACCCAGGACACAAATAAACACTCACCCCAAATCTCACCCTAACTGACCTTCAGATTGGGTCCCCTTAGCTCATAACAAGGTTACAGATATATAAAGACATTGGGGTAACAATCACCCTGCTATAATTCCTTATTTCAGTAAGGTTGTGATGCCAGAGGATGATGATGAATAAAAAGAGACAGTCAATTTATTTTTCTTCTCTCCATCTTCCCTTTCTTCACATCCTTCAATGTTTACTCCATTTACTGTTTCCTGCACCTCAACCCTCTATCCCACCCATTTTCATCGTCATCCATCCACTTCTCATCTTTCAACCTTCCACACATCTATGTATCGTCCATCCTACCAATTTCCATCACCGCTCTTCATCACTACTTTTTCTCTACCCCCTTCTCACTTTAGAAGAAAAAGAAATGGATGAGTAAGAGAGACTGAAAAAAAGGGGGAATCGGGAAAAGAACAATGTTATTAATCAATTACTGTATAGCAAAAAAATGGTTACCTTGTGCTTTTAACCCATTAGGTTTTTGTGGCCACAAAATTCATACAGAAATACAAGAGCTCCTCTGCACTCATGATCAATGTATTAAGGACACTGAGAAATGTTGTGTATTAAGCTACTAAAAATGTTTATCTATATATTGCAATATATTCAAGCTGAACAACCACGTCAAAGTCATCTCTGGTCTGGCCAGTCCCACACTCACTTTTAGTAAGTAAGAAAGTAAGAAAGTAAGAAGGGGTAGGAAAAAAGACATGGGAATAGAGAAGGGAACACTGAAAAGAAGAGAACTGTGACAGACAAGATGAAGATCGAGAGAATGGAGAAATATGCAAGGTTGGCCTGGATACAAACCCTATAAATCTGACCTGATAAAACAGCGAGGAATAAGGATATTACAACGTCCAAAAAATATCTTGCTACATATGCAGGCTCTGGGCTTTTATATATGCAGTAGTAGGGCAACTCCAGCCAGGGCCCACTTTTGAGATTGACTGTTCACATGTAGGTCGGCCCCTCAGGCGGGTTCTATAGACGGGGCAGGGATACACGTTTCACGTTTCCTGTTTGTCTAATGGGGGTTCTTTTATGAAGATAACTGGCATGGCCAGCATTAAATCTTTGAGTCATCTCTCCATGATGACTTCCACCTAGAAGGTGCAAAACAGAACCAGTTTAATACAGAACCAGCCATGGGATTCAGTAGGGAATGCTGGGATTGGTAGTTGCAAAAAAAGTTGCAGAATAAAAGATTTAATGGTATGTTGATAAATCCTGCCAATGCATTAATTTTCACCTATCTACTTATAGATTACCATGGAAACCTTGTCTAGCGAAACTTCCGCTCAGATACCCAAAAGCTGCATCTAATTGGAAGATAAACGATAGGACTGTATTAACATGAATGAGGGGTGTATTTATGGGGCTGGGGAGCGGCAAATATATCTGAGACAAAAAAATATTCGCTCACAAGAAGCCATTACATAGTTCTCCTTTGAACTAAAACGTTCTTGGCTTTTATATTTGCAGCAGCAGGGCAACTCCAGCCAGGGCCCACTTGGATGGATTCTCTTTTGTTTTTAGATTGAATGTCCACATGTAGGTTGAGCCCCTCTGGCGGGTTTTATAGAAGGGACAGGGATACATGTTGCATGTTTCCTGTTTGTCTACTGGGACGGCTTTTATGAAGATGACTGGCATGGACAGCGTTAAGTCTTTGAGTTGGCTGTCTATGATGACTCCAACCTAGAAGGTGCAAAGCAGAACCGGTTTAATACAGAACACGTACAACAAGTACAGTTGCAACGCATCTGCAGAATAACACTTGATACAAGATTTATGGGTATGTTGATAAATTCAGCCAATGCATTTATTTTCACCTATCTACTTATAGTTTACCATGGAAACCTTGTCTAGATAAATTTCCTCTTGCATTCCGCTCTGATACTCAAAAGCTGCTCTAATTGGAAGATAAACGATAGGACTGTATTAGGATGAATGGGGGGGGGATATTTATGGGCTGGAGAGCGGCACATATATCAGAGAAGATGAATATGCGCTCACAAGAAGCCATTTGTACATAGTTCTCCTTTGGTGAGACAGCTTGGGCTTGATATCAAGCCACCCTCAGTATTAGATGGGGGAGGGGGTAGTAAAGGAGAGAAGAACCTCTGATTTTGGGCCAAGGCTACTGTTCTTAATTCTGTGGCTATACAGCTGTTGTTGAAACATGGTTAAAAGTGTTAAGCAACTTTGCAGCTGGTACTTGCACCTCTCTCTATCCATAAACTGACAGGGTCGATGGACATGGACACAAGAAAGAAGACCATGTGCTATATTGTTATTACTGTATTATTTATCCTTCTGTCCAGACTTACACCTATCCATCTGTCATTCAAACCTTCTTTATTGTGTCAATGGGTAAAGATTTTTTTAGGGGGACATAAACCCTGAGCTAATTTTGGGCTGGGTAGATGTTTGATAAGGTCACGGTGCACTTAATTGCAGGCTCTTGGGCATTTTCCATACCTTGTGAGTAACATATTAATAGAGGATTGAGATAAGAATGAACTTTGAGGTTGGCCATGCAACCGTTTTTGATCTTGACACTGAATGACCCTGAAGGCATCTTATCCAAAGAAAAATGACTTGGTGATAAAGAAGTGAGCTCCTTACCTGTGTGTCCCAGGGGGCACTTATCATTAACAAACCACGGACATAAGCGGCTTTCCGGGGCAGGCTGAGGTCCTCTCTGTTCATCTGGGTCTGATCACACTGGAGGGGCATCTTGTCAAGGGGCCACTCGTTCTTTCTGGCCATGGATTGCATGATGGCAGTGAGGAAGGGCCAATGGTTAAATAACCCAGCTATCCACATGGCAGAGGGCAAAGTCCACATCCTTCAGCTCTTTGATTCAGTTAACTAGGTCTACAAACCAGCCCACAAGTCCAGCCATTGATTGCTAGGCCATCTTGGTCCAAATATTCTGTCACCTGGTCCAGGAAGATGGCATTCTGCAGGTTCTCCATGTTGAGTCCAGAAGCAGCAATGAAACAAGTGCAGTACTACCTTAAATGAGTGGGGGGGGGGCATGAGCTACCTTTTATCTATGACTTTAAAGCCAGAGACATAAAAGGATTACATTGCTCCCAAAAATATATTTTATTGTGGGGAACTTACTAGGTCTGTTGCACCTCTAGTAATACAAATAAGTGAGCAGGAACCTTAGTAACTAGACAGCAGTGTTTTTTGTAAACTGGTTTCTATGACAAATTCCATTTCTGATCCCTAAGAGCCTCGGAGCATTAAAAATGAACTAACAAAGGACATCATCTGGTGATGAAAACCCATCATTCCGAAAGTTTATCCCCAGTCAAAGTTTCCCTTTAATTTATGCCTCCACCAGATAAAAGGCTGGTGATAAATTTCTGCAGACGGCTCCAGCATAAAGGATGGGGTTCATTTGTATGGAGGCTATTTAGGCCAACGGAGGCATCTTGGAAAGATACCAAATATGAATAAAAGCAGGACAATGGTGCTGCATGCTAATGTGCTGCCTGGATATTTGGCTGCTGCTGCCTGTTTGTTTACCCATCATGCATCATAAACTCACTCCTAATCAAAATTGTCTTAGTGCCTTAGTCAATCCATCTGTCTCCTCTGCGCAATAAAGGAAATCTTTCCGATAAGGAAGAAATCAAACAATTTCAAGCCTGAGAGACCAGAAAACATTAATAGGGAAATATCACACTTTTTCTCCCCTTTCTCATTATTTATTGTGCCGCCGATTTTCATAATCTTCCCTTGATCTTTAGGTGCAATGAACATTAATTGCAAGGTGACATGAAGGTGAGAGAGTCGTATTGTTGTAACCCGCCCCACTGAAAAGGCTCAGATACCTAAAGTTGGTAGTGCAAGGACTCTGGTTAAGGGTAATTGAGAAAAGAGTTGCAAAGTTTGGAGCAGGTCTAATAACCAGGTAAGTCACTCACAGGTCCAGTTGGGAAGACTCTGCCTGAACCAGACACATTGACCAGCAACCAGACCCAGACCTGTCTACCCGCTTTTCCCTGACCCTACCTGCAGATGGCAAATTTATTTCTGAAACCAGAAATGTCATTGTGAAGTGGTGTCACTCCTGGAGGTGGATCAACTTGTTTACAGAAAAACATACATTTCCTTAGCAAGGATGGGGGGAAAATCACCCCAGATATGAATGAGGGGAGAGCTTATTGTGTGCCCAGAACATTCATTTTCCTCACTGAGGAAGGGCCATGCGGTCCCGAAACGTTTGAACATTGAAGTGTTGTGAGCACCATGGAATAAAGTTTGGGATTCACCCGTTTGTAGCAGACAAGGTATTGGCTTTCCATTTATTTTTGACTATTTCACTGGCGAGTGGCTAGGCCAGAGCCTCTACCCAATTCCCCTATCTGGACTTTAATGAGTAAATGTGCCCTTTCCAAACATAATAAGTTCCTTTGGTTATTTATATTGATTGAACAATGGCACAGACCACAGTTAGTAGGTTAATCCTACACCCCAGAATCCTCATCAGGGCAATCATCCTTGTGAGAAATAGAAACAATAAAGCAATGGTAGGTATTGGACAGAGGGGTGTGTGGGCTAATTTGGTAGAACTAGATCTGTGATACAATAACTGAAAGGAACACAGTTTAGACATCCTGACAGCTTGGATCCCTCCTGGGTGCAACTATGGCCCCATCTTGATTAATGTGCATAGGGTACACTTTATAGCCTGGGGAAAGCACAGAGACTCCTGCCATATAAATGAATAAGCCAGAATAAAGTCACCGTGAAATTATCTGACACTTATAATACAGATATTGTTCAGAGCAATATTTATATTCCAATTTATGCTGAGGTGAAGCCTAGATTACAATATGGGACCTTGCTTTATTGGTTGGTGGATTATTTATGGGAGCTGTCAGGCTTAAAACTAAACTGCTTGTATATTAATGGGAAAATATACACTATTTATAAGAGGGGTTTATCTGCCACTTATTTTCGCTTCAGTAGATAGTAAAATATGAGGCTATAGTTTCCTACGTGCCTAGAACATTCCTTATCTATTTGCATTTATACATCTGTACAGTATGTGAGATGCCATATTGTTTCCCTCAGACAGTACAGTATGAGGGTATAGCTTATTGTGTGCCCAGAACATTCCTTTGTATATTTGTATTTTTACATATGGGTGGGAGGTGCAATATTGTTTCTCTTGGACAGTACAGTATGAGGGTATAGCATTCACAAATCTGGGTATTTCGCCCATGGTGCCCTTCTGAGGCCATTCCCATGGGCACTAATGAGAGGCAGACGGATGATGATGTGGGGTGCTTGACTCCCCTATATATCTAAACTGGGTTACCATATGTGATAAGACAATGCAGTACAATCTATATTCCTTTCATCTCAATATTTGCCTGATAATAGAGTCATCATCATTTCTTATTGAATGTCTCATCTATAATGGATTATGCCGTATCAGACCGGCAAACAGGACTACATTAATCTTAGTCTATTTCTGAACTCGCTCCTCTGTTCCTTTGCAGTTCTGGAGACACAGAGATATAAAGTGACCAGACCAGAATCCCAATGAGCTCAAACAGGAAGGAACAGAGACTCTGATTCATTTACACACAGAGCAAATGGTAGAAACACCATCTTGATTTGTAATAAGGAATACTTTGGTATGGCTCATGGACTATGGGATAATGTAGTGATCTTTTTTTTATCCGTTTGATTTAATCTCATAATTTGCCCAGAATTTAGCACCCACTGTTTCTCTATAAAACAGAGCTTGAAGGTAGGAATGCTGAGTGAGTGTAAGGTAAGACAAGAGGGTAAGATGGAAGCAGAAAAGCAAGATGCAGACAGAAGGGAAGAATGGAGACAGTAGAGCAACATGGAGACAGAGAAACAAAAAGACAGTATGGGAAGATGGAAACTATGATGGAGGCATTATAATAAGATAAAACAGTATGTAAAAATGGAGCCAGAAATACAAGATGGAGACAGTAAGGAAAGATGAAGCCAGAAAAATATGATAGAGACATTAAGGCAAGATGGATCCAGATGGAGACAATATGAAGAGATGGAGCCAGAAGAACAAGTTGGAACAGTAGAGAAAGATACAGTAAAGCTAAATGGAGACAGTAAAGCAAATTGGTTATAGCAGGACAAGATGGAACCAGAAAAGCAAGAGGGTAACAGTACAGCATTATGGAAACAGTAGGGCAAGACGGAGCCCAAAACAAGCTAGTGACAGTAATGTAAGACATAGCCAGAAAAGTATGAGGCAGAAGGGCATGTTGGAGACAATGAAATTAAATAGGGCCAGTAAAGCAAAAAGTAGGTCAAAAGGAAGCCAGATAAGCAAAATAAACACAGCAATGCAAGATGGCCACAGTTGGGTGGGCTGGAAACCTGCAATCATTTCAGGATCATAGGTTGGACAGTTGTAACTAATATTAATAACAGTCCCCTGCAAAGTTGCTTTTGGCCTGTTAAAGACTGCCCTGTTCATTCTGAATTGAATACTTGATACACATTTCTTCAGACAATGGCAGTAGACCTGGTTAAAGTTATCCAAAGCCTTGTGGAGGTTGGCATGCATACCAGTGGGAGGCTCATTGGTTATTTTATTGGAATTCTCCAAAATGCCTTGGGGAATGATGTGACCTTCAGCAGAGGCAGCGGGCTCAGCACTGATGAACACAAGGAAGTTCTGGTGACTCCCCTTGTTGAGTTGCTCCAGCCTCTTCTCCAACATTCTCAGCCTTTGGCTACAAGATGGATGTTCTACACAGTTAATATGAAAATAGATATCCATTAGTACACTTTGGTCCGGGGGGGGGGGTGACCCCATAAACATGTCACTGACATTAGTATTTAGTAATAATATATATTACATAATAAAAATGGTGGAAGGAAGTGGAAACAGAAACAACAGAATGCAGTAATACAATAGAAATCGTTGGTGGTAAAACCAATATATCACGTAGTGCAAAGTTTTCTCCCGAGGTGGAAGAATAAAGCAATGCATTGGTTTTACCGCCAGCTAGTTCAATTATTTCAAATGGAGAATTTTTTCGGGAGATTCTTTGCCCGCAGTCGTGCATTTTTATCACGGGAGACAAACCTCACCGTCGGCCACTGCCCTTAAAATACAAAAAGCAAAATGGTTGCAACAGGTTAATTAAACTAGGCTAATGCCATTCGAATTGCTATGGTTACTAGGTTGCTGCAGTTAGAATACTGAAATTAAACACGATTTGTTGCCGTAACTGATTGAGACTCTATTAGATAATACTTGGGGCAGGAGAGCTGCATCAAGCTGTGAAGAAGCAGTTTAATGGTCACTCTTGGCCAAGTCATATGTGTTGACATTTAAACCCAAATGCTTATTAATATTTGATCAAACCCAAAGCTCTGAGCTAATCCGCAGCAGTAACTACCTCATCACTTCCCTAGAAAATATAATGATACAAAAGAAAAAAGGGGAAAAGCAGTTTAGTTCCAGTTTCCAGCAAGAGGCTTTAGCCCATGAGTGTGACAATAAATTGAATTTAAAGAGTGACAGATTTGATTGCAGGGGGCCAACTTGGCAGCTTTTATCAGCCTGTGCAAGGCTAGCTTTAGTCTGGGATCAGTAAGGAGATTTTGAAATGGATATTTTGATGGCAAAATCATATTACTCATCATCCAAACCTTGGAAAAGATAAGCTTTGCACACGTAGTGAAACTGAACATCAGTCAAGTCACCTCGTCAAGACTCCTTTTGCCCTTCTATATTTGGGGTCCATGGTTTTGAATTTTATAAAAATTAACAGGATAAAATCTGCATTATTAATAAAAATAGTAACAAAAATATAGCATTTTGCACACTGCAACCTACTTGAATGTGACTATATTTTAGGCAAGTTCAAAGTTGCGTCTGCATCTGACCGTCGTGTCGGATCAACGCTGCGACTTCATCTGACATTTCTCTCTTCCCTTATTTCCGTCGCATGCGTTTTGTCGCAGCGCGTCGGATCGCGCCAAAAACGTCTGTGTAGTCCTACCCTTAGGGATTCACCAAATTTAGCATTCAGTTTCAGCTGAATTCCAGCCCATTTTTCAAAACCAAAGTGCAAAACTAAACTAAACCTGAACCCTTAATGCAACTGTTTTATTCTCATTCAAATATGCAAATTAGGGTTTGGGATTCACTTCAGGCTGAACCTTTTGTGGAGGATTCTCACCCTATTAAATAGGGATGCACCGAATCCACTATTTAGATTCGGCCAAAGCCCCGAATCCTTTGCGAAAAATACCGAACTGAGTCCAAATCCTAATTTGCATGTGCAGATTAGGAGTGGGAAGAGGAAAGCCTTTTTTACTTCCTTGTTTTGTGACAAAAAGTCACACGACCGTGGCCATGCAGGAGTTGGTACAGGGTCACGGTCGTGGGCTAAAAGCTCCGGTACAAAAGTGATTTGGCTACAGCATACAGTTAGGATTCGATTCGTCCAAGCAGAAATATTCGGCCGAATCAAAATCCTGCTGGAAATGGCCGAATCCTGGCTAAATCCCGAACCGAATCTTGGATTCAGTGTATCCCTTCTATTAAATACCCACTAAGTAGTGATGGCTGAATTTGTCCCGTTATGCTTCGCCCAGAAATTCTCGAATTTCATGCGAAACTCTCAAAATGGTGAAAAATTTGCGACATGTTGCTGGCAACAAAATTTCCACCAGCGCCAAACAATTCTTGACGGAAATTCACACCGAATTCACGCCTGGTGAATAAATTTGCCCATCACTACCAATAAGGGAATATTCTTCACATTATGCATTTCCCCCATATGTATGGCTATAGATGAGAAGTGAGAAGCATTTTGCATGTCTCCACACATAATCCCTAACGTTATTCTTCATAATAATCCTTTTAGGGCAATGACACACCAGGAGATTAATTGTCAGTGTTAAATCTCTGCTTCTGTGGGCGACTAATCTCCTGTAAAAGCTTTTCCATAGGCAATAATGTGAATCACTGGTGGTAAAACCCATGTGTAGCATACCTCCTAACTGTCCCGTTTTCAGAGAGACAGTCCCTCTTTTGACAGCTCAACCCACAGTCCCTCGTTTGTACTGGAAACAAAGTTTCTAACTTAATTGGCTTTTGGCAGAGAGCCCAGAACAGCCACAGCTGCATATAAGATACTTTTGTAACAATTTGGAGGTAAGCAAATAAGTCATTGTAACAATATAAGATAACAGGTCCCTCGGGAGAAGTTAGACTCACAGCTTAAAGGGCAATTCACCTTCATTAGCAAAACTGTAATAACGGAAAGAACCCACAAAAATATGTTCAAACTTTCATAACCTGCCAAATTTTGTAAAATGTACTTGGAAATTAGGGGGTGTGACCACAAAAATAGGTGTGTGTCCCTGTGCTACGCGTGCCAACTTTTTTTGTCCCTCTTTTTCTTTCCAAAATGTTGGGAGGTATGGTGTAGCTTAAGTATCCCAAAATCACTAAAAGTTTCCTCTAGAGGCTACGTCAAGCGATTTTGGAAGACTAAAGCAACACATGGGTTTTACCACCAGCAATTAATCTCCTGGTCTTCCATTACCATTGGAACTAAACCCTAAAAATGAATATGGCTAAAAATGCCATATTTTATATAATGAACGTATTGTATCAGCTCCTTAACAGCAGCAATGATACAGGACTTCAGACTTGTCACAGGGGGTCAACATCTTAGAAAGTGTCTGCGACACTCACATGCTCCATGGGCTCTGAGAAACTGTTGAGAAGCTAAGCTTAGAAGTCGTTGCAAATAATCAAGTTGAAAATGAGGGTTGTATGTAATATAAGCTGATGCTACAGGACTGATTATTAAATTCTGATATTAATTGCACTGGTTTCTATGCTGCCAGATAATTATCTGTATTAATTACTAATCAGCCTTATAGTGTGACATTTCTATTCTATGTGTACTGTATAGTGGGTCCCTAAGCTCAGTAAGTGACAGCAGCACAGAGCATGTGCAATCAATCAGCAATAAAGAAAATGGGGAGCTACTGGGGCATCTTTGGAGACACACATTTTCCCTGCTAAAGGTCTGTGGTTGCCTTCAGCTGATACGGGAGCCCAAAACATAAGGTACAACAATTTTAGCCTACTTCTTTGGTCAAGCTTTAGTTCTCCTTTGATGATTTGCTGCTGTGAGATATTTATGGTTATAAATATGTATTGTCAGTGGAGGGATTGGGCCCCATAGCTCCACAGCCCACCTCATGATCACCTTATTTGAGGCTATGTTCACAATGTCAATAATATAGTGAATACACTTCCCCTCTTGTACAATATAAAGATATTATTTATTAAGTTATATTAAGTAACTGAGGAGTTCCATGACCATATTAAAGCACGAGGCCAAAGGCCGAGTGTTTTTATACAGGTCATGGACCTCCGAGGTGACCTCTAATCTCCTCATATTTTGTAACAGGGAGTACTTTATTTATTATAATACTCATGTTTCAGTAATTCATGTGACAGAGATGACATTACTAAGCTCTGATTATAACCATTGACATCACTAAGCACCATTTATAAGGATATCATTTACAGGATATTCATGGTTCTTGCATATTATAAAAGGATAACATTCTCTTTCTAGGGACAGATTATATACAAGATTATCAGCAAATAAATGATTGGTATCCTCTCCCTCACCAGACAAATTGCCCTAACTCTCTTGCTATTCCTAGCTTAGATCCCTCTGGCCAAGAGATAAGACGGACACTGTACTGCATGGAGACAGATGCTTTGAAATGCGTTGGGATAACACAGGCGATGCACAGGGGGAAAGGTTAAATCCCACTGCCTAGGAGATCACACAGAAAGCAATAGCATAAGCACAAACAATCCAATTTCTCTTTGCTGCAGAGATAACCGCGCTCTGAAACGTAGGAATCAACTGACACGCCGCGTTTCACAGGCCCCAGATATTCTTATCTGCAGGGAAACAGCCTTTGAAATAAAATTCATACATTGTGCTCTCTATGTATCGATGTGATCTCAGGAGGTGACCCCTGTAGGGAAGGTTTTTCTTTTCCATTTGCTATCAACAGCCACGCTTATCTCCAGGCTTGGGATACATAAGGTGTAGGGAATGTACAGAGAGTCAAAAAGTAGTTCACTCACCGGTTCTAATCTGCTATTTACAATATACCAGTGGTCAGTGACATTGTTAACACAAAAGTAAGAGTTACTTACTTGCATAACAGTTAAGGTGGCTGTACATGGGTCGATAAAAGCTGCCAACTTGGTACCTACAGATGTTGGCAGCTTATTGGCCTGTAAATAGGGTCTACTGATCGGCCTGCCTGACAGATTTATATCAATGTGACAATTTAAAAAAACAAATGAGGAGCACACTGGCATGTTGGTATTATCCTCCTGCAATGGGCCTATGTAGGCACCAGTCTTTAAATCAATTGTTGAATTCAGGGACTACAATTGGATTTTGTCCCAGTGCGTGGGACCCATTGGACCCAGATCTATTTGGCGAAAACAAGTGGATCTGGCAGTGTAAGACCACATTAAGTCAAGACATAAGTGGAAAATGTGATGGAATTTTAACTAGTTGCTAGAAAATTCCTTAAATGGAGGCCAATGAGACCTATTGTTCTTGGAGTTAGGTGTTGCTGACTGCCAGTGGGAGGGGGTGGGGTCTCTCTAGTTGGTTATTTTGAACCCCCCCCCCTCCCCTTGGCTCAGGGCAGGTATGAGAGGGGAGAAGATTACAACTAGACGAGGTAGTGGGGGGAAGAAGCCAGATAACCTTTTGTTTTTGTGTTTTAAGTTTTGTTGTTCAGTCTGGTTATTTAATTGGTAGGATTCATTGGTTAGATGGAAATATTTGTGTTGTAGTGACAACAGATAGCAGCATAGAACATTTAGGGCTCAAGGAATTGCTCTCTCTGAATAGGTGATTACAAGCCGGTAAGGTTGACCAGCCTTACAGTCATATACTGTAAAAAAATAGTCACACTTTGCTCCTTTTCCTGCAGGAAGCATAAGTAGCATAAAGACCTTAGTTTACACCATGAATACAATTCTCCGTGTGCCTAGCAGAGCTGTATTCATTAGGGGTGGGCAGTGTGTGGCATGTAGGGACCTCACTCCCCTGTCAGACCCCTAACTTGTATGTCATTTAAATATCCAAGTTGGAGAGTAATGGTAGGCGCAGGGCTCACTGGGGTCCTCTACTTAGCACCTGCTCTATGCCAGACATTAAGGACAGGTTTGCCTTGTACTTTCAGACACTGCACTTTGTACCTGATACAAAGGCACATCCTAAATATGGGAAGTTTCTAGTATAAACAAAATGTATTTTAATTCAAAGCTGCTGCTGAGCAGAAGCTAAAAGCCTCCCGGCATGGCACAGCGATGAAATACAATAAGATGCATCATAGGTCGGCATGGAGACTTAAACAAGCGTTTTGTCTCGGCCCCAGCCACAGAATGCTATTAAGGACAAGTCGTTTTGTATCATACAGGGTAAGAGGGAGAGTGATCGCCCATCTGTGACCTTATGAATGTGTCTCAGCCATTAATACAGAATGTAACACTGAACAGCAGCCCTGCACAATGTTCTACAGAGGAGGATATTTGTGCAAATAAAGAAACTCAGTGCAATGGAACGTAACATCTCTTTCATTAGGCAGCCGGAGATACAGGCCTGAGCGCTGGTCCCTGATTATATTGCTGCTCCCAGAGAAACATTAGGAAATGGACTTACATAGTAACACATCCTCCCTACGCAATAAACACTAGGGATGTCGCGGACTGTTCGCCTGCGAACTAATTCGCGCGAACATCGACTGTTCGCGTCCGCCGAATGTTCGCGAACGTCGCGCGACGTTCGCCAATTTGGGTTCGCCTTAGCTGGCGCTTATTTTTGACCTCTCACCCCAGACCAGCAGATACATGGCAGCCAATCAGGAAGCTCTCCCTCCTGGACCACCCCTACACCCCCTGGACCACTCTCCTTCCTGCAGCGTTTTTTCATTCTGCCTGTGTGTGCTTGGAAGAGCTAGTGTAGGGAGAGAGCTGGTTAGTGATTTGAGGAACAGTTGATAGTAACTTTGCTGGCTAGTAATCTACTTGATAACTGCTCTGTATTGTAGGGACAGAACTCTGCAGGGATTTGAGGGACATTTTAGGTTAGGTAGCTTTGCTGGCTAGTAATCTACCTTCTACTGCAGTGCTCTGTATGTAGCTGCTGTGGGCAGCTGTCCTGCTGCTGATCTCTCATCTGCTGACTGCTGCCTGTAACCCAATAGTCCTTGTAAGGACTGCTTTTATTTTCTTTTTTGTTTTTTTACTTTGCTACTATAAGAGCCCAGTGCTATTAGTCTAGCTGTGTTGGGGAGTGGGACTGGTGTGCTGCTCCTCCTAGTAGTTCACCACTACCAGCACCAACCAGAGTCAAAATTGTTACAAAGTATCTTATTTGCACCTGTTAGCTGTTCTGAGCTCTTTGCCAAAAGCTAATTAAGTTAGCTGTTCAGTTCAGAGAAAAGAGGGACTTTCCAGTACAAAAGAGGGACAGGGGGTTGAGTGGTCAAAAGAGGGACAGTTGGGAGGTATGCAAGTGCCACCTAGCTGTGTGAGCTTTTTCACATTCTGTCTAAATAACAATAATAATTCTGTGTCCGTAAACATCACCTGAGTGATACAGCAGCAATAATATATTGTAATATATAATATCCGTATCCACTACTGTATACGTTGCCCTTGCAGGCATTGTTTGCCCAGTCTTTAACCAAGTGCCACCTCGCTGTGTGAGCTTTTCACATTCCGTGTCCAGAAACATCACCTGAGTGACGTAGTGTGATTTCTGCCCTTTACAGCACAAAACGCAGCGCTGTGTCAACAATGTATTTTTCAGATACATTTTTGCCCTTGATCCCCCTCTGGCATGCCACTGTCCAGGTCGTTGCACCCTTTAAACAACTTTAAAATCATTTTTCTGGCCAGAAATGTCTTTTCTAGCTTTTAAAATTCGCCTTCCAATTGAAGTCTATGGGGTTTGCGACGTTCGCGAACCGTTCGCATTTTTGACGCAAGTTCGCGAATATGTTCGCGAACATTTTTTCCGCCGTTCGCTACATCCCTAATAAACACATGGAAAGCTCAGTTATTTGCTGCTATTAATAATATAAACAAAGACCAACTGAAAAGGTGCTTAGAAAAGGGTAACTCTGTTATAGACTAATATATGGTTATTGCCATGGGTCTCTTGCCAATAACAGCAGTGAATATAATTTAACAAATAATAACTCCGCCACAGGACAGCTCTTGTTACTTTGATATGAGGAATACTATAAACAGGCGATGAAATATTCCTGGAGACTGTGCCAGGTCGTTCCCCGCAGTCGCTTCATCAAGATCATAAACAAATCTTCTGACGTCGATGGTATCACAAAACCTTCAGCTTGTCAGGATGAGATGTGACCCAGCTTTGGTCTCCTGCTACATTACATATTATTTCCTTCAGCCAACCTCTTGACAGGCTGATACAAGAAGGGCATCAGATCAGCGGGTTGGGTCACCACCCACTGTGCTCTTTTAACATGTAGATACTTTTGACGGATGAGACCAGTCACACAGGATGAATTAGGCAGATTGATACTGTGTATTCCAGGCTGAACTGAATTTACTGAATATTAAGGGCAGTACCTCAGTGAGGCAATCATTTTAGTTCCAATTCAGTTGGAGTCATCCAGATGGGCTGGCAACTAGAGAAGCATGATAGCCAGTTGTGAAAGAAGTCTGAGATAAACAGGGCTCCTGTGAGCGAGCATTAAGAAGGAACCTTACCAGTCTGACCTTAGGAAGTTATGGAATGGGAGATCAGATGAGCCAGAAACCAGAACCAATAGAAAAAAAAACCTGGCAGAGGCACAAGGTGCATCTGAGTATGAATTCAGGAGGAACATTATTAGTCGCATCTCATTGAGTTAAAGGAATTGTTCAGAATGAAAATAGAAACTGGATAAATAGATAGCCCATGAAAAATAAAAAATGATTCTAATATAGCCAAAAATATATATATATATATAGTTAGCCAGAAATGTAATATATAAAGGCTGGAGTGACTGGATGTCTAACATAATAGCCAGAACACTACTTCCTGCTTTGCAGCTCTCTTGGTTTCCACTGATTACCAGTCAGTAACCAATCAGTGACATGAGAGGTTGCTTTTGAATCTGAGCTGAATGCTGAAGATCAATTGCAAACTCACTGAACAGTTATGTCCCATGTGCCGCCCTTCAAGTTGCTGACTAACTCAGAGTTAGAGAGCTGCAAAGTAATGTTCTGGCTATTATGTTAGACATCCGTCACTCCAGCCTTTATACATTACATTTTTGGCTAACTAACTATATGTAGGGACCCTGAGATTTGGGTTAAATTACTCAGGCAGTTCCCCTTTGGTAATAGAACACCTAAGGGTCCTTTAGTTAACTCAGGCAGCAGGTCTGCCGGTGAAGTTAGTTAAGTGTGAGTTAGTGATAGTGAATACAGCAATAGAGACTCTAGGAGGGAGAGTCAGCACAGGGTAGTTAGTGAGCAGATGTGGCTCCAACAAGGAGAAATAGTGGGGTTAGGACCCCGTGGTATTTGAACCACTAGAGCAGGGACTACAGTGGGTGAGTTGAGGACCAGATAGGGTACCAAGACCCCAGGCTGAATACAGTGGGTGAGGTGAGGACCAAGTCCGGTGCCAAGATACAAGACCCCAGGCTGAGAAACCCATGCCTTAGTGCTTCACCAGAGGGATAGTGCCCAGTGAGAGTGGTAACTATTGCTTGAAACCAATCTTACACATGACATGGTTAATTTCCTAATAAATTGCCAAATGTTGTTTTAAAAAGAAACTAATTTAGATTTGAAGGCAAATATTATTGGCAATGCCAAGGGACCTCAACGGGGGCGGTGTTTGTTCCCTCATTTGCTAATTTGTTTGTCCACAATTTGTTTGTCCACAAATTCGAATTCGAAGTTTTTTTCCTAAATGACACATATATCGAATATATGGTATTATACCTCAGATTTGTGGACGACATCTTGGTGATATGTAAAGGTGATGTGTCCGCATTCCATGATATGGTGAATAAAGCTAATGAAAAACATCCTCGAGTCAAATTTACCACTGAAGTGTCAGATAAGACATTGCATTTTCTGGATGTAAAATTGACTCTTGAGATTGGTGGTATTGTCACTGATATGTATCGAAAACCGACTGATTGTAATAGTTTACTAAATTCCTTGAGTTTTCATAAACCTAAATGTATAACGGCAATACTTAAAGGAAAACTATACCCCCCAAACAATGTAGGTCTCTATTAAAAGATATTGCATAAAACAGCTCATATGTAAAATCCTGCTTCATGTAAATAAACCATTTTCATAATAATATATTTTTCTAGTAGTTTATGCCATTGGGTAATCATAAATAGAAAATTGCCATTTTAAAAAATAAGGGCCGCCCCCTGGGATCATAGGATTCACTGTACTCACAAACATACCAACAAACCATACATGTTAGGTCACATGAGCCAATTAACAGACAGAATTGTGTCTTTTGCTTCCACACTTCTTCCTGTTACAGTTAGAGTTGTAGTATTTCTGGTCAGGTGATTTCTGAGGCAGCACACAGACCATCACGAAATGGTGGCTCAAGGCAAGAGATATTTACTTTAATATATATTCCAGTTTGGTAAGATTCTTTAATATGCCACTTAATATGATATGAACTATCTGTTGCTTAAGTGTTCATTTTGGGGGTATAGTTT
Organism: Xenopus laevis; assembly: GCF_017654675.1. Taxonomy (NCBI): domain Eukaryota; kingdom Metazoa; phylum Chordata; class Amphibia; order Anura; family Pipidae; genus Xenopus; species Xenopus laevis. Next base: position 50,493,284 of record NC_054387.1, on the reverse strand, counting down.
TCCTTTAAATGACAATATTAGTGATGGGCGAATTTGCGCCGTTTCACTTCACAGAAAAATTCGCGAAATTCACAAAATGGTGAAAAATTCGCAAAACGGCGCCGGCGTCTCGTTTTTGACGCAGGCGCCCGTTTTTGATGCCGGCGAAAAAATTTTATTTGACGCCGGCGAATTTTTGCCGGCGAATTTTCGCGGGCGTTTCTCCTGGCGAATAAATTCGCCCATCACTAGACAATATCTCAGGGCAAGGAGAATTGCCTGTGATGATGAAAAGTATTGGAAAGCAGTAGACTCACTACTAGATTCAAGCAAAAAGCATCATGCATGTGAGGTAAAAGCAGTACCAAGGAAGGTTATCTTGTTCAAAAAGAAAGAACCCAAAAAGAATGTAAAGATACCCATGGTTGGTAGGTACAACCAGTTGAATGGCCAGATAGAGAGAGAGTCAAAAGATTATGGCCAATTCTACAACATGATAAGATTCTCAAACATATATGTACTGACACCCCACTATTTTGCTACTGTCGAGGAGGGAGGCAGAGGGGAGGGCCGGAATGGGAAGAGAAGTGGCAGAGGGGAGGGCCGGAGTGGGTTGGGGAAGTGGCAGAGGGAAAGAATCGGCAGACAGCAGAGAGAAGCGACTACAAACTAGGGGAAGGCAGAAAAGGTACCTAGGGCCCTAGGCACATGTCTCTTCTGCCTACCCCTAGTTCCAGCCCTGGTATAACTACTGAAGTGCCCATTTGGGATGATCTATTTTGGGCAGACTACACACCCCGTAATCGAACGCATAGAGGAGCACAAGTCGGACATCTGTAATTTTATACCAAACATATACATCAATTTCATGCCACTTCAACCTGCTTAGACTTAGTAAACGGCTGGCAAACTGGAAACTTACGTTAACAGTTTTAAGGTTGCAGAAGTTAATGGGAAAGTTAAACCAGTAATGATGTACTGTACAGTCATTTCATTGGTCCTTGATACAATACGTGAACTGCCTCTTAGTATTCAGGAAATACAATCCCTAGCGCTATGGTTTTCATCAACTCCTTGTCCTTTAATTCTCTCTGTTTGGAGTTTGAATAAGTGCAGATAAAAGACAGAAGATGGAAAGGGAAAGACAAGTGAGTCTCAGAAACTTGCTGCTTTGTAGCAAAACAATAACCCCCACAACTACATTAATCATAACATTCATTCGCTGACTGCAGTCTTGTCGTTTTGCACATCTTGAAGTTGGAAAACAATGTTAGGAATAATACTCATTTATTATTGGTATTTGGGCTCACCGCTGAGCACCTGATTAGCGTTGGATAAGGAAACTTTTCTTACAAAAGAAAATTAGGCCAACACAAGAACCTATGGTGTTTGATTCATATGGAACTATCTGAGGCAAACATTTTACTCTCAAATAAATACATTTGCTAAATTAATTATCCCAGTTCTGTTATATTGTTTCATTTCTACTGCTGAAATATGGCACTGTGCTTCTTAATTGTGTCATGCCTAGGAAGGAACAAAAATGATAAATTACCATAATCCATGTCCATGATATTAGCATAGCATATATATATATATATATATATATATATATATATATATATATATATATATATATATATATATATATATATATGTATATATAGATATTTTGGGTCTAGGCGAACTGACCCATAAACATGTCACTGACATTAGTTCACTTTGGGCCTCGGAGGGACTGACCCATAAACATGTCACTGACATTAGTTCACTTTGGGCCTAGGAAGGACTGACCCATAAACATGTCACTGACATTAGTACACTTTGGGCCTAGGAAGGACTGACCCATAAACATGTCACTGACATTAGTACACTTTGGGTCTAGGAAGGACTGACCCATAAACATGTCACTGACATTAGTACACTTTGGACCTAGGAAGGACTGACCCATAAACATGTCACTGACATTAGTACACTTTGGGCCTAGGAGGGACTGACCCATAAACATGTCACTGACATTAGTACACTTTGGGTCTAGGAAGGACTGACCCATAAACATGTCACTGACATTAGTACACTTTGGGCCTAGGAAGGACTGACCCATAAACATGTCACTGACATTAGTACACTTTGGGTCTAGGAAGGACTGACCCATAAACATGTCACTGACATTAGTACACTTTGGGCCTAGGAGGGACTGACCCATAAACATGTCACTGACATTAGTACACTTTGGGCCTAGGAAGGACTGACCCATAAACATGTCACTGACATTAGTACACTTTGGGCCTAGGAAGGACTGACCCATAAACATGTCACTGACATTAGTGCACTTTGGGCCTAGGAAGGACTGACCCATAAACATGTCACTGACATTAGTACACTTTGGGTCTAGGAAGGACTGACCCATAAACATGTCACTGACATTAGTGCACTTTGGGCCTAGGAAGGACTGACCCATAAACATGTCACTGACATTAGTACACTTTGGGCCTAGGAAGCACTGACCCATAAACATGTCACTGACATTAGTACACTTTGGGCCTAGGAAGGACTGACCCATAAACATGTCACTGACATTAGTACACTTTGGGCCTAGGAAGGACTGACCCATAAACATGTCACTGACATTGATCACCATTTTATTACCTTAAGTTCCTCAAATCAGGCTTTTTCATGCTCACGACTGCACTGCACCTGCATCTCTGGCTGATAATTGGGATTGGCCAGCTTGGTGAGCAGAATGAGATGAAAGTTAGTGCTGAAGTTAGTGCTGTATTCTCATTCCTTGTCCCCAATCTTTATGCACCTGAAACCTGAGATACTCAAAGTTCAGCTCAACAGGCACCCCCTTTTTTGGCCAAGCAGTAACAAGTAAACACAGTAACAGTCTGTAAAAGTTTAAGGGACTTGAAATGAAAGTACCTGGCCAGTCCTGTGATAAGTGCCCTGCATGTATCTTTGTATTTTCCCAGCAGCACTAAAGCTGTAGGTTAAATCCTTGAGAGTGAGACAGGGTCAATGTCACTTTCCTCATTATTTTGATGACACGTTAGCGAATTGACACAATTAAATTAACAGCTTTTCCCTTAATGAGAAAAACTTCAAATGAATCATGTGGCAGATTTTCCAGTTTCATTCATCTCCCCATTCTGGAAGGCTTCAACACATAGCAGTTCTGCCTCGTCGAGGTGACGCCCGGGAGAATCCGAGGAATTGATAAAGCCGGAGCGGTGAGCGATGAAATTTATTAGCAGCATGACAAGCTCCTTGTGGCATTCTGCAAACTAACTGGCATCTGCATTGTCACATCATGTCACTGACACTGGCGAGATGCCCCCACTTGTATGAAAACTGTCTGAAGTGTCAATTCATATGCAAAGTCGAGGGGGGGGGCAGAGAGCAGAATTTCTACACTGTTATTTTAGTGTGAAATACAAAAAAAAGTCTAATGTGGGGCAGGCGGAGTATATTCAGTAATTACTATATGTATAAAAAAGTAACTTTCATCCGTGATCAAAGTATATTTAAGCTAGTGTAAGCTGAGACAACCTTTAGGGCAGAGACACACAGTTATTTCGGGAGATTAGTCGCCCAGCGACTGCCTTCCCACCAGCTAGAATGTAAATCACCGGCGGGGTGGCACTCGGAACGCTTGTTTTCCAAAGTTGCCTGAAGTTGCTTGAGGAAACTTCAGGTGACTTCGGAAAGCCAAAGCGATCCAAGTGCCACCCCGCCGGTGATTTACATTCTAGCTGGCGGGAAGGTAGTTTGGGGAGGTTAGTCACCTGAAGAAGAAGCGATTTGTCGATGGGCGACTAATCTCCCGAAATAGCAGCATGTGTCTCTGCAATTAAGGCTGGTGCTAACATAGTGATTGAGATATCAAACTTAATGAATACCCCCTCTGCCCAATTTGGATTACTCAAAGGGCTTCTAAATATTATTTGTTTTTAATCCACTTGATTCCTTACAACCAGGGGTCCACCATCAGTGGCCATCTTTTGCAGTTGGTCAGTATTGTGGCATTCTCTGTAGACATTCGGTCAGCAGGGAGCTCTTCATTTTGCCAAGCTGCCATATCTGCATCATCTGTCAACATAGTTAAGGGGTCCATGGTTCGGGTAAATGGAGTGGGAACCAATGCAAACCAAAGAAGTTATTTGATTTTGACCCTCCTGGAAAAGTCAAAGTGTCATCAAGAACCAGCAGTTAAAAGTTTGGCAAGATAAACCTTACTAATGCAAGAGTGGAGAGAAATTTAATTGATTCATGAAGATAGAGAAGCTTAAACTCATTTACTGTGGGTCAGTAAGTAAGCAGCATAGCATCAATGGACCCAATGTATTTCACAAATCCAGTACCAATAGCAAAGATACTTATTATCTTGTTCCCAAACTGTGAGGCTGGATCATTTGGTGGGATCTGGAGCAGTAGAAGGGGTAGCTGAAGGGGTAAAGTCTGAATCATACTAAGATTTGCGGGTAGTGAATTTTGCTCTTAAGCCGAGCAAGAAGGTCAGTGCTAACAATATCACAATAACTGAACCACAGGGTGGGTTTCTAGGAGAGCAAATAGACCTTTGCTTCATCCAACCTAGCAATCAGGCTGCCTACCCTATCCAGATACTTTTGCTAGGCAACCACTGGCCTAGTGAAACCACACTAGTGAATTATTTATCATGACCCAGGAAATTAAACTAGAAATTAAATTAGACATAAGCAACTGTAGTCCTCTAGATGTTGGAGGCATCTCAACAACAAAGTTTATTCCAACAGCATTTGGAAGGGCTTTGGTTGTCCACCCCTGGATAAAAGGTCGATGTGATGATTCACTCTGGGACATTTGTGTACCAGTTCTGCAAGGGTATTAGAAACTGATTTTTAAATGATCTGTTGAGTATGTTGTTGATGCAAGAATACAGATCAGGAAAAAACCTGACATATATGAGTCAGTTCTGGATTAGAGCTGATCCAGTCTGCATTCATTTTGTTTATCTTTAACAGGATAATATAAGTACCATTAATATTATGTTATGACGCCTAGAAACCCATTAGTGGGGCAGACTGGAATTTGCCACTACTGAGATAAAGTGTTCACTTCCATCTCCCTGGCAGAGTAAGGGCCACACGGAGTCTCAGAGCTAATGCAAGATTTGATTAATACACTGCAGCATGTCCTCCCGCAGAGACGCACTTAAATGTTTGACCTCTTCGGTTTCTTCTGTTCCTTTAGTGCATAATCAACAAATAAGCCAAGATAAACAAGGAAAGAGGAGTGTGAGAAGGCTGCATGGAGATCTGCTGTGAGAACAGCTCTGTCCCAGCATGGCCCTTGGAAACACATATTATTCCCGTCTCCTGCTGCCTTCTATGCCTCTATGAGAAAAATCGGTTCAGGGAAAAGCACCTTTGTGACAGCAAAGGGTATTTTTCACTTCATGCCTTTGGCTTCAAGTTCTAAATAACTTTTCATTAGAAAATAGATCTGAAGAACTTGAAGTGGCAAAGGAAAATACATCTCTATGTGACAGTTTACTCTCATAAGAGGCCGATTGTTACAATCCGCTATTGTAGATACAGAGGGATTATGGATGTGACTGTGCTGCAAGAATTTGTAAAGTACAATACATGAATGATACTCAGGGTTCCCTGTATTTTTCAGCCTGCAGGCTTTGTTCCATTATATGGCCACAGAAACCCTTAGTGTTTTGTACTAAGAGGCAAGAATTTTAAGTGTATATTTGTATTTATTTACAGCAATTTATACAGCTTGTAGTGCCCTAGACACTATACAGCAAAGGGCTTCTTAGATTAATCCTGCCCACAATTTTAGGCGCATTGTCTCTTTAAAGGGCTCTTTCACTGCTTTACACTCTCCGTGATGGGAGTATGGAGTTAATGAAGCAGCTTGGGAGGAGAAGAAAATGCTGGCTCAGATCTCAGAGAAAAATCTAAGTTGTAACACTGGCCAAATTAGTAAGCATGTTGTGTGTGGGTGACAAAGCCTGAAGCAGGCCCCCTGCACGGAGGATGGGAGGAAACGCCATGGCACCCCCTCCCTAGCTCAGAGTGATTGCTTTCATTTAGATAAGGGAAACCTCTGACAAAGCCACACGCACAGTAACACAGAATGATCCATTCACTAAACAATAAACCTGACATAATTTCCTTTTCAAAATTAAATTATGTAGATGTTCTATTCCTCGTCCATTTAAACAAACAAGCATCGACTGGATCAAATTGGCTATTTGTAGAAGCTCTATGGAAAAGTGAGATGCCTGCTTCCCAAATGATGAGACCAGGTCAACATTATTTAAGTGGTAACATCCAGCTGATTTCATTGTGGTCAGTTTGCCCAAGAAGGTGAGTAGAGTGGATTATTTGGGATATGAGCTGAGCACACACTGGGGTTGGCAGGTTTGCTCTTATCAAATTGGTTGCAAATATGTCTCACACATCAATGAGACTGAATTTGTCCAGTATGGTCTTAAAAATTGCAGTTTGATGGGTTTGCACAATGGGCTGACAAAACAAACCCCCAATCCCAAACATGCATGAGTGATTGAGCTAAATTGGGCAGAAAATGTTAGAACTGTCTGAGACTATCCCAACACTGAACACATGAATGTTCAACCCGTGGTCTTCCTGCATTTGAGGAACAGTAAAGTCCAGTGTCCTTCAACCATTTGTATAAATCCTTTAACCATGTGTATATCCTAGATAAAGCTTCCACATCCTTTTCATGAGAGCTTTTTGGTGAAGGAGCCCAGGTAGGAGACAAAGGACATGATCAATAGAACTCTACATTATGTGCTCTCCTGCAGCTTGAAGCTCTGGACTGCTTCTGCCCGTCTTACATTTTCAGAGGCGAGCCCCCTGACCTATATATTGAAAAAGATATGAAGTGTCCACAATTTCCATTAATATTTCAGTCTTACACAGGTCATGGCATAGTATTTTATTATACATGAATTTGTTCATAAGGACCTCCCATGAGTCTCATATTAATTGGCTGTATATGCAAACACCATCTTGCTGTGCTGACACAGCTTTCAACATTGCCCCTGGTGACACTGCAGCATCCTAAACGTTAATTTAAAGGACAACTTCCCTTTAGAAAGGATTTATTATAAAGGGAATTTTTATCTCACTGCAATAGTGTATAGGCTGAACTATCACTTCAGACTAAAACTGCTGATGTCAGATAAAAAACGGGTAATAAGGGATTTTGGTCCACTGATGCTGCCATTGCTCCATGCAGCATAACATATTTACATATTTGTAATGTGGCAGAGGTCTTGGAGTTTATTTTGTCGTGCTGAGTAGAGATGGGCGAATTTATTCGTCAGGTGCGAATTCATGGCGAATTCCCGCAATTCGCCGCCAGTGAATAAATTCGCAAAACCACAGCGAAAATTCACCAGCAAACATTTAAAAAAATGGACGCCGGTGTTACAAACGAGAAGCCGGCGCAGTTTTGCAAATTTCACGGGAAATTCGCAAATTTTTCGGCGAATGGAAACGCCCCAAATTCGCCCATCACTAGTGCTAAGCTCTTTAACACATACGGTGCTTACAAAAAATGCCTACTTGAAATTTACAAGGCGGTTGGCAAGAGGGATGGTGAGAGATGGCTTTTGCGTCATGCTTGCACTTTAGTTTATCAGATGAAGCCATCTGAAACGTTGACGTCAGCCTGCTCAGATTCTCATTCAGAGATAAGGGAAACCTGGTATATTAGATGTATAAAAACTGCTGGTATAGACACAGATATCGAAGAACTTTATTGATATTACGTTCTAGATGTGGTACATGGCTAATATAATCCTTTTTTTATTCTTCTCTTTTTCTTCTCTGTCTTTATTTCCTCTTTTTTGTTTATTTTCTTTCCAATTGTGTCCACTATACTATATGACTTTGTAAACATAATATGCAGATGGTCACATATATGCTTTATTCACTTAAAATGCTGAATAAAAAATGTTACAAAAAAAAAACTGCTGTTATGTCAGTTCTAACAAATAACTTCCATTTCTGGTGCTAGTGCTGGACAGCTTCTTCTCAGCAGTAGATAACTCTGCATTTGGTTTGTTTAGGGTCTGGTGTTTGGGCTCCACCACACAGTATACTTCATTAAACTTCTCTATCCCAAGAGTAGAGCCCAGCAGCCACCAATGTTTTGGAGGCAATGAATTCTGGGGTCCTGCAATGCAGTTCAAAGAAGCTGTCCATCTTGAACATGACCACCCTTGAAGCGTTCCAGCTACTGCGTTTGGGAACCTTATCTCCTGGTGCAGTAAGGACCATCACAGCTGCAGTTACTTTGGTTCCGGCTGGAGATGGGGCACCAAATGACTTCAACTCTGTCAGGTTAGTCTGGAAAGAGAGTTGTCCTTTAACACATTTTGAACAGCAACATATATGTAAGAGTCATTTTTTTTTTCAGTTGAAACTCTACCTCTTCGGCTGCCAGCTTGGCTTTTATCAATAAGAAGACAAAAAATGTTGTCAAATATTTAATAATATTATTGTTTTCATGAAGGTTACTTTGATCTGAGATTTTGAAGCTTCTACAGAACCACAAAGCTCCTACTTTATGTGTGTCTTTTGGAAGAAACAGTTGAGTGTTCATTATTTGTGCCCACCTTCCAGCTTGGTCCACACACCACAAACCAGTCCTCTGTTTGGCCCACAACAAGCCTCCTCTTAACTGGCTCCTTCCCCTGTTGATCACTACTTTTTTATTGGGCCCACACCAAATCTCCACCCAAGATATGTGCCTCTACTAGTGCACAAGTACCTTAATAAATAGGGTAAGTGCTCACAAATGCTTCTTTTTTCCTGAGACTTTCCTGGTAGTAAATTAGCCCCCCCCCCCAAGTATTCTCTTACCTCTTATACACCTCTTCAAGACTGCATTTACATAAAGTAGTGATATAGAACAGACAAAAATTTGTGTGCGTTTTCCTTAATTATAGCTAAAAACATTTCTGCTAGTGTCGGGATCTTTGAGGAAACTCGAGGGAAGAGGTTTTGGATGGTGTCAGAATGAAACAGCAACCCAGCTTCATAATAGCTCTTTGTTCTGTGCCCACATAGGAAGTAGAGATTTATGAAGTGGGAAGCCAAATGGGATTAACCCTACGGTTTTACAGGATTGTTAAAACAATTACATAAAATGGATGTTTGGCTGGAGAAATTCATAAGGGAATCCACCACAGACCTTCCTGGAACAGCCTCGTGGATATAATAGTTCTTCTTTGCTTATTTGATTTTTCTGTTGTTCTTTACTTTTCTTAGCGGATTCTCTTTATTTATTTATTTTTTGTGAAGTAATGCTTTGCTTTACTGTTGCTGCTCTGCTTAGAGGGACCCCTTCTCATCTCTTTAAATGACATATCACTGTATGTGTCTCACTCACCTGAGCAGAGGTGCTGTTAAGTTTCTGCAAACCATTCTCCAGGGGCTCCATTTAAGATGAGAATTCTTTGCAGCAGGTTCTGGTACAGCTTAATCTGTTCCAGGAATGACTTTGGAGTGGTGTATTTGTACTGGTGCTCAATAGTAAACACTTGTATGGACATAGGCATGAATTTGCTTATGGATGGTTTCCTGGTTGACTGGGAAGAGATAGAGTATAATCCATAGACAATAGTGTCATACAATAATTCATTTTATACAGAGCCACATTCCCCTTATGCTGCTATCTTGGTAATATAAGCACCATTAAAGAAAAGCTTGGTTTTGGACCTCTTCTCTATGTTCTCAGTCTCCTGAAGAAATCAAAGACTGATGAATGCCAAGACTTTTTGTGGCCACTCGTGGAACCAGTCTATGGCTGCTTCTGACTTGAAGTTTGTTCTTAAATAGGGAGAAGCAAAAATCAACCTGCAGAAACACCACAACCCAGAAGAGTAGTGATTACTAAAAATAAATTTAATGGTCTACATAAAACAAGTCGACCCACACTTACCTCCTCCTTATAGATGCAGGTTAGGTGACCAGAAAGCAAACTTGAGTTGAATTTGAGACTAAAGCTTGCCATGCACTAATAGATCTGTCTATTTAGCAATGATGCCTAGGTGCAGATCTTTTCCCAGTCTTGCAACCCTGTGCTTGTCCAAAAACAATAGTTTTCTCTGGAATAACAACCAAATCCCAATATGAGCCTATGCAGACCTATTGGTCAAGAACTGCATCAATGTGATGCCCAAGAGATATCTGCAAGTTTTTGGACAGTTAAAGGTTGGGCTGGCCATGGCTGGAACTAGGGACAGGCAGAATGTGTTTGGGTGCTGGGGGGGGGAAGGGTGGCACAATTCCAATGATGCCCTTCACTCTTACTGGCCTAAGCCTGCCCTGGCTTTCTCTAATTCCTGAAAGGGTGATCAGGGACAGTTCCCACATGAGCTAATGGGGGGACAGGGTGGTAAGAAGTACTTGCCTTGGGTGATAATAACTCTTGGCTGCCAGGAGGCCCTCATACATAGGCCAATAAGCTGTTCACTTGATCTGGTGGGGCAGAATCAGCAGCTTACATAAGGCTTTGTATGGCCAGCAGGAGGGAAGTCTGATTGCAGAGTAAACTAGCAGTTAAAGTGGCAGAAGATGATGCATAAGGTTATAAAATGTTACATTTCGTTGTAATGCTGTGTCACGAGAAATATGGATTTTGAGCTGACTTCAGTATTTTTACTTATCCTGAATTCTCGAATGTTAAAATAGTTTGACTATTTGATGCCCAGAGAGTATTACATGAAGAGGTTGGTGTTGGAAAGCAACTTCTGCAGCAGCTAATGAGAAATATAACATGAGTTAATCACTAATGCCTTTGCATCTGTTCCACTTGAATCTCATTAGCAAAAAAAGACTCCCACCCAACACTGTTACATAACCGCCATGTTGTAACACTAGATTTATAGCTTGGTGCAGGGAAAATAAAATCTTACCTTAACTGGCCTTCAGGCTGAGCCCCTTAGCTCATAACAAGGTTTCAGATATATAGAAACATTGGGGTAACAGTCACCCTGCTATAGTTACAAGGGTAGCCAGGGCACAAATATGCACTCACCCCAAATCTCACCCTACCTGGCCTTCAGGCTGGGCCCCCTTAGCTCATAACAAGGTTACAGATATAAAGAAACATTGGGGTAACAGTCACCCTACTATAGTTCCAGGGGTACCCAGGGCACAGATAAGCAGTTACTCCTAATCTCACCCTATAACTGGCCTTCTGGTTGACCCCCCCTTAGCACATAACTCACACTTCCACTGCTTTGGTCTGTTCTCTAGGGGGAAACACTGCACATTTAGGGTTGGTGTATGGCTTTTTTAAAGGCGAAGTTCACCTTGAAATAAATGTTATGCTAACATCGGCCAGCGTTCTAAGACTAGTCTGGTTGCAATATAAATGTTTAGGGGCAGGTGGGCCTCTGTTCCACTTGTTTCAGCTAAATCCTGTGCCTTGATAATAACAACATCCGCCCTCAGTTCACATAAAAAAATATTTTTTTTAGCCTCCACCATGAGCTTTGGGCTTCCCCAGTTTCTAGGGTTCTGTGTGTTTCTTTACTATTGCAGTGAGTGTGTCAGACCAAGCAAACATTTCTGCAATCAGACATTTAGGGATCCCTTCTGGGAGGGGAGGTGTTTTTGCCAAGATGAATGGCCCTAATCACTGCTTCGTTCTCTTCTTTCTCCTGGAGAGGCATTGCGTTGGTGTGATTACAGTTGGAGATGGGGCTTTTGAAGATTGTATTGACGGTGTAATTATGCGTGAATTGTGTCTTTTTAAACTCGTTTGCACAGAGCAGTCGACATCTGCTTGTCCCCCTTTTCTTATTATAGGGTGAGAACGCCAAGTCCTCCCCGTGCCATATTTTGCGGTTCTGCTACAGATTGTTATAGGCTGCTCCGTCTGAGATATAAACCTTTAACCATCTGCTAACATTCACAGCTAAAGAACACGATGAAATCTGTGCAACAGCGGATGGGAAATATTCCCTTCTAGTTTGGGGAGAATCATCTGTTGTCTTTTCATTCAGCTCCTTTCTTATTCAGCCTGTGTTCTAATGTAACCAGTACCTGGTTTCTGGGTCAGTGGGTGCTGTGTCGGAGCCTGTTGGTGGGCTACTGTCATAAGCATATTTTAATAAGGGCTTGGGGATGAAATTGGCACTGTATTTATCCTGCCATGTGTTCTGGGGTATTTTACATGGAATTGGCACTGTATTTATCCTGCCACGTATTCTGGGTTATTATACATCTCAAGGGTCTGTGTGATCCAAAACATGTTGTGAGATAAAATAAAACAAGTGCAGCATACTTATGCGGTTTACTTCTGGATTCATATCTGGTCTTAACGGTGTGATCATGTGGAGGTTGAGCTGTTCCTTAACCATTAGGGAGGCATATCATGCACGGAACGGGCCCTGGGATATTATGAGGGAATCTGTGAAGGAAGGGTCTTTAATTGGCCTCCCCAATTACAAAAATCACCCTCCACCTAGGCATGTTAGCCGCTTCCTAAATTTCCTGAGGATAATAATCACTTTCTACATTCACATCTATAGAAAAATGGTTAAATGCCCCTTTCATAAGGCTTTGTATTGTAAGACCCTCTTTGACAAGATATTATGGTACAGCTATAGGATACGTTATCCGGAAACCAGTTATCCAGAAAGATCCAAATTACGGAAAGGCCATCTCTATTTTATCCATATAATCAAAATTTTTAAAAACGATTTTCTTTTTCTCTGGAAAACTAAAACAGTATGTTGTACTAGAGCCATACTAAGTTATAATTAATCTTTATTAAGCAGTAACAGCCTATTGGGTTTATTTAATGTTTACATGATTTTCTAGTAGACGTAAGGTATTAAGATCCAAATTACGGAAAGATCCATTATCCGAAATGTCCCAGGTTCTGGATAACAGGTCCCATACTGGTATAATGAAAAGAATGAGAATTGGAACGAAGTTCAGCAAGCTCCATAAGTCAAGTGCCTTAACCAAAAGTGACTGTGCTGAAGAGTCCTAAGATGAGGTTGAGGTCAGTTCTAGAAGGCAACCAAATGGCAAACACCGTAGGAAGATGCTATTAAGGTCAACCATAATCCATCAACTGCATGTAGTCACACTATAAGCCAACAATATTTGACAAAATCAACCGAGTTAGAAGCCAATTGTAACTGTGAGTGTTGTAGATCAACTATAGACAAATGAACATAGTCAAACTGGTTGCAACTGTATTACCTGTCCTGTTTACTTTACCTTTAACTGCCTTCTCACTCTATATAAAAATTTCCAGCAGTTTTCTCTAGTGTCCATTAGACCATGGCTTTTAACCAGCCCACCGGGGATGCTGTCTCAAGGGCCCCCATCCCCCCCCGGGCCCTCATTTCTTACTCACCAAATATGGGATTTCACCTTCAAGTGAAGGGGTATAAACAAAAGCACTGTCATTAGGAGCATCAAAGGGACGTGTCAAAGATTTTAAAATGTATCCACACTGTAGCGGGTGTTCAATAATTATTATTTAAATAAAACTTAATTTTTTTAAAAAAAAATTTGTTTTAATAATAATAAAGTGTTTATTTCATATATCTTTTTACCTAACATTTTGTGCTGCTGCTGGCAACTCAGACCTACTGTTTGGCAGCTAGGCTACCCAACAGAGGGATCCATTCATACTGGATTCCATTAAAGGAGAATTCAACAGTAAATTAAAAAAAAAACCCTACCCCTTTATCCTACATAGACCCCCCTCCCTGCTCCCCCCCAACCTAGCTGCTAGCCTGGGCAAATGCCTCTAAGTCTTTACTTACCCCTCGGTGCAGATTCTGTCCAGCAGAGTTCACAGCAGCCATCTTCTGGCTCTTCAGTTATCTTCAGGAAGTAACTGCCGTATCGGCGCATTCGCAGTTGGAGCACTTTTCTGTTTCACGGAAGTCACGGAATTTGCAGACGTGCGCCCTCATTCCGAAGATTACCGGAGAGGCAGAAGACAGCTGCCATGAACTCCACTGGACAGAGGGGTAAGTAAAGACTTAGGCGAATTTACCCGGGGTAGCAGCTAGGCTGGGGGGAGGAGGGTCTATGTAGGGTAGGGGAGTACGTTTTTTTTTTTACTTTACTGTTGAATTCTCCTTTAAAGGAAAAACTACACCCCCCAGAATGAATACTTAACCAACAGATAGCGTATATCATATTCAGTGCCCTACTAAAGAATCTTACTAAACTGAAATATACTGTAGATATCAGTAAATAGTACATCTTTTCCCTTGAGTCGCTATTTTATGATATTTTCTATGCTCCCTCAGAGATTACCTGACCAGAAATAATGCAGCACAAACAATGTGCGAGTAAAAGATAGAACTGTGTCCATTAATTGGCTCATGCACCCTAACATGTATGTGTGCCCTTGGTTTGTTTGTTTGCACCATGAATTGTATGGTCCCAGGGGGTTTTAAAATGTCAGTTTTCTATTTCTAAAAATATATTTCTATTAAAATGGTTTATTTATGTGAAACAGAGTTTTATTTATGAGCTGTTGTATCTAATATATTTTATTAAGACCTTCATTATTTAGGGGTATAGTTTTCCCATAAGCAGACCATGTACAATAGTAACAGATTAGGTTTCACATCAACCTACTCATCACTAATGGATTCATAGAAATACACTTCCATACTTAATTTGATATCTTCTGCTACCCCTGCCAGGCTAAGTAGTACTGAACTACCAAGGAAGAAATCAGTCACCCCCACACTCAAATGCGTGCCTGTCTGGTAGCTTATTAACTCACATGCTACCTAACTGTACCTCTGCCATTACAGGCTATCAGAACCCCCAAATTGACCCTATTCAGGTTTATCCTGCCTACCCCTTAAGGGTCAGGACACACATGCAGATTCTGGGAGATTAGTCGGCCGGCGACAAATCTCCTCTTCTTCAGGGCAACTAATCTCCCCTGCACTTGGCACGTTTTCCGAAGTCACCCGAAGGCAGTTCGGGGAGATTAGTCGTCCCTGAAAAAGAGGAGATTTTTCGCTGGATGACTAATCTCCCCAAATCTGCCTGTGTGCCCTGGCCCTTATCTGGCCCTAGTCTAAACTGGAATGGAAGCCTCATGGAGTGTAAATTAGAGACACTTTAAAGAAGCCAACAAATCATTGACATGAACAAGGAACTTTTCGTCCTCCACTTGGGCATCTATCATCAGGAAAATCATTCCCATGTTCTTTACTCCAACTAGGTACTGATTTAATCTTCAACACCTGGACTTTTTTGCTAGGAACTGGATTACTTCTCTGCATTTGGACCTGAATTAATAGTGAGTACCTCAATAACTCAGAAGTGATTTACTAACAGATGTGTCCCTAGGGATGGGCGAATTTGAGCCGTTTAGTTTTGCCAAAAATTCGCCGCCGGCGAATTGTCGCCGACGCACATTAAAGTGTATTTGGCGCGCATCTTTTTTTTTTTTGACGCACGCCGCCATACAAGTCTATGGGCATCCTTTCCACTGTGAAATAAAGCTAAAAAATTCGCCCATCCCTAGTTACTAGAACTAGTTTTAGTCTTGGTACCTTGCTTCTAGAAACAAATATAATCCTCAGTATTGTTACTAGACATCAATTTAATAATTGGTTCCTATGAACTGTTTTAATTAGCTAAAGCCTAATCTCATAGTCAGCACCTTGTTACTAGAATGAATTTAATTCAGAGTACCTTGAGATCCAGGATGCCGCAACTTAGTAGTAGTCTTGTCAGGCTCTGCTTGCCACTTCCCCCTACTCCAACCAGCAGTGTGTTCCTCCAGGGAGATTCTAGGATACGGTTGATTCGGAAACTGCATTAAGATAAGATGAAAAATGTCTATACCAAGAGGCCACTATGTTTATTTTTCATGTTTAGCCATCCAGTATCAAAGGCTAGATACTTACTGGCCTGACAGGTCTTTGTACCATAAACTTATAGTCAACGGTATCACGGCCAGAGGATATAACTATGTATAGAACTAAATTAGATATACTGTAATACAGGGAAAAGCTGGTGCATAACTGCTGGTATAAGATATAAAGGGGATACCAGCATATCTTAATTAACTGGGGCACTGGGTAAATTAGAGCTCTAATTTTGTAGAGCTCTAGTTCTGTAGTGTGGCTGCACATGGGACTATGATCAGCTAGGATTGGCAGGTCCACCCTTCTATGCCTCAAAGCTTGAAAAATAGGCCACACTAAAGATACATACTTGCAGGTAGGATGTGATCCTTGGAGTGTCATATAGATGTCAATAAGTAGCACCCCCCCCTCTCCCCATGGTTACAGGGTTGCCTCAATATAATTTCAAAAGCATTTTCCCTGGACAATCCTGTGCACCACAACTCTCCACTTTCAAATCGCCACTTGGCATCCTCGAAAAGAACTAGGCTCATCACAGCATTAACTTCTTTGTAATTGTCCTAAATCTCCACCAGAATTTTATTTAACAACTCCCAAGGCTGGATCAACATGTATTTGGGCTCCCCAACGTGGCAATACATGTTCATTATCTTGGTTTGTTCTAACATCTCCATGTCCTAGGATGACAAGAGACATTTTGCCGAGTTCTTTTAAAGTTCACCTATCTTTAATGTATGTTTTGTTACAATATTCTGCAACTTTTTTGTCTGAAAGCTTAAAGGGTAAGTTCTAAACTGGCTTTTAGAGGGAGAAGCTTTGAAAGTTCTTACTTTTTGTACTTTTCCCCCCAACATTTTTAAAAAAAACATTGGCGCCAGGACCCCCCTTACAAGTTTAAAAAAATTGGGGCCCCAAAGAATAGTTTTTAAAAAAAACCCTAGGCGCCAGGGCCTCCCTGACAAGTTAAAAAAAATTGAGGCCCAAAAATAATTTTTCTTCAAAAAACATTGGTGGCAAGGGCCTATAGAATATTAAAATAATACATTGGTTGCCAGGGGATTAAAACAAATAAAAAAAACACACATTGGTGTTCAGAGGAATTGAACTTGTGGCTTCAGGACTTCAACTTCACCTCCTTTTGTGACTCCGGGCTTTTCGTCGCTTCAGACTTCAATTTTGGCTGTTTTCGTGACTTTGGGTCTTTTCACTGCATCGGGACTTAGGCTGTTCTGCTTTTTGGCACTTCCGCATTTCGGCTGTTTGGGACTTCGGAAGAGGTGGCACGGCTTTGGCGCTGTCAAAGGGGGCCTGGCTCTTTCAAAAAGTTCAGCAGTGCCGGGCGCCCTTCAGGGCCAGGCCCGGTACACTTGTACCCCCTGTGCACCCTGCATAGTTTTATGGTATCTCTGTACAAGCTGGAGATAAGGCTTGACCAAATCTTGTAGGACTTTCAGGCACTCAGGGGTAGAGAAGGGAACACCCTAAAATAGAACATTCATCATAAGTTTGTGTTTCATTTCCATGGGTAAATAGGAATTCTATAACAAGTCATTCATCAATTAAAGTAGGATTTCTAATAAACACCTTGGTCAAAACTACATCTCCTGGCATTACAGTATCAACAGGACTGGCAGGGGATTGTGGGAGTATTTCAACAGTAGTTGCAAATTTGACAACCCTGATATTATGTATTGCTGCCGATATTATGCCCTACAGTTGACATCTTTCTCTACTGCCACTATCCTGATCTACTGTCACCATGATGCCCTACTGTCTCCATCTTACTTTATAGTCCGTATATTGTGCTAACAGCAGCATCCAGTCCTGCTGTCACCATTAAGGCCTACTGTCTACATTGTAGCCTACTGTCTCCAGCATGGCCTACTGATCACATCTTGTCCTGCTGTCACCATTAAGGCCTACTGACAACATTTTGTCTTGCTGTAATCATTAAGGCCCACCTTCCCCCTTTGTGGCCTACTGTCTGCATCATTGCCTACTGAATTTTTTTTCTACTATAAATATCTTGCCCAACTGTCACCATTTTGTTCTGTTGTCACCTCTGTTGAGGCCTATGGTCATGGCCTACTGTCTACATCATGGACCACAAGTTTTGCCTACAGTTTACTAATATTTAGAGGGGGCTAAAAAGAGCACTAACAATCAGAACAGTATAAGTGAAGTGAAGAGCAGGAGCTCTTCTTCACATGGTGCAGATAAACAGATACAATTTTTAAATCTGCCTGATACCCAAACCAATCAATATACATTGGGCCACCATACACACATAGCTTCATATTTCCAAGCATCTGTGTTTCTAACAGTTCTTCCTATCACCCTGACATATGGTACTTGTTGAGAAACAATCATTTTATTATTGTTTTTATTTTTGCTCTTTAGCCTTGAAATTTCTAGGTGCAGATCTCAAGTCATCCCCATACTCAGAGAGCACCTTTTGGTACAATCCGTCACTTGCTTTCCCATACTCTGTCAGGCTTGTCCCCCTACATTTAATTATTTCAAAGCATTTTTCCTTGAAAGCTTAAATTGATTTAAGTGCACAAGCTAGAGGCAGAGAGGGAGACAGATTGGACGGTTACCATAATAAGCTGGAGGTTTCATTAAGGGCTAATCCTCAATGACAGTTGATTGGGGAGAGAAATAATCAGTAAAAAAGGTGAATGGAAATGGGCTAAAGGGTGGAGAGTTGGTTATTCAACTCAGCAATTTGCACCTCTTGCACTGTCCAGAGTGTTGTTGATCCACCCACAGTGCCGCTATACGTTATTTTTTATATCCTTGCTTCTGCTCATATTCAGTGAATCTCTGGCCCCATTTGAGCTGCAAACTACTACATTAACACATTTTTCCTTTACACATATGGAAATGTGTGCTCCTTCCATGCCATATAGGACACAGCCAACTTGCCAGGTAAGCATTGGAGCTATAACTGGAGGGCTCACACAGATAGTTCTTGTCAAAACTGGTTGACAGTTGCCTTCATTACAAATGGGCCTATGCTAATTGTCTTCATTACCACTCGGGCTAAAATCAGTGCCTTAATTAGTGGTGCTAATGAAGACAAGCGCGTCCCAGCATAGCGAGATCAGAAGATTTGCAAAGAGGCTGACAGCCCACAGAATGGCTGTAAAGAGCACGGCAGAATATATCATTTAGTAGAATGGGTTCACCAATGGGCCCTCTGGGGCCACCTCAGCAAGTTTCATATCAGACAGGTGACAGTCGACGATTTTAAGGATTTTTTTAGCAGAGAAATCAGTGAGAGATTTTTGAGGAGTAATAATGCAGCAGAAGGTTATTACATGATAAGGATCGGGTGTTATGCCCTTTGTTCTCCAGCAGCTGTGTCACAATGATAAACTGAAGGACCGTTAAATCAGAACCATATTCAGCTAATTATATCCTTTTAACCAGGGTACCGCTGCAGACCTGGGCATGATCAATTCACACATAAAGGGCTGTTTGAAGTTATGGGACCATAACAAATCAGACCTAGTGTGGCCCCAGTATTTACTTTATGAAGAGTTCTATAACCCCTGAGCTTTACTACCACCCCGAACTACCTTTGGCAGTGGAGTGGGTGCAGTGAGTTGCACAAACGTCACAAACTTAAAAAATGTATGTTTACTGCCAAAGAGCTCAGAAGAGCATTATCTGTTACTGAGAAGTCTACAGCTATTGGATTTGTTGAGCAATTTTAATTAGAGCACTCTAAGTAATTTAAATAACTTTTCTTTTTAGGTTTAGATCCTCTTTA
The DNA here is from genome assembly GCF_017654675.1 of Xenopus laevis. Taxonomy (NCBI): domain Eukaryota; kingdom Metazoa; phylum Chordata; class Amphibia; order Anura; family Pipidae; genus Xenopus; species Xenopus laevis. Next base: position 50,473,617 of record NC_054387.1, on the reverse strand, counting down.
ATGGGAGGAAAACAGGCAATTGAGTATAGAAAAAAAGGGCAACATTACGAATGTACTAGGCAGTACTGGGTCAAGCTGGCCAGTGGCCCTTGGCAACCCGGCTTGCCACCTCTTTGCTCCCGTAACGCTTGTTTGCATGAATGATTGGGATTTATGAATTTTAGGAAGAAAATAAATGCACGGAATCTTTGCTTCCTTACTTAATAGTAATTCATAAATATCTTCAGTTATAATCCCTTTGATCATGGCAGAATATAGTAACACATTTAACACATCTTTTAGCTTAGATGTAAGATCAGTTTTAATTTCTTTGTAATGTGAACTATTATGAAGTTTTCTTAGTGCCTTTTTATTGTGATAACTCTTTTTTATTTTTGAAAAACAAACACAGAATATCACAATTATGTTGGCAAATGTTGGAAAAGGTGGTGGTAAACAGTGGACAAAGTTTAAAACAAAAATTGTTACAACGTGAAAGTTACTGTATTTTGTTACTACAAACACAATTGCCAAGGGGATTAAACGAAGAGTTCAGTTTACTTAATGACATCACCTGACGAAGGGGCTAGTCCCCCGAAACGTTGTGTATTGCTTGACACATTTGTAAGGACTCACCCTGGTGGTCTAGTGGCCAGCGGGGACCACCGCTGCTCCTTCAGCATGGACGCCTACGGCGCACACTACCGGGTTTTACGCGCCGGCCTGATGATGTCATCGCGCCTGTCGGAAATTCAAATAGTATGAAAGGGGAATTCAGGTTACAGCACATTGCCCGTTATTAAGTTCTATTTGTTAAAGTTCCTGGGTGTATTCTATGTGATTCCTGATTGATCTTCTGGTGTTTTGACCCTTGCCTGCCTGTTTGACTACTTTGACCTCTCCGATCCTGACCCTTGCCTGCCTGTTTACTCCGAACTCGCCAATCTGACCTTTTGCATCTCCACTGACTATTCTACGCTCTCCAATCCTGATTGCGGCCTGTCTGACTATTCTACCTCTGCTTGTGCTGGCCCGGCCTGCCTTCCTAGCGGCATACCTCCATCCAGTATCATTGGTGAGACGATTGTGCCCCTTTCATCCAGAACCTTTTAGCTTTGCTCCTCTCTTAATAAGATCTGGCGGCATCCGATTAGCCAAGGGCTCCTCCCAAGGTGAAAGGCGGCGGTTAGAGGCGGAAGTAAGAGCCGAGACCAGGGAGCTTAGCTTGGGTTCTGGATTTAGGGTGCCGTTCGTGACAACATTAAACACATAGGAGTTAATCCCCTTTTGCATTCATCTCTGTGTGCGAGTTCCTCATTAGTTGTTTCCTGCGGATCCAGGGGAGGGCCGTCTCCCTAGAGGACTGAGCACCAGATACCTGTATTATAGAAGGGCCTGAGAGTGCATACAGAATCTGCTTATTTATCACACTACCTGGAATATGTTGGAGAGGTCCCAGAGGATGAATATATAGTGGAACTTGATGGCAGTTGGCAGGAAGGTGAAGGAGACTTTCTGGTCGGTCTGCAAGGGGCCAGATAAATTTCTCATCTTCAGGTGCTGGGTCAAGATGATGTTGTATACAGTAGATAAAGCATCCATGCCAGCCTGGTCAATGGCAACCGATATGTTGAGGAAAGAATAGCTTTTTGACAGAACAAGATTACCAAATATCTACAGGTCTGGTCTGTTTGAGTGCTCGAGGGTCTGGCGGAGTATTGCACAAGTGTCATAAGGTTAACCCAGAACATGATAAAACACTCTCTCATCTATATATAATGTTGATGTCTGTCCAAGGCTCTGTTTTGTACTATTTTGTTTCCCCTACCTATGTTTCTCTTTCTTACCTATTCTCTTTCCTCCCCTCCCTCCTTCCTATATTCCTATATATATGCACTACCCATGCCTTCTTTCCACACCCACATGTTCATCCATTTTTTTGCCCTCCATTTCTTCTATTAAACCCAGAAACCTGATGGAGCCTTATGATCTTTATACTTGTTCATTGCTGCCCGTGTTAACAATTCATGTGAATAACTTTGAATGGCTCATGGCTATGTACCACTCTCTTGTTCACCAATAAAAGTATAAGTTACAAAAAAAAGCATCCATGCCAGGGATGGAGAGGGCAAAGACACAGAAATGGTGCTGTATGTGAATAAATAAATGTGCGTCAGATGATAGAGGAAAAGAACTCGACACATAATATTTGGAAGAACAGAGAGTTTGTGGTTATTATGAGATCACCGCTGACCCGCAGCCTGGGGTTTATGGTGAAACTTCCAGCGGTGGGATTCATGCAGGAGACGTACTGCACATGTATGATCTCTTTCATGGTGAGCTTGATTCTGTCGTACCTTGGTGAAGGAAATGTATAGCTTTAGCTACAACTCCCAGCATTCTCAAAGAGCCACAGTACAACACCTGAACCACCAATTACAGTATATATTTCCTCTTATTCTCTCCCTCCCACCACCACCACATTGGTACCAAAACATGATTGGCTGAGGCTTTACCAGTGTCCATAGTCCTTGTGTTGGCAAATCAGTGTGTGGGTCTGTACAGTGTCATCAGTATCCACCTCCGTCATATTCATATAATCAATAAATTAGATGAGCTTGTTGTTCCTGGGTGTCCATAATTCCTGCTGGGTTTCTTTTATAGGGGCTCCTTCAGAACAACTGTGGTTCTAGAGTGGGATGGGAGGATTATCTGGGTGTCTCAGTGGCAGTAGGCAACAAGAAATGAAATAAAGACGTATGTGTGCCAGATTTTAGAAGTGGTCATTAATGCTATTTTGTCTATTGAAGCAACTTTGCAGCTGGTCTTTTTTATTTTGTATGTTTTATCACTTTCTTTTTGTATTTTCTTTCCAAACTCACAAGCTTTTTAGTTGGGAGAAAGTGTTGTAAATAAAACAAGGAGGGGTGAAGCACAAGAAGAGGGGTGATATAGAGGGAAAATGACTCAGAACAGATGTAATAGGGGTTAGAGCAGAAATGCTTTGGCTCAATTGTTCAAAAGTCAGAACCAATAGTGCAAAGAGCAGAAAGAGACGGACGCAGATTTCAGTAGCAAGTTATATTTACACAATTTTGAATGAATTTACAGTATATTTGGAAAACTGGTTAAAATTCAATTTTCAAATAAAAATTTGGGTTGGCAATCCCCTTTTAAATTATGTTTAACAAGGCAAAGGCAGTGCATTATGGTACAGTGTATATCTTAATGATACATCTATGGTATAGGGTCTCCAAAAGTAAAGCGGTTACTCACACATAGGGGAAGTGCCCCGATGCACCGCCCTGAGCCCTCAGCAACGGGGAGCGGATAAACCGAAAACCAATTAGGAGCAGGCACTCAATGAAGGCAAACTTCCAACAGGACAACCGTTCAAAGTGAAGAAAGTTTATTGTGTCCACAGCCTTACGCGTTTCGTGTCATAAACACTTAATCATATCGTATATCTTATACCCAGCAATTAGGTTCTGCCTGTCTTGTTAGGCTCCTAACGATTATCTGATGTGAATGATTCCTCTGAACTCTCTCTCTCTCTTCCAGGACAGAAGTTCCCAGCCTCTCTCCAATGTATAAAACACTTGCATATGGAGTCGGCGGCAAATGCTAAATGAAAGCTGTTATTAGCTTGCAGGCATTCCATAAAACTCCGGCTAATGGCTCCATCCCAGTACTGTGGGAGCAAAATAAGCAGCTTGCTGGGCTGTTTGTAAAGCAGAAAGATGCCGCTTGTCGAATTTACTCTGCATAATGTCTCATGAGGAAGTGTCACTTTAACCTCGTATCTGCTAGACCTAAAGAGCTCCAACTGGGTTTACAGGCAACAAGACAAGTATCATCTATGGCCTTGACAGTATAGTAAGAACCATTTACAGTATGAATTAAGTGACAGTCTTCCTAACTTTTCACTCTCCCAGAGGAACCTAGCCACTCACCCTTTTTATAAAATATATTACATTTGCTTCTTAATAGTGCTGGGTAGGGTAAAGCAGGGCAAGACTGCTGCCATAAAGCAGGGCAGGACTGCTGCTTACGATGGATATCAGATAGGAGCTGTCAGTGACAGTGTATTGTCAATAATCCATTTTATTATTCCCTTTACTGAGTTATTGCTTTTTGTTTCTATGATAAATTAAGCAAAGGCCTTTCCTGGCAGCAGTGGTGTAAAGGAAATATAATTCCAGCAATGGGTTAATATAAGTAAGAAAAGTTTGGACTGAAGGCATAAAGAACAGCAAAAAGAGAAGCGGCTTGAGTTGAATTCAGAGTTGTGCCGAGCACACAATACAGCCGAATCGGAAGGCGCCTCTTTATCAGCAGCCTTTGATAAAAATCTGAGCAGCGGTTAAACCCACAGAAAGGCAAAATTCTGCTGCTTTGTGCACTTTTGTTTCTCTTGTTTGTACACAATGGAAGTTTCATATCGCTGTTTGGATAGGCTAAGAAAGATGAGATGATGTATGAGTCTTTCTCTCTCTGCTATGGGATGTACTAGCCTCCCCGAAACTTTCCATTGTGGCAGAATGGAGTCCACATAGTGAACACGTATTGGGCTTTCCCTTGTAACCTCACAAAATAGCATCCCCTGTACATGGACCAACTTATTCTGTCTTCTGATATCCTGGTTTTGACTCCTGCCCGACTCTTGACTACGATTCCTGCCGCCTGCCTTGAACTCTTTGCCTTACTCTGACTACGTCTTCTCTAAATCCCTACCGGTATCTGCCTTACGGACTTGTTACACACTTTCTTGTTGGCTTCTGCGTCCAAGGTACTTATCATTGTGAAAGTTTCCTGATAACGTGATCGTTACACAGACCACCTGTGCCATGTAAAACTCCCATTGCTGCTCACATCACAACAAGGGGCAGATTTACTAAGCTCGAGTGAATAGTTCGAATCAAAAAATATTCGATTTTCAAAGTAATTTTTTGGGTACTTCGACCATCGAATTGGTCAAATTCTATCGAATTCGATCGAATCGAATGATTCAAACGATTCGAAGTAAAAATTGTTCAACTATTCGACCATTTGATAATCGAAGTACTGTCTCTTTCAAAAAAAACTTCGACTTCATACTTCGCCAAATTAAAGCTAACGAAGTCTCAAATTCAGACCCCCCCCCCTCACACTGACTTCAATGCATTTTGTGATCCATTCATTTTTTGTTTTGGTTTTGCATATTTTTTGCAATGGGATAGATTTGCCCATCATGACTCACAACAGGACCGACCCTGCTTAGTTCATGTATATCAAACCAGCAAACACAAATGTGGGCTCAAGAAACTTTCTTAAACTCCTCCTATTAAACAACAGTAAATTACAATTAAGCGAAGGGCATACAATCCTGCAGAGGCATATCAGGATCAAACTCAAATATTGGGATGAGCTTGGACCATGGCTCAAACTTCTTGCCCTCTGGGTCAATGTAATAGTCAAACACAGTGCCTTGGGATGGGAATTTGATGGTCTTGAATCCAGTCACCCACCACTTACCGAACTCCACTTGGTTGTCTACCAGCTAGGAAGGCAAAGATAGGGAAGTCAATAAAAAATGTTGCCATGGCCATTGCCCTAACCAACATTACATTATATTACACCCCCTCCCCCAATGCAAAGTTTGCACAAGGCCTAGGAACTCAGAGCAGAGGTTTTCCTTCAAACAAGTGCACAGTAAATGCCAACGACTGGTTGCTAATTGTTACTAGACCTGGAACAATGTTATAAGCCTTTATTTTATTAACACATATCTAAGGTTTAAAACGTTTTTTAACAGATGGCCCATCAGATGTTAGAAGACCCTTTTACCCTACCATGTGACATGGGTTATTCTGCACAGGGCTTCCATCAGAAATCTTGGGGCCCAATGTAATTCAGTAGTCAGCCACTCCCCCTTCCAACTTACCTTGTACAGCAGATCCAGATACTGACTTTCCTGCGTGGCCCTCTCCAAACCCAATCCATTACTGATGGTGGAAGAGCCATGAAGGAAGAAATTCTGTCCCATTGATACATCCCATTGGCTCCTTTGGGAAGCAGACAACCCAGCATTGAAATGGGGGCAACACTTATCAAATTCATGATTAAGGTGTGTCAGGAGGTTCACGGGAAACTGTCAGTAAATGGGCCAGGGTCTCAGATTGGGTTGGAGGTGATACTGGGAAAAAGGGGAATGTAATTGGGGGAAACAGGGGTGTAAATGGAAGGAGTAAGGGGGATGGGGGTTATAACAATAGGGAGCCTAGAAGTACCAGATGCTACACTTAAAAATACTAGCCCCGAGTTTTGGTTAACTTTTTACTAGCGGGTGGCAACCCTACACACAATCCACAAAAAGAGAAGGAATTTTCCATTAAATATTTTCTATTTTATAAAAACTCTAGAATGGTTGAATCCGCCAGTTGTAACCTTCTATTTTTTCTTAATCATTCAGCAGATGCTGTGACATTTGCAAGCTTCTTAATATCGATTTACTGGGTTGGTGAAAGATTAAACATAAAGCGCAGAATTTAAATGTGTGACCTTAGGCCCATCCACAGGGAAGATTGGAAATGATGCATGGAACATTCTTACCGTATGTTCGCTAGCGCGAGGGGAGGGGGGTAAGAAAGCTTTTAATTTTCCTTTTTATCAGCACAAGTAAAAGCTTGCACCGTATCCGCACCCCGGGATTAAATACAATTAGGTTTCTGCAGCGAAACATGAGAAAGTGTGCCTTTTCAATTAAGAGGGAAAAAAGGTTATATAAACCCTTGGGCATTAAAAATAGGTCTCCATAGTAGAGCTCAGTGATACAGGTTAAATTTAAGCACTGGGCATGAAATATAATTCTCTTCAGTGCTGGAAAAGGTAAAATTCTTAAATGCTACCTCGGTTTTCCCAAAAAAAAGTAATGATGTATGGCGTTGGGGGTCAATATTGCTCCTAAATGATATTCCAGATCTATTTTATAGATGGGATTCCAAGCTTTAAATAGTTCAAATCCATAGTGGGTTTAATATGAGCCGGCATTTATCGGTGGCGTTATTGCAAATGCTTAAATTGCCCTATTTGGATCACAGAAGGGGACAGGATGGAAAAGCTTAGACTGTATTAATCTGGCCAACCGGTTCCTGTTCAGCATAAATTACTGGCCAGGAGTAATACTCATTACATACCCTGTTGTACTAACAGAAACGTTCCACTTGTTGATTTTTATAAATTTATACTTACAGTATAGTATACGGGTATAGGTTATTGTGTGCCCATCCTTCTCTATATACAGTTTGTATTAATACATGTGGGAGGGAGGTGCCTTAAAACAAGAGCTCATCCCTAACCCGCCCGTGACCCACAAATGGAGTGCTGAGGTTGACCCAAACCTGTCCGACCCGTGGGTATTGGGCTGTTTCGCATATCATTAGTATATATGTGTAAATACATATAAGAAAGAACTGTCCTGTTGCTTCCCTTAGAAGATACAGATGATAACTATTAAAGAGCACTGAACAATACAGGCAACATACAAAAACAAAAAACATTATTAAAGAGCTGGACCTGATCCTGAAACATTGCTCCACTGACGGCCCAGACTGCAGCAAAAAACAATGTATAGCTCATACATCTCTTTGGACAATCAGTTTGCATGTTCTCTTTGGTCATAAGACCCTCAAGAAGATAACAAAGCATCTACAGTACATCATGCTCTGCTCCGGGACTACAGGGCCACCATCAGAAATCAAAAATTACAGCCCCCTGCCCAAGGATCCCGTCCCTGGGCCCCACCTACCCCCACACCACATTAAAAAGGAAAAGTCAAGTGCTTAAACAGTAAAACCACTAGGTAAAACCCCAACAGCGGTCATCCCCCCCATACAAATTAAAAAAGAACACTGGTGTCAGGGAACCCCCCAAGTTAAAAAAAAAAATAGGTGACCAGGGCCCCCCAAAAATATAAAAAAAAACAAACCAAGTTAAAAAAAAACCCATTGGTGGCAACCCCCCCCCACACACACACAAGGTTAAAAAAAACATTGGTGGCAACCCCCCCATTAAAGTTTTTTTAAAAAAGTTATTTAAAAAAAACCATTGGTGGTCATGGTTCACCTACAAGTTTGGTGTTCAGTGGATCTTACATTTGAAATCTGGCAACCGGTCTCCTTCTCCTTGGAGACAGCAGCCTCTTAGTTCACCTTGGCTGCTTCAGATTTTACTCCCTTCTGCAGGTTCTGTGGCTTCCTGAGTCCCACTTAAAACTAGAAATCCACTGGGCCCACGATGGCTGTACGCCCTGTGCTCCCCTATGGCAACCCTGGGGACTGGGATGATTTTCTTACACCTGGAATATCAAGTGGAAGAGAAATTGGTTTGGTGAACAGAAGGGCGTCTGACAACTGAGCCCTCTAGGAGTTTTCCTGGTTCCCTGGTGGGACAGATTTCTCAGAGTTGAGGCTGGTAAGGACCGGTGGAGAGGATTCTTAATAGACTAGTGGAATAACTATATGACAAACAACATGTTTTGCAGGTTTCATGTCACATGGAGGGGATTATCAGTAGTGCACAAGAGGTGGTACAAAAAGTTGAATTGGTTTTTATTTTAAACATTATAAATCATACATTTTTGTTGAAGGCAAAAAAAGCCAAAATCCCTCTCTGGTCGGCACCTGATTACATATGCTGACAGATCTATTCTCTGCACTGAATCCGAAAGCAGATGCTTATGTGCATGAATGCAGTTATTTTTTGGTACCTGGTGACAAGGAAGAAACAAAGCAATATCTAATAATTATTTTATAGGGAATGCATTATGCACAAATCCTGCCTTTTATTTATGAACGATAGAAAAACAAACCCTAAGCATACATACACATAGACACATGGACAGATTATTATTCTATTATTCTATTATACATGTAATGACAGCCCTCACCTAAGAGGGAGTAATGTGCTGAGTTATTCTTTGTAGACGGGGCACATCAGAGGGGTATGGTCATCATGTACATATATAAATAAGGTCACTATAAAACAGGAGGAAAGTATTTTGCCATTAGCATAGACTGTTTGCTGGGTATTTATACCAAGAGCTCTTAATTGGGTTGAATGAGTATCATGAATTGGGGTTGCCAATTTGCCCTACTGTCTCCAATCTTGTCCTAATGTTGCATCGTATTTTACACTCCCCATCCTGCCCTTGGTCATTTTTCCATTCTGGCTCGATCTTGTCCTACTTTGGCAATTTTGCTCTAATGTTTGTGTTTTGCCTTACTGCCTCCTTCTTGCTTCAGTTTTTTTACCTACTTGCTTTTCTTCCTCCTTATTGCTGCTGTCACTATGCTGCCTTACTGTCACATTTTTCTATTCTGACTGCATCTTGTCCCACTTTCACCATCTTGCCCTAATGTCTATATTTTGCTTTACTGTCACATTCTTGACCAACTGTCTTTTGTTTTTTCCTCTAACAATCTTGTTCTTTTGCCTCAATTTTGCCCTATTTTCTCCATTTTGCCCTGTCACAATAATTCCCTACTGTCTCCATCTTGCCCTAATATCACCATCATTCCCTACTGCCTCCATCTCCCACTACTGTCACAATCTTATCCTACTATCCATCTTGTAAAGGCTGGAACTTGATAAGAATTACTAGGCCTCCTTAATTAACAACAACAGTAAACTATAGCAATCAGCACACATTTCCTACACAGTCTCAGTCTGTAACCTAAGCCCCAAGCTACTTTCACCAAAACCTAAAGGTTTTATTTTAATTGAAAAAGCATGGAGGATATCATTCGTCTTTCTGCTGCAGTCCAACATATATAAAAGGGTACAGTTTACCAGACACTCACCAATAATTTTTCATGTACTTTGTATAAAATGTTCGTTATCGTTCCAGAACCCCATCCAAAGAACATTCACCTAAACATAAATAATTTGTTAGTAGGGCTGTCACTTTAATTGATGTTATGAACTCACCCGAGACAGAAGAAAAAAAGCCACACAAATTGCTAAAATATAATCAATGGTTTTAATGAAATGCTGGGCTCACAGTGCCTCTATTGTACGAAGCAGATTATGATTTTGAAGAAAATTCTTTACAATTTATATGAGAGATGTAGAAAAGAAGGAGCTCGTCAGATGTTGTTGAACGACCAGCATCCCCCGACAACTGAAAGGCCCCAAAGTTGCCATCCCTAATTTGGGAAATGTTTTTTCAACACTTTAGAAAAATTTCACGCTTATTTTGTTTTTGAGCTGATGTGTCTTGGCTGCAAATCCCATTTAATGTTGTATAAACTGAATAAGCAACGAGCCAAACTTACATGTGAATCACCAGCTGCAGAAAGCAGCTGTGTGGGTGCAAAACAGCACTTTATGGGTCATAAACATAAAGATGAGTAAAGATACAGTATGGGCCCCATACATGCAACGCAAATAAGAATAAATCTAATAATGAAATAAAAAGCACACCCTGCCCGATAGCCTTATCAGATTTCTCCATGCAACGCATACGCAGCTCTGTATTTTCACTTTACCTATGGAATTCTTTCCTGCCGTAATCAGAAAATGGAAAGGAGTAATAACAAATTCCTCTGCCCCCTCTCTCCATCTGTTCCTTCCCGTAATCTGATTAATAATTTAGAAAATTCTACATTGAGTAAGTCCAAATGCTCTGCCAGATTTCTCTGTGTGTTTATTTTTCAAAAAGACACATAAACGTTATCCAATGAGAATCTCTTATTCAGATGCCCTAATCCCAACTGGTAACATCTGTACATATAAACTGAAGCTTTCTCTAGCACAAATGGATTAAGACATTCAGGGGCATAGTTATTATATGGTATAAAAAAAGGCAGGATTAATTCTCCACACCACCAGGCATCTCCGTGTACAAATGGTAACATTTTTAAACCTCTTTTTCTTTGAGCAACTTCCACCGGAACTTACTTCTCTTATCTGCAGCAGTTTAAAATAACGGTGAAAAATCTGGTGTTCGCATGGTGCTCATTAAAACGCAGCTTGCCATTTATTTTACTCAGCTTTTTACACAGTTTTTTGGAGAATTTCATTTTACGCAGGATAATAAATATGCCCCTTAGAGTGCCTGGGCATTGTAATTATTCGGAGCCACAGTTCTTCACTGAAAATGCAGGGTCATTTCCAAAGACACGGACCGAACAGGGCCAAACAGGTAGAGTAGAACAAGATGGTAGGACAGTAGTAGGTAGTAAGTAGTAGTAGTTAACACATATAGTTTGCGTGAGGGCATTTATTAGTTAGAAATAGCAGACTGCAAAACTTCTGTATCAAAGAAGGTAGGTTTTTTGGCAAATACATCGAATTTGTAATGATCTATGAAAGTGTGCATAGAAGACCAAGTGGCTGCTCTGCAGATGATGCTGCCCCGGCTTGGTATGCCCAGGACGCTGCCATAGCTCTTGTAGAGTGGGCTTTTACAGGATTTGGTACAACACTGGACTTAAATTCATAGGCTTGTAAGATGCATTGCTTGATCCAGTTTGCTACTGTGTATTTACTGTAGAAGGTCGTATTCCAGCTTTTGGCCCGTTGGGTAAAACCAGTAAAGATTCTGATTTCCTAATGTCTTTTACCTTGTCTAGGTAAGTTATTAGACATCTTCTGACATCTAAGCTATGCCAGATTGTTTCTTGCTCTGTTTGAGGATTTTGGTAACATGAAGGTAGGATGATGTCTTGTGATATATGAAATTCCGATACTACCTTGGGTAGAAAATTGTCGGATGTTTTAAGTATAATCCTATCTTGTAGAACAGTAATTTCTAGCCGACGTGAGAAGAAAACATGTCTTTAATGTGACAGATTTGAGGGAAGCCTGTTCTAGTGGTTCGAAAGGCTTGTTTGTGAGACAGTCCAGTACTAAATTTAGGTCCTATGGAGGGATCTGTGTTCTTAATTTTGGACTGATTCTTCTGAGGCCCTGGAAGAACCTTTTAACTAGAGGTTTTGTGGCCCATCGAACTTTTGAAAAATGGCAGAAATTTAAGGTGGAGTTGCTGAGATCTAATGCTACACCTTTTTTTGGTATGAATTCACACAATCACTTGTGTTTTGGTGATGTTCGAAAGGTCTGTGTTGGAGTCTTGAAGCTCATTAGAGAATTTTTCCCAGACTACAAAGTATTTTTGCATCCTGAGAAAGGCCTGAAGATTGTAGGTTTAGCCAACCGGTTAGCCCCAGTCTCTCTGGGTGAGGGTAAAGCTCTTTTCCCCTTGATATGAGGTCTGGCCATGCTGGGAGGCTGATTGGTGGACATGAGGACAGTAGCTGGACCTGTGAAAACCAAAGTCTCCTGGCCACCAAGGCCCCATCATCACTATTTCGGCTTTGTCGTACTTGATCTTTTGGAGAACTCGAGGTATGGTCAGGAATGGAGGGAAGATGTAAGCATCGTCGCAATGGCCTCTGGATCTCTTGTTCATGTCTCACAGGAGGGGAGTTTCGCATTTCCTCTGGTAGCCATGAGGTCTATTGAGAGGGGACCCCATTTCTCCTGAATTATTTTGAATGCCATGGGGTGCCTTGGGGTGTAGTTCCCACTCCCCGGCTGGGGGTAGAGTTCTGCTCAGTCTGTCTGCTAGCACATTCCTGGTATGTGTTCTGCTTTCAACTCCCTTATGCGTGTTTCTGCCCATGCGAAAATAAGCATGGTCAGATGCAATAGATTTTCTGATTTCTTCCACCTTGTTTGTTCAAGTATCTGACAGCAGTGGAGTTGTCTGATTTTATAAGAACTTCCTTGTTCAGAATTTGGTGTTGAAATTTCAGGAGACTCAATTGGATTGCTTTTAGTTCTCTCCAATTGGAGGAGTGGCATGATTCCTGTGCTGACCATATACCTCTGATTGTGTGGGTCTCCAGATGAGCACCCCAGCCTTGTCTGCTGGCATCTGTGGTAATTGTGATCCAGTTCTTTTGATGTAGGCTGATTGCGACTGTTAATGATTCCTTCTGAAGCCACCATGATAGGGATGAGAGAGTCTCGTCTGAGATGTGGATTATCTGTTCTGGGTGATTGTAGTTGTGATCCCATTTTGTTAGGAATTCGAACTGGAGAGGCCTGGAACGTATACTCGTCCATTTCACACAGTCCACTATTGCTCCCATTTTCCCTAGAACTTGTTGGCACATTCTTGCTTAGATTGAACGGTATTGGATAAGGTTGAAAATATGTTGTTGGAGGTTTGAGACCTTGTGAATTGGGAGGCTGATGTTGAAGTTTGTTGTGTTGATGATTGTTCCCAAAAATTCTAATGTTTGTGTTGGGGCTGGGTGACTCTTCTCCCAATTGACAATCCAACCTAAATTTTGAAGGTAGTTTGATACTACTTTCACCTGATGTATTAGTAGTGTTTTGGATGATGCTTTTATCAGTATGTCGTCTAGGTATGAGAATATCTGGATGTTTTCCAGTCTCTGGTTCGCTATGACTGGAGCCAGTACATTTCTGAATATTCGAGGTGCGGTGACAGTCCAAAAGGCAGAGCTCTGTAGAGATTCCTGAGGTGGAACTGGGTAAGACAGCGCATCGGGGTCTGGAGCAGATTTATCTTGTCTGGAGGGAGCAAAACATTCTGGGCCCTGGTGCTAAATATTATCCCTAGGAAAGGCATGCAATGTTGAGGGGGGAAGCTGAGATTTCCCATGTTTATCATTCAACCCAGACTGGACAGGGTGGACAAGGCCAGAGACAGCTGGGCTTCTGCTGCTGGAGGTGACAGAACTTTTAGAAGTATGTTGTCAAGATAAGGTGTGATTGACACCCCATGGGACCATATTGCTGCAGCTGCTGCCGCCATCATTTTGATGAATACTCTGGGTGCCAAAGCCAGCCTGAAGGGTAGCGAGGTGAACTGAAATACATGGCCTTTGAAGGCAAATCTCAAGAACCTCTGATGGGGAGTGTAAAATGGGGATATGAAGGTATGTGTCCCTTATGTTCAGGTCCACTAGGAACTCGTCTTGGAATAATTTAAATTTGATCATGGGAGAGGAATATTGGCTGTGACTTTTTTGGGTGATTAAACCTAGAGTGAGATGACTCAGGGTTAGATTCTGAGTTTTTAATATCTAGGAATGTTAGTATTGATGCAATCAAGGCTTCCACTACCTCAGAGGAAATGTTTTGGTAATTCCTCAGCATGTCTCCTCTGCATGTCAGAATAGAGTTCTCCTTCGCTAAGAGATTGGTCGTCTCTATCAGTAGAAGCATGTGGGGAGGCTGGGTCACTGTCCTCCTCAGAAGAGGGTGGAGCCGAATGCTTTTTTTTGTAGCATAACGTGGGTCTACTCTAGAACATGTTATATTCTGTCCAGTAACCATCTAACCAGTACATTGAAGGGGAGATTAAGGTTGTATATGAAGGGAACGCCCCGTAATGAGTTTAAGGGTAAGGTTAAGGGTTAACCGTTACCCATATGTTGAAGTCCTCACTCTGAGAGTCAGGAATTCTGCTTGGGTTCACACCTTTATGAAGTTTCACAGTCCCAGCACCAGTGATCCAAAGGCCACCATAGAGGAACTGCTAAGACAAGTACTCTTGGTTTAACCCTGTTGCCAGACAGATACTGACAACAGAAAATTCTGTCCTGTCTCCTTGAGGACATGGAAAAAATGGATGGGTTCAGGAAGTAGTGAGGGGTATGGCAGGAGAGAAGTGGGGTCTTCTTCTTTCTCTTCATTTAGTGTTGTGCTTCCTAGTGGTGGATGCTATACACACGGCCCCTGTGTCTTACAGACTGGACAGATTTGGGGAGCCAAATGTAAATGATCCCCTGGGTTGCACTAGTCTTCGAGAATTGTGCCTTCCAGCTTATGTCCCAGTCCTACTATTCATTGCTGAAGGCTGGCACACTGAGAAATGCTTCCTGGCAGGCACTGCAGAATGGCCTAATTGGATTTGCCTTCCAGGATTATCTATGAAATGAGTAACAAGGTACAAATATAGATGGGATTATTTGTCTAAAAATGAATACTGAAAAGTGCAAAACAATGTATTTACAGTACTTAAAAGCTCAGTGTTGGTTCCATACATGGCTGGTAACAAGAGGAAGAAAACACGGGTTTGTATTTATTTATATTATTCAAAGCAAGGCAAGTCAATTAAATGGGGCCTGCCAGAGTGGGGGAAGTATTAGCAGCTGGTGACACCTAGAGGCCACACTGATAGAAAAGGAACATTTATCATTTGGGGAAATTCAAACAAGGCCCATTAACATGCAGACATATTACTTGCAGCTTACTGGGGAAATAATAGAGAGGTAAAAATGTAACTAATATATTAAATAACTGATTTGAGCACAGAAAAAAGGGACATGATTTAAGGAGTTAGTATCATCCTCTGTTAACACCCTAAACAGGCTTAAAGCATTGAGTGGTTTTCAGACACATGACTGATCATAACTGATCCTATTATAACATTCCCACCCTCCCCAGATTTCTTTCAATTTAAGGGACACTAACCTTATTCACAGGTTATTTACCCTCATGCTATTTAGACCAGACCAGAAGATCGGTCAGAAAGATTAGGTAAATCAGAAAGTTTTTTTCTTTTAAAGGATAACTAAACCCCCCATACCAAAAGCCCCCTAAACTGTCTGCCATTGCCCCCCTCCCCTCTCCATCCCGCTCTGTGCATACGTAAAAAAATAACCCCTTAAGACAGTTCTTTATACACACAATGGGGCTCATTTATCAACATTGGGCAAATTTGCCCATGGGCAGTTACCTATAGCAACCAATCAGTGATTAGCTTTTTAAAGCCAGCTGCAAGTAGAACAATGCATGCAGCAATCTGATTGGTTGCCTTGGGTTACTGCCCATGGGCAAATTTGCCCAGCGTTGATAAATGACCCCCAATGTTGTTAGATGGGATAGGTTTTTCGCCAGATGCCTTATCAGCAGCAGACACCACCGTTTAGTTGCCTGAGGCTTTAGACCAGGGATCACCAACTTTTTTCACCCGTGGGCAACATTCAGATGTAAAAAGAGTTGGGGAGCAACACAAGCATTAAAAATTTGCCTGGGTGGTGCCTATGTGGACTGTTAGCCTACAGGACACTCTGTTTGGCAGTACAACTGGTTTTTATGCAACCAATTCTTGCCTCCAAGCCTGGAATTCAAAAATAAGCACCTGATTTGAAGCCACTGAGAGCAACATCCAAGGGGTTGGGGAGCAACATGTTACTAGCGAGCTACTGGTTGGGGATCATTGCTTTAGACCATTTCTGGAGGATTTGTAATTTGCAGAAAAGAGCAGGACAACAAAACTGAAGGAATTTATTTGTTACTCCAATGACCAAGCCTGAAACCAAACTCATTACTACAATATAGTGGGAAGGGCAAACCTTGTCAAGATGATATTCCTGCCTAAGTTCTTATATAAGTTACATAATGCCCCAACATATATACCCCAAAGCTGGTTCAACCAACTGGACAAAATAACCAGCTCCTTTCTTTGGGAGAATCGAGCCCCCCGCATCAGCCTGGCAGCCCTCCAGTCCCCTACATCAGGGGGAGGCCTGGCGTTGCCAAACTTTTTGCTTTATTACCACGCCTCACAACTGGTTTATGCTCACTGGTGGCTGACGTTGGATATGAATAATCATGCCCTTTTGGCGGAAGCGGCATGTGCCACCTCACTTGAGGCTCTGGCAAATCATTTGTACAGAGGAGAGAACTCCGCTTTTCCCCATACTTCATCTATGACCCCAGTGAATTTTGAATCTATATATTAAACGCATGTACCCCCGCCATGACATCTGGTCGCCTGGTACCCCCTTATGGGAAAACTCTAAACTCCAACATTTTAAGGGGCTTCGCGATTCTGGGCTTTGGGCGTCTATGGGAATCAAATACTTAACCCAAATTGTAGAGAGAGGGCAGCTTAAACCCTTCCAGACCTTGAAAACAGAGCACCAGCTACCAACTAATATGATATTTCGCTATCTGCAACTGAGCCATGCCTTTCAGGCCCAGTTTCGTGTCCATCCTTTAGACTTAAACCAATGCACGCTTGAAAGATACCTCCGGCAGCCAGGGCTACAAAAAGCCATATCATGGATTTATGCTATTTTACAGAAATCCTCGGGCTCACATGTGGAACGTTTACACCTAAAATGGGAAGTAGATATCCCAGCTATGGATGAGGAGGCTTGGAAGGGTGTCATAGAGCAGATTCCAGAACGTTCCATATCAAATAGGGATAGACTGATTCAGATAAAAATTTTCAATAGGGTGTATCTTAACCCCCAACGGCTTGCCAAGATATACCCGGGAACGCCAGACACCTGCTACAAATGTGGGGTAGAGGTTGGAACTCTCTTCCATGTGTTCTGGGAATGCCCTAGTATACAAGGTTACTGGGGGAAAGTACTAGATTTTATTCAGTCTAGCTTTGACTTACCGAATATTCGCTCCCCGGAGCTATGTCTAATGGGTCACACTGAACCACTTACTTTCCCCCAGTGCCAGAGATTATTTTATTTGCAATTACTGTATTATGCTAAGAAAGCCATTTTGTTGACTTGGAAGGATACTTGCCCCCCCTCTTTAAGTCGATGTAAATGACTGATAAACAAAATTCTCCCCCTGCAGAAGGTAGTGTATTTAGCTAGAGGGTGTCTGGAAAAATTCCTAAAGATATGGGGTCCTTGGCTTGAGTTGCCTGACACGGCTACTCACTCACTCCAAGCATTGACTTGGCATGGTTGCATTGCCCCTCACGAAGTAAATGCATGCATATCGCTTTGTTGTACCTAATATGTAACCCTTTGACTACCCTAGGTAGACGATTGTAAGACTTTCTTTTGTTTTCTTCTGTACTTCTGTATGTCTTTTTGAAAAAAGTTAATAAAAAACAAATTAAAAAAAAAACAAACCTACGATGAAGATAATGTCTGGGCAGGTGTTTGGCACACACAGGTCATCTGGATAAAGCATGTGCACTTTATGTTTGCTCTGTGGTATGAGGCAAACAGTTGTAATCACACTAGGTGCAATCCAAGCAACAGAATGGTGTCCAGAAGCATACCATAATATGGTAAAACTTTCTCCTGAGATAGACCGGGAGATAAGAAAGGTAATGGAGCCAATGGAAGGAAAACACAGCATTTTGTCACAGTACAAAATATTATACATATGTGTTATTACAGGGCCCAAATTCAGAAAAGTCATAAACCTTTATAATAAAGAATCTAGGTTCCAATTTACAGCATTGGTGACTGGAGGGGCCTTGACAAAATTACAAAGTAGAGAACGGGATTAAAGGAGAAGGAAAGTCCTGTTATACTTGGGGGTATCAAAAGTTAGGCACCCCTAAGTGATCACATTTACTAAACTGACACCCTTGGCAGCTGCTCCTACCACGAGAAAACTGCACTGGCCTGCGATTCTTCTAGCAAGCCCCAAGGAAAAAATTTTTCTGGCTCCTTATCGAGGTTATGCATGTGCAGTAGATCGAAAAGCTATTTATTCTACTGTGCATGCGTCTGCCCCGGGAAATTTGAAGAAAGAAGAAGCTGGAAAATAATCGCCCTGTAGTGCTCGCTGGAAGAATCCCGGCTGGTGAGGTTTTCTCCTGATAGGAGCAACAGCCCGGGGTGTCACGTAAGTAAATGCGATCACATGGAGGTGCCTAACTTTTGGTACTCCCAAGTAAAAAGACCTTTCCTTCTCCTTAAAACCACTTGAATAAAAGCAGTGGAACTAAACTCTTTCCTATGAGCAGGAATAGTGCTGTTGTATGTTTCTACAGTTGTACCTGTATTACAGTATTACAGAATACATTTTCTGCTTCTAATGTGAATAATAACATGTTTGTTGCTGTTGTTGCTTAAATGTGAGCTGTGTATCTGGCCTTGTACCTTCTTATCATCCATAACAGTGTTCACTGACTCAATCCACATCGGATCGATATCTCCATCTAGAACAATCCACTTGGGGCCATTGTGTGTAATGTTTGCCAGTTGACGGATGATTGAAGAAAACAGACCTGGAACAGACAGTGCATCTCAATACAGCACGGTGTGGGGCACAGGGACCATCCCATGGGGGTGTTTAGATTAGAAGTCAGGACTGGGGAATTATTCAAAGGAATCTATATGAATAATTGGAGAGCTGGTTGGGAGGAATCAAGTGCAACTAGGTAATGGGACTCATGGCAGGAATACAGTAGCAAAGTATACACATAGCAGTAGGTATAAAACAAGCAACAGATCATATGAGGAATAGGAACAGTATATATGGCAGGTTATATGGAGCAATAAAGAAATACGTTTTTGAAGATTCTCATTCATCCTGGTCATGGTATATCTGTAGAAATAAGTCAAATCAATTGGACTTGCAATAAGACGTTTCAGTCATCCAACTGCCTTTCTCAATTTAGAGACTGGTGAAATGTCTTCAAGAAAAAAAACACAGCAAGTCCAGTTGATTTGACTTGTTTCTACAAATATAGCAAAAGAGAGTATTATAGTCAAGGTGATATGAAGAAAAAGGAGAAGCTATAGGAAATATTAGGGCAGATTGAATTCAGTGAGAAAAAGGATTATCACTTGGAAGAGATTCAATTGAAGATTAGGGATGTAGCGAACGTCGGAAAAAATGTTCGCGAACATGTTCGCGAACGTCCGGACAAAAATGCGAACGGTTCGCGAACGTCGCGAACCCCATAGACTTCAATGGGAAGGCGAATTTTAAAAGCTAGAAAAGACATTTCTGGCCAGAAAAATGATTTTAAAGTTGTTTAAAGGGTGCAACGACCTGGACAGTGGCATGCCAGAGGGGGATCAAGGGCAAAAATGTATCTGAAAAATCCATTGTTGACACAGCGCTGCGGTTTGTGCTGTAAAGGGCAGAAATCACACTACGTCACTCAGGTGATGTTTCTGGACATGGAATGTGAAAAAGCTCACACAGCTAGGTGGCACTTGGTTAAAGACTGGGCAAACAATGCCTGCAAGGTCAACGTATACAGTAGTGGATACGGAATATATTATTGCTGCTTGAAAAACGTCACTCAGGTGGTGTTTACGGACACGGAATTATTATTGTTATTATTTAGACAGAATGTGAACAAGCTCACACAGCTAGGTGGCATTACTAGCCAGCAAAGCTACCTAACCTAAAATGTCCCTCAAATCCCTGCAGAGTTCTGTCCCTACAATACAGAGCAGTATCAAGTAGATTACTAGCCAGCAAACTTACTATCAACTGTCCCTCAAATCACTAACAGCTCTCTCCCTACACTAGCTCTTCCAAGCACACACAGGCAGAATGAAAAAACGCTGCAGGGCTTCAGTTTATATATGGAAGGGGAGTGGTCCAGGGGGTGTGGGGGTGGTCCAGGAGGGAGAGCTTCCTCTCACGATTTATCACATGAAAACTCAAGCCTATGGGGAAAAAATAGAATTGAATTAGAAGAAAAGTTTTTTCTCCTCAAATTGAATCTCATCCATGCCTTTTTAGATGATAAACCGTGAGATAACTTTTTCTCACACTGAATTGAATCTGACCCATTATGGAGCAACAGGAGAAGTTATATGGCAGGATACTGTATATAGAGAATAATAATTAAAGATGATGTGGAGCAAAATGAGAAGTTAGAGGGAATATGGAGCAACAGGAGAAGTTATATGGAGGAATATGAAGAGTTATAGGGGGGCTACATGCAGCAGTAGGAGGAGTTATAAGAAAATGTCATAAGGAGTGCTCAGCAATTTACCATCCTTCCATTCTCTTGTTGATGGAGTAATGATGCCAAACAGTTTATTGTTGGTGATAGCTTTTGTGATAGCTTTTGGATTGAGGTCAGTTCACACAATTTGGTAGGTCTTATTTTAAGATCTCAGGACTTGAGATTTGCCCACAATGAGCACAGAATTTTTGGGATGTCATCAGAACCTGATCCTCAGGGTTGTCTCCTCTTTTCAAGGAGTCGGCCTTCACCAGGACAGATTTCTCATAGCTCATTAATCCAGTGCTTGCACCTGGGGCACTTGCACTCTTTAAAACCTAGGGCACCTGTGCTCTGTACCTTGAACTGGATTTAAAATCTTGGCCACCAGATTTAAAACACAAGACGCCTGTGCTCTGTACCATGAGCTGGATTTAAAACCAACCTTGGGCACCTATACTGCATGCCTTGAGCTGGATTTAAAATCTCTGACCCCTGCTGTCTATAGCTTGAGTAGAATTTAAAATCTGGGGCAAGGTGCAGAGCGAACCAGCTGCAGAGAAAGGTTACATGTGCCGTTGGCAAAATCGGCAGGATTTTTTGTCTCACTGAAAGTCCCCACTGTATAACGGGAGAGCCTCAGAGTTCACTTTTATCCTCCTTTATAAATTGACTTACTGCGACAATCAAACGCTTAAAGCTTCAAAGCAGCTGTGTGTTATCTTCCGAGTGCCTGCTGCAAATCAGCGGCCCCTTTGTCATATACTGTCTGGTGCCGGAGACGTTGGACTGAGTGAGCTGTGCTTGAGAGGTTGGATTTTTATGCTCCAGTGCTAAATTGCAATTTGACATACCAGCCTAGTGCACTGGGTTTTTGATTTTCTAACCTTTTTCTACTGTAATGTGGAATCTATGGAAAAAGGAGAAATAGGTTCTGCCTGTGCTCTGATGGCAACTTTTATCATTGTGCCATGCTGGCCAGTACGGGAAGGGCACAATGAGGCTTTGCAGTCTCAAAGAGGACTTTGTACTGAACGAATGAAAATGGAAGGAGTTTGGATTATATAGATGTGAAACTGCAAACAGCAAAAAGAAAAGACCAGCGTTACAGGAAAACATTAATTAATCTGTATTTATCGCAATACAGAATCCCAGTGTTTGAACTGTACCTCCCAGATAATAGCTAGGGAGAAATTGTGATTAGAAAACATGTTTGTTTACTCCTCATAGCAGTAAATAAGAATTTTGGGGGGACAACTATTTACTTTGTTTTTTTTACCTTTCAGGCAGAATACAACAGTCCTGTCTTGATTAATGGCAGGGATTCTGGAAATAGTTTTGTTATACTCTCTGTTTGTTTGGTCTTCCTGCTTAGTGGAATGCTGGTGTTGCCCTAGCAGGTCAAGCATCTCCATTCCCTGTGCAAATACCATATGTACTAAAGGTTGAATTCTTCTTGCCAATAAACCCTTCATTGGGGACACAATTTCATAAGCCCCTCCACCCATTGTGAGGGGTCAGGGTGCAATCTGCATTGCTCCACACTCACGTCTCACTAACCAGTGCCTACAGGTCACCTCTCGCTTCAGGCCCCCAATTGTAATGCCACTGCCCTTTACTATATTCCGTGAGTTATACTTGTAATTCAAAGCTTCCAGTGAATGGTATGACAGCAAAGTGTGTCCTGGTCCTGGCTGGAGGCACAGTGGAGACACAGGATGGAGGCCCTGTAGCAACTTATATGGGAGTCAGTGCAGATAAGTGTTACATTGATATGCACTCCACATCAGAGGTTGTGATATATTTTATGGCCAACAGCCATGATATTCAGCCTGATATTCAAATGACAGTAACTACACTGCATTCACAACCTCTGTGAGTCTCAATTGTCACCTCTCTGGATAGTTACACTGCACCATTGTGATTGGATTATTGGAAGAGTTTATATTTCCCGTCAGTTGAACTGAAGAAGCTGCTCGGATGAGTAGTGAAACGTCTTCAATGATTATCCATCCAAACAGATCAATATCTGTTGGTCGATTCCCACCATCCGCTGGAACACAAGCTAGGTGTCATTAGAACTCTGCACCACAGGATGGAAAGTGTGACAACTGATACAGAGTCCAAAGACAAGGAGCACAAACATCTCAAAGGAGCACTGAAAGCTTGTCGCTACCCAGACTAGGGCTTTGTCCAACCAGCACCTAAGCCCAACAAGAACAGGGAAAGAATAACCTCACTGAAACACAGAGTAGCCACAATAGTCATTCCATGTGTAGCTGGACTGTCAGAGAAATTCAGAAGGATTTTCAACAAAAACCACATCACTGAGACAAAAACGTGATGTTTGACTTTGTATCACAATTTGATAAGACGTTTGTATTATTCTTCAGTTAACTGGCTTTTTACTATGGACTCATCACTGTGATTGGTGGATGTGGGCATGAAATGTGTTAGGCTTTTTGTCTTTCATGTCCTAATAAATGTTTTTGCACTTGGATTTTTTTGGGAAAAACATACTGTTTTATTTTGCGTATACATTTTGCACCCATAGACTGGGGTCAACTGTGGGGGGGAGATTGCTCTCAGTTCACATCATGTTTCTCTACAGCAAATGTTATCTGAGAGCTACCCAAAACTCCAGTCGCTGACATGCCACAAGGAATGTGAAAAATTACTCTACCCTAAGGCAGTCACCAAATAGACTGAGCCTGCTCAGTTTCGGCAATTCATACTACTTCGCTCTGCAATAAATTATATAGCAATCAATATCTCTGCCCAGGAGCTCTGTGGTCCTCTAAACCTGGGTGTAGGTGAGGGCCACCTGGGAAGCGGACAAGGAGAAACATTTTATTTGGAACTATACAGCACAACAAGAAACAAGAGACTGGGATACAGAAGCAAGATTCGTATGGATAAAATGAACAGAAATAGTGCAAACGTTTTCAAGCATATTTGGGGGAGCGAGCACTAGGAAGATTATTTCAATAACATTTCTATTATGTTTTTGGTAATTTAATAACGTTCACAAGAAAACTCACAAAATGACTATAAAATAGGAAAACTGGATCTCTCCTATAGTCTATGGTTTAATGGTGTATGGTAGCTCAAGATACAAAGAGAAAGCGCAGGAGGTAACCCATTTTCCCCTTGTCTCTGACCCTATTTAGGTAAAAACCATTGGTGGTCAGGGTCTCCCATAAAAGATATAAAAAGAAAATTGGTGGCCAGAGGTTAAAAAAAAATAAAAAGACCATTGGTGTTCAGTGGAACTTACCTTTAACGGTATTCTTCATTCTCCTCTTCTTCTGCGGCTTTTGGCTCCTTGCAGCACTACTTCAGCGACTCAGTGGGAGGGCCCAGATAATCTGGGAAGTACAGGTATTGGACCTATTATCCAGAATGCTCAGGACCTGGGGTTTTCTAGTCTTTCCATAGTATCTTAGTTTGGATCAAGTACAAGGTATTGTTTATTATTAGAGAGAAAAGGGAAACCATTTTTAAAAATTTGGATTAAAATGGAGTCTATAGGAGATGGTCTTTCTGGATAAAGCGTTTCTGGATAATGGATCCCATACCAGTACAGCACATCTGGACCCCCCTTAAAGTGTAAAAACCGCCAGGTCTGGTATAGTTGTCCCCCCTGATGGTGACCCTAATTGCAATCACAATGTTCATTAAATTGGAAATATTCATCCTCCTTACAATACATCCCAAGGCCCATCTTGGACTGGCTTCCATTAGAATCTTTTTGTATCTTCATTCTGGCCATATTGTCAAACTGATTTGGGGGATGTCGCATGACCTGTAAATAGAAACACAGTTTGGATTAAATACATTTAAATTAATTATAGGCTTTGGCTGTGCTCAATCCAAGACAGGAGAGACAAAACCTCTCTAGAATGCACAGCACTTTATAGACTGATGATGGCTAGGATACAATGAAGGGTTGAACCGATTAAATGTTGAGTTAACTAAGGACCTATTTCAGATCAATCAGTTGTCCTTCTTTGCAACGAAATCCCTGATGTATCTTGTGACTGTATATTTCACTTTAGCCCCTACATGTACCTCCCCATTGCATGACAAAACCCTTCCTTGTGTATTTTTAAAATCTCTCTCTATACACCCCATTCCATACCAGACATTTCAGAGATCTTTGGAAAATCTTAAAAATAACATACAAGCTGGTTGGATATTGAGTGGATCAGCAGATGTAATAAAAACGTATCTTGGTGTCCAGGTACTCAGCCAAAGCTTTTCACATAGGGATAATCTGCACAACAGCATGGTTTAGTCAGTTATTAATAAATGAGCAAATGTGATACTCAAAGTAACTCAGCTAGTCCAGTTGTCTAAGATTTACCTATACTAGATATACCATGACCTCGATGAATGAAAATCTGCATAGTCATATCTCTATCGTTGTGGATACAAGCTGGTTTTACAAAACAGGAGACTTATTTGATTGCAGCGGCCTAAAAATCTTTTCTAATCTTCAGAACATCATGGTCTTCCAAATAACCAATTCTACAACTACCTGAAGATTCGGAACTTCTGCTACTCGAACAAATTAACGGTAGCAAAACCTCCAACCCCATTTGAACTGCGATGCCTGCTGAATCCTATAAAAAACAAAGGAATATGGCTTATAATCTCCTTATGCAGATTCATGACAAGCAAGATCCCACGGCTAAGGCTCTTTCAGAACAGGATTTTAAAATGTTAATTGACAGACAACTATGGGAATATTCTGGCAACTGTCCATGTACAGTAACAGAATGGCCCACAGGGATACCAGGAAAACTCCCGGTGGGCCCAGGTGTCAGTGGTCCCTCGTGCTGCTAAACATTTGGCCTATTTAATGGCCATTCCCTATTTCTATGAGAACAAAGTGGCTAAATAGATGAAATAATAGATTATAGTATTTAAAGAAAAGAGACTAGGAGAATAGAGGTTGAGTGAGGAGAGAAAGAAAATATACTGAGGGTGGTCCCCTGGTCTGAGTTTTTTTGGTTTGCCCCTGGTGTCCCAGTCCGACATTGTCCATGTATTCTAAATCTCTGAATAATTAAGAGACTATGATTAAACTAATATACAGTGGATGCTGGACCCCGGAAAAAATCCATGCAACCCACACAAACTAATCACAAAACTGCTGGAGTTGCAATACAGAAGTGGGACCGTTTACCACATGTGGAGGTCTTCCTTAGTTGCACAGAAATGCTGGTCCATAGATTTGTTCTCACACCAAATCAATGATCCAGCTCGAATCCACTTTAGCACTCCTAGGAATCCTTTGACCAAACATCCACAAAAAACACAAATGCATGATCCAATGTGATAAGATCCCTTGTTCTTCCAGTGAGCACCATGGAGCTCGGCTGCGCAGTAGACCGAAGAGCAAAAGTTTAAGGAAAAAGCCGACTATTTCATTCTACTGCACATGCCCTGGGATATATGAAGAGCAAAAAAGCAGGAAGAGGATCTCTCTGTGGTACTTGCTGTAAGAACCCTGGGTTCGTGCAGTTTTCTGCCGATAGGAGGCCCAGAGTGTCAGGTAAGCAAATACAATCACTTGGGGGTGCCTAACATTTTGCACCCCCAAGTATAAAATTACTTTCCTTCTCCTTTAATATACAGCATGACTTACCTCTTTAAATGAGCAGTCTCTATTTCTCTCTCTCTTTTTCTCCCCCCTCAATTTTTTTCTATCATCTAATTTTCTGTTTCCAGAAATTGTTAAAACATGCAAAAGTTGTGAATAAAAATAAAATTACAGTAGCTCTTATAATACATGAGTGATACTCAGAGTTCCCTGTATAACTCTGCCTTGTGTCTTGTGCCTTTATATTGTCACAGAACCCCCAATTTACAGTAGGGGGTACATTATCCCTTATAATACATGAGTGATACTCAGAGTTCCCTGTATAACTCTGCCTTGTGTCTTGTGCCTTTATATTGTCACAGAACCCCCAATTTACAGTAGGGGGTACATTATCCCTTATAATACATGAGCGATACTCAGAGTTCCCTGTATAACTCAGCCTTGTGCCTTGTGCCTTTATATGGTCAAAGAACCCCTCAGTGACTTTTAATATCCTTATCATTTACAGTAGGGGTACATTATCCCTTATAATACAAGAGTGATACACAGAGTTCCCTGTATAACTCAGCCTGTAGCCTTGTGCCTTTATATGGTTACATAACCCCTCAGTGACTTCTAATATCCTTATAATTTACAGTAGGGGTACATTATCCCTTATAATACAAGAGTGATACACAGAGTTCCCTGTATAACTCAGCCTGCAGCCTTGTGCCTTTATATGGTCACAGAACCCCTCAGTGACTTCTAATATCCTTATAATTTACAGTAGGGGTACATTATCCCTTATAATACTTGAGTGATACTCAGAGTTTTCTGTATAACTCAGCCTGCAGCCTTGTGCCTTTACAGCTGTATATGTATATTGTCACAGAACCCTTCAGTAACTTCTAATATCCTTATAATTTACAGTAGGGGGTACATTATCCCTTATAATACATGAGTGATACTCAGAGTTCCCTGTATAACTCAGCCTGCAGCCTTGTGTCTTTATATGATCACAGAACCCCTCAGTGACTTCTAATATCTTTATAATACACAAAAGCCATGAATATCTTGTAAATTATATCCTTATAAACGGTGAGTTCTGATGTCATCAGTTATAAATGGTGAGTTCTGATGTAATTTCAGTCACATGAATCACTGAAATTTGTGTAATATAATAAATAAAGTACCCCCAGTTGCAAAATATGAGGATATTAGAAGTTACCTCGGAGTTCCATGACCCGTATAAAAACACGAGGCCGAAGGCCTCATGTTTTTATATGGTCATGAAACTCCTCGGTAACTTATAATATCCTTATATTTTACAAGAGGGGGTACTTTATTCACTATATAATTTACAGTAGGGGTACATTATCCCTTATAATACATGAGTGATACTCAGAGTTCCATGTATAACTCAGCCTGCAGACTTGTGCCTTTATATGGTCACATAACCCCTCTGTGACTTCTAATATCCTTATAATTTACAGTAGGGGTAAATTATTCCTTATAATACACGAGTGATACTCAGAGTTCCCTGTATAACTCAGCCTGTAGTCTTGTGTCTTTATATGGTCACAGAACCCCTCTGTGACTTCTAATATCCTTATAATTTACAGTAGGGGTACATTATACCTAGTGATGGGCGAATTTGCGCCGAAAAAATTCGCGAAATTCGCGAAACGGCGAAAAATTTGCGAAATTGCGCCGGCGTCTCATTTTTGACGCCGGCGCCCGTTTTTGACGCCGGCGTCCGTTTTTCCGACGCCGGCGCCTGTTTATGGCGCCGGCGTCCGTTTTTTCGAAAAAAAATTTTTGACGCCGGCGAATTTTTGACGCGAATTTTCGCTGGCGTTTTGCGAATTTATTCGCTGGCGGCGAATCGCGCAAATTCGCCGCGAATTCGCGCCTGGCGAATAAATTCGCCCATCACTAATTATACCCTATGCATATATATAAGAATGTATATGTACTTTCACCAGTCAGAACTTTGATCTGACAACACTGAGGCTCTCATCTTTCCTGAATATCTTCTAGCCTCTCGTATAGCCCAGGTTTATTGGTTGCCTCTATTACATTCGGAATCTTATTAGCATCATTTGCCAGTTCTTTGAAATCCATGTCGATGCCTTCAAAGCATTTTGAATCTTGTAAGACAGAGAATTGCTTGAATTCTGCAGCTTTGTTCAAACAAAAGACCCTTGAGTGTTTTCCATTCAAAGCTCTGCTGGGTCCCTTGGGTTTAAAAAGTGCATCAGCCAACAACATTTCTAAGAAAAACCTCTCTCTGCAGGGGGGGGGGTTGAAATGTTCAGCTGCGTAAGGTACATTTTATCCAAATAATTTCTCGCTGTAATCTGCTTTCTTAAAACATATTCAGTGACTCGTTTTTTTCCCCTGCTGCGTTCAAAATGAAGGTTGTTTTATTTGGGGACAAAGTGATAAGAAAGCTTTTAGCTAATTAAAAAGCAAATTATTATTGAAACAATGACTCTCAGATACCAGGGGTAATTTGAGAATCCCATGCTGTATCCAATATTTAGAGCTTAGAATTTATATATATATATATATACAGTATATTCTTATTGTTATATTTATGTTAGGATTTGGCAACTTGTGGCTCTGCATATGCAGTTGAAACAAATACAAATCCAGGGGTCTACAACTTGACATATTTGCTTTATGTTTCACAAATATATTATTTAACAGCATATATACTGCTGGGAAAGCACACATGACTTTCTATTTCCTTGGCTTTTAGCACTGCCCGATTATAGAGCTCTCCTGCAATAACTGGCACTTTATATAGAGCTTTTGACTGCTACATTTTTTAAGAAACAAAATGACACATTTGAGAACATGGCGGTAAAAACACAGCTTTTGTTGACAGATCCACATCAAGTAGAAGAATGAAGTCATCCTGGTCTCAGCTATAGGGGTTGCAAGAATCAACTTTCGTCTTTTGGATTTGAAACTATGAGAACCTTTAAGCACTCCAAGGTGTCTCCAAGATGGGTTCTTACCTGTGTTCTGATTGGTTTACCAATGTAACTTTTTAAAAAAGCTTAGAAATGCAGCTATAGTGTGCTCATCAAATTGAATGTGCCAGAAAAAAAGACATACAACAACTCTGGCCTAATCCAGCCTCTACCCCCACACAAGTTAATAATATCGGGCCCAGAGTTTACCAAGTCTAGGCATTACAGGGAAGGAACTTCATTTATCCAAGCAATAGAAGTTATTAAGTCTGTACAGCAGTGCTATGACAGTTATTGAATCATTGTACTTTTGGAGTCTTTGGTTGGACTGCTGGTGGAACACTTGCTGATTTGCACTCATTAGGGGCGGGGAGGGAAATCTCATGACTTTTCTCACAAAACAAGGAACTAAACAATGTTTTCCCCTTCCTAGCCCTAATTTGCATGCAGATTCGGATTCGGTTCGGTATTCGGCCGAATCTTTCACGAAGGATTCGGGGTTTTCGGCAGAATCCAAAATAGTGGATTCGGTGCATCCCAAATAGAAAGCCATGTTATACCTTACCTGAAGTCATACGATTCTGCAGATGAACTTGAGTGTCCTCCAAGGTTTCAATAAGCTCCTCATAAGACATTATCAAGGGCACACCGGTGCAAGGGTGAATTTAATATTGCAAGTTCATACTGCTCCATTTGGTGTCAAGTTATTGTAGATCTCCATTCCCATGGTTAATTAACCCTCGATATTCAACTGGGAATTAAAATCCTTTGACTAGCGCAAATAGTTTGATCAAACGATCGAAAGATTATTCCTCCGATCGAATGATTAAATCCTTTGAAACGAACGATTCGAAGGATTTCAATCCAACGATCGAAGGATTATCCTTCGACCAAATAAATTTAGGAAAGCCTATGGGGACCTTCCCCATAGGCTAACATTGACTTTGGTAGCTTTTAGATGGCGAACTAGGGGGGTCGAAGTTTTTTCTTAAAGAGCCAGTACTTCGACTATCGAATGGTCGAATAGACAAACGATTTTTAGTTCGAATCCTTCAATTCGAAATCGTAGTCGTAGTCGAAGGTCAAAGTAGCCCATTCGATGGTCGAAGTAGCCCAAAATACACTTCGAAATTCAAAGTTTTTTTACTTCGATTCCTTCACTGGAAGTTAGCGAATCGGCCCCTTAGATTCGGGGATATTTAGTCGCCTGAGGAATTCAGAAAATGAAGCTCTCCGAGTGCCATCCTGCCAGTGATTTAGATTCTAGCTGGCGGGAAGGCTTTTTCGGGGAGATTAGTTGCCCGAAGAAGATCGATTTGTCGCTGGGCGACTAAATCTCCCCGAATCTTAGCGTGTGCCCTTACCCTTAAAGATGCCAATAAGTTTTTCACTTGGTTATCAAGCCCTGTGAAAGCATCCCACACTCTCTTCTCCTTATTCAAGTTCCGGATGTCCTTTGCAAACTTCTTACACTACAGGTCATTGTTTTCCACGTTGATTTCTCTCCATGTTGTAGTCTGCCAATGAATTATGCTGGATTTAACCAAGAAGATCATGTCCCAGAGTTCTTTCAACAGATTTCCTTCCAACATCATTTCAGTTGCTTATAACCTGGAATGTTGACTTCAAATAAAGCAGCAGATTTATAGATGGAGGACATGGAGGATTGCGTTATCTTAATCTCCACAATTTACACATCAAATACATATAGGAAGATGCTATAAAATCTAGAAAACATTAATGAAACTTCCTATGCTACCTATTTATATACAGAGCCAATATGTATAACCCAATATGGTGCCAGAAAAAAGGCTAGAATGTGTAGAATCTCTCCTAGAATGACGCTTGCTTGTGGAAAGCCTCCCTGAAGTGTTATAAAACAGATGTGAGAACAGCATTGCATGTAGCAGACAGGTGGTGTCGAAGGCCCCCTCCTCTGTTCAGGGATGGTTTCTCCACCTTGACATGAATCACCTCTTTCATGCCTCTTTCAAACCACCGGTCTTCTTTATCCAAGATTTGGACATTACTTACTTTTAGGTGTAGAAAGACAGCTGAGTCTTGCCCTGTAGAGTTCGCCCTCCTATGCTGAGCCATTTGCTTGGTGAGCAGTAGTTTTGTCTCCGCAATGTATAGATCAGTGCACTCCACACACTGGACTGTGTATACCACATTGCTTTGTTTTTCTTTCGGAGTTGGATCATTTGGGTGTACCAGTTTTTGTCTCAGTGTGTTGCAAGGTTTGAAAAACACAGGGACGTGATGCTTGTTGAAAATCCTTTTTCTCCGGCTACATATGGGATGACTATGTTTTGCCTACTCTGTGTCTCAGGACAGTTATTTCTTTGGTGTTCCTGTTGGGCTTGGTTGCTGCTGTTTTGACAACGGCCCAGTCTGGGTAGCCACACACTTTCAAAGCTCCACTGAGATGTTTATGCTCCTTGTCCTTGGACTCTGTATCAGTTGCCACACATTCCGCCCTGTGGTGCAGAGTTCTAATGACACCCTGTTTGTGTTCCAGCGGATGGTGAATATCGAACAACAGATATTGATCCGTATGAGTGGATTTGAACTGAAGAAGCTGCTCGGATGAGTAGTGAAACGTCTTCAATGATTACTCAGCAAGTCCAGTTGTTTTAAAATGACTTATATCAAATATACCATGACATGGATGAATGAAAATCTTCATAGTCATTCCTCATAAAGTTTCTCAGAAACAGATTCTATTTCGCCATTCATCTTTCATCCTTCCAATAAAGGAAGTAACCCCCCCCCCCAAAAAAAAACCTTTCAGATAAATCTAAGAGGATTATGCTACCAGAACTCAAGTAGAACAGTGCCTTTAATTAAGATTTCTATCATTTGCCCCCCATTTCCTAAGGCCCAATTAACAGCAAAGCCTTATTTCATATCTCTGGCTACACATATTTCTCCTGAGGACACCAGAGCAGTTGGTGGGATCCAATTAAAACTTAGAAAGTGCTTCCAATGCCCAGAGGTGGAAAGGAACAAGGAGTTCTAGGAAAAGAAGTTTGTCCTGAGGATGTAGAAATTGATTGGCTCAAGTAATTCTATTGGCCTAACATTAGTTATTGATCCAGCTCCCCAGAGTTAAAAGGACATTGATACAACATGTTAAAGGGGGGTAAAAACTTGTGACACTATGAAAGAGCAAGAGAAACAATAAAAGATTCTTGTTCTAGTGAATAGAACTGCTCCTTTACAAAATAGAAATAATTGAGACTTAAATTCCTGGTGTTACATATAACAAAAAGCTTATCTCAACAGGGAAATACCATTCATAGCTATACAGTTTGTATTTCAACCCAACCAAAAAATCCCAAGTTGTCTGCTGTTGGCAGTTTTCCCCATTCGGTAGAATATGCTGTCTATTAAGGATACATGCCTTGAGTTATTAAGTTGCACTAGGAAAACTGTTAGTTTGAGGAGCACAATTCAAAAAATCAAAGGTGTAGTTCATCTTTCAGTTAACTTTTCGGATTTCATAGAATGACCTATTCTTAGCAATGTTTACGTTGGTCTTCATTTTTTTTATTATAGTTTTTTATTTTAATGTTTGCCATTCTTTGACAGCTTTCAAATAGAGGTCAACAGCCAAAACATATTGCTCTGTCAATGTACAGTTTTTTTTTAATTACAGTTCCTTTTAATTACTTATCTTTCTATTTAGGCCCTCCCCTGTCTATATTCTAATCTCTCATTTAAACCACTCCCTGGCTGCTACGGTAAACCAGATGGCTGCTGAAAACCCAGTCCACAGAGCTTCTGAACAAAAAAGCTAAAGACCCCCCCCCCCCAGCAGCTCCCTAACACAAGATAACAGCTGCCTGGTAGATCTAAGAACAGCACTCAATAGTAAAAACCCATGTCCCACTGAGACACATTCAGTTACATTGAGAAGGAAAAACAGCAGCCTGCCAGAAAGCATTTCTCTCCTAAAGTGCAGGCACAAGTCACATGACATGGGGCAGCTGGGAAATTGACAAAATGTTTAGCCCCGTGTCAGATTTCAAAATTGAATATAAAAAAATCTCTTTGCTCTTTTGAGAAATGGATTTCAGTGCAGAATTCTGCTGGAGCAGCACTATTAACTGATGTGTTTTGAAAAAAACATGTTTTCTGATGACAGTATCCCTTTAATAATTCCTAGTTGAGGGTTCTCCTCACAGTGTACCTTTAGACTCCGATAAGGGAAAACAGAAATCCCATAATACCGTTTATTAAAAAAAAATATCTTTAAAAAAGTTTTGCACTCACATTTGATTTTGCGACTTACCTATCCAGGGTCTTGTAAGTAGGCACTTCGACCAGATTGGTGAAGGCTGCACTGCCCATGGAAGAGTGAACACGAATTCCAGAGTTGTGTATAAACACAGGGTGTCATATAAACCAAATTGGAACTTATTGCACTATATATTTTTCCTGGTTTCTCTGTTGCCGTAGGCGCTGATCCATTTCTGTATTGTGACTTTTTCGTGTGCAGGAGACTGTGGAAGGATCGGCGGGAGGATTTAACCCTAAAGGAGAAACTAACCTTGTTTGCTTCTTTATTATTGTTATATCCAAAAATTGTCCTGTTTCACCAAAATATTCTGAAATTGCTCATTAATTAGGGCCTCCTGGGCCCCCCTGCAGCCGCAGGGTCTGCTTCCTCTGTAGTTACGCCCCTGATAACGGGTTTCCTGATAATGGATCCCATACCTGTACAAATCCCTTTACCTGCAGACATAAGGTCACAGACTGAAGTGCTTTTATTGAGATTTTGGAACATGCCGTCAATACTAATCCACACTGTATTGGTTTTATTTGAATATAACCTACTGTTGAAATATAATAGAGTGAATATGCCCTTTAGTAAAACACGTAAGGATGCTACAAAACAACTCAAACTGCCTTCTAGCATCCTTATAAGTTACAGTGAGGGGGGCGTTAACCTTCTGTCTTTTTTTTGGTCACAGTTGTCAATTTCAGATTTCCAGCGACAGGTGGCATATTCAGGTTTATCTGGGTATAAAAAGGTGTAACTGAGAGCAATGGAAATATTAATATCCCTAGGTTTTTTCTTAAATGGATGTCACAATAATGCATGGCTGAATAAAATATATTAATGTTAACATACCTCCCAACGATGCCGTTTTTCACAGGACAGTCCCAATTTTGACAGCTTAATCCGCAGTCCAGGATTGTTACTGAAATGTCCCGACTTTTTCTTTGTTCTCTACCACTGAACAGCCAGAAAAATATACAAAAGTCTCTAAAACTTAATTAAATAAGAGGCTTTTTTTGGCAGAGAGCCCAGAATACGTGGCAGCTGCACTTAGCTATATTTGTAACAATTTAAGATAAGCAAAGATACAATCAAGATAAGCAGGTCTCTTGGGGAAACTGTGAATTGCCGTGTAAAGGACAAGTCACCTTCATTAGCAAAACTGTAATAACACATAAAACCTGACCCTAAAACCCCCAGAAATGTGTTCAAAACTTTCCATAACCTGCCAAATTTTGGAAAATGGATGTGGTATTTAGGGGGTGTGTATACAGCAAAAAGAAAGGGCTATCTGGCCCATGACTAAGTACCTTGGAGGTACGAAATGCGTAGGGCCTATTGAGATGCATTTATACTTTTAACTATGCAGAATAAAGATTTATTTTTTTAATTTATATTATTGGGCCTGTGGATAGCCCTTTCTCTTTGCTGTATAGATCGGTTTGCTGCTCACTGAAGCTAGGGGTCTGGGGCTGGTGCACCTGGACCACAAGACCACAAGAATCTCTCAGTTTCACAATTTAGGAGGTGTGGCCATAAAATGGGCATGGTAAAAATGTTCACCACTCTCCGAAAGTCAGTTTTATTTGTCCCTCTTTCTATTTTTCAAATGTTGGGAGGTATGTGGTAATTATCAGTGTGAGTGAAATAATCTCAACTTTTATTCCCCTCCTACAAACACATTAGAGAAGCTACCGTTTATGCAGGGGGGCGCCATTGAAAAGGTCCTCTCCCAAGAGGTCTACAAAGGATTATATTATAATCCAATCACTGGGTCAGATCAGATCTTGTTTGCTTTGGATGGTGACCTTATTGGGCAGTTCTAGAGCCCTTAATGTACTTGTTGCTGTACTTGGTGCTTGTTGCTGTAGTATATTCCAATGTTTGGCACTCTTCTTTGCACACACACATGTAAATACCTTTGTCCATGGTCATCTGCATGTGCCTGTTCTATATAAATTTTGCAGAATCTAGTTCTTGTCTGAACATAGAAATCAGGAGAAGGTATCTTTCATTTGCTTCGTAATGTTCGACTTTGCACACTGCACTGTGTTGGGAATAAGCCCTATGGCTCTTTATTTAAATTATTTACAAGAATAGAACCTGGTGGGATGTCCTGTGTCACCACATTGACTGAGATAAACAGGTTTAACGGTGAGTATATAAATCCTATTTCTCGGACGTCTCCGGGGGACACAGGGGAGGTTCACCTTTTACGTTAACTTTTAGTTTAAGTTATTTTATTGCTAATTTTAAGCAACTTTTCAGCTGGTCTTCTTTTGCCCCTTTCCAGCTTTCAAATGGAGACACCGACCCCATCTAAAAAACAGATGCTCTTTAATGGTACAAATTTATTATTATAACTATGTTTTATTACTTACCTTTTGATTCAGACCCTCTCTGATTTATATTGCAGTCTCTTATTCAAATCAATGCATGGCTGCTAGGGTAGTTTGGACCCTAGCAATCAGATTGCTGAAACTGAAAAATGAACTGCTAAATAAAAAGCTAAATAACTCAAAAACCACAAATCAAAACCAATGCAAATTGTCTCAAAATATCACTCTCTACATCATACTAAAAGTTATTTTAAGGTGAACATCCCCTTTAACAAAGCAGCCCCAACAACAACAGGATGGGCAGCAGGACTACATATAAGGTGCAGTCATTAGGACTGCACCACTGCGTGTAAGACTTTGAGGTTGAATGTGGAATGCGTTGACGCAAAGGTATCAAGACGGTACAATTTTTATTTTGCGGACTAGGTCACTGCCCTGCAGATCTGCTTCACTAATGCAAAGTTGCACCAGGCACAGGAGGCCCCCATTGCCTTCGTGGAGTGAGCCCAGATCAGGCGGCAGTGAACGGCTAATTACAAGGGGCGGCAAAAAGCCGCCTCCTGTAACTTTAAGAGCCGAATTGCACTAGCGATACCGCCCCTTTTGACCCTCTCCGATGCTAAACTTTTAAGCGCGGAGCGGGAGAGGGGGGCGGCATCGGGGTTGCTGCCTCAGGTGGCAGCAGTCCACGGATCGCCCCTGCTTCGAGGATGAAAAGTGAACCCGATTGACGAATCGCCTGGGTATGCTTAATGTAGAACCTGAGCATCATGAAGGTGTTATTCTTTAGCATTCTTGGGGTCCACGATCTCTGATGATACAACCTTAGGCAGGAAGGAAAACTTGGTATACAAGACAGCCTTTTCTCTATGGAACACCTGCAGTTGTGGACCACATTAGCTGCGAGTTCCGAGACTTTGTGTGCCGAAGAGATCGCAATGAGGAAGGTGACCTTCCAGGTGCTCCACTTGAGGTCTACCAATGAGAGGGGTTCAAACAGAGGATTGAGTAGTGCATCCAGAATCACATTTAGGTCCCAGGTAGGAGGAGGTGAACATCAAGAAGCAGCTACATTAGCAACTCCCTGCTGGAAAAGGAAGAACTGCTGCTTGGGCTTGCTGTACTCAGCAGGACTTGAGGAGATTATGTAGGTACAGGGTAACAGAAATGCCTGAAGCCTCTCTGACACTGTTTTTTTCTGAAAACTCTTGGGGCCAAAGAAAGGCCAAACGTTAGTGCCACAAATTGGTAATGGTGGTTGGAGAAAGCAGACCTCAGGTACTGGTGGTGTGCTGGCCAGATCAGTACATGCAAGTTCTTCTTCTCTTTGGTAATCTTCGGGAAGAGAGCGGCGTATCGGCGCATGTGCAGTTAGAGCAGTCTCCTGGTTCACGACAACTGCGCATGCGCCGAAAGTGGCAGAAATTGCTGAAGCACCGGAACAAGACCCAAAGATTAAATGGTGCCCATGAATTCTGCTGCACAGAATCTGCACTGAGGGGAGTAAGGAGGTAGGAGCATTTATCGGGGGTAACACCTAGGCTGGGGGGGGGGGAACAGGGAGGGAGGTCTATGTAGGGTAGGGGTTTTTATAATTTAGGGTTTGGTTCTCCATTAAAGGAGCCCTAGACTGGCTATGGAGAGCACCTCTCTGTGTTACAGCAGGCATGCAGACTTCAGGCTACACCTACCTAGTGGTGTGCCAAATAGATGCCTGCTAGAGTTAATAAATGTTCCTCTAATGAGATTAATGTACTAAAGATTTCACCAGAAAGAAGTCCTACTTTTTATTATTTAGTCTGCATTTGTTCCTCTTCCTCCTGCATGTGACATAAAATGCCTAATGATTACTGTATCAGATATATATTGTGTGGATATACGGTGGATCACTATGGAACCCGATGAGCATGCAGAATGAAATTAAAATGTGTATACATCAGTCTAATAAAACTTTGATTAGCTTTCTAATTAGGCCTGCGTTACAGATGACTTGTAGGGTAATAACCAGCTTGTCATGTCAAGGGCAACGAGACTGATCGGAACGAGCCAGACGCTGCCTCCTCCATACACAAACGCAGAGAAGTTCTTTTTAACATTTTTGGTTTGTATTGCCCAATCACAATTACAGGTTTTATTAATCCCGCTTCCACTGAGCCGAACGCCAGTTAAACTGTCATCGGGTAAATAAATGGCATCTGAAGAAGTGAAGCTATGTGTGATTGTTATGCAGATCACGTTAGGCCATTCGGAGGCAAAACTTTATATTTTCTGCCTGTTCTCTTTATGTTTAATCTGCAGTGTATTACGGAATGCGCTGAAATGCCAAGTATTATAAATGCAGAAGTGCATCGAATCCCATAATAATTAAGAAAGAAATTTATACACTTAACAGATGATTTCTAGATCATATCCCAAATGATGGGTTTTATACATCCATAACAGCAGCATTCTGGGAGAAGCCTTAAAGAGATACTGACACCAGAAATTAAGCTATTTTTTTTTACATCATAATACGTCATAATATTACCTTTGCAAACAACTTATAACTTTTGCCATAAAGTATTTGCACAATGCTTTTACATTACCAGTCTGATGCCCCATGTTCCTGTATGAGGGAGCTGCCATATTTGTGCAAGAGGAGTCCGTTAGCTTTAGAATCTCTGACTGACAGGCTGAGATGGGACAGTCAGGTTAGCAAAACAGTCAGGTTTAGAAATTCAACTAACAATTACAAAAACAGACCTCTCAGCAAAAAACGATCAACATGACCTATAGGTAACTTTTAATGCACATTCATACTTTTAAAAGTAGTTTTTTAGTGTAAGTATTACTTTAAGGGACTTTGTGCATATTGCCCTCAGATAGCCCAGTAAGCAGTGTCGTGGAAATTGTGCATTCTACTCCCAGAAAGCCTATAAATTGATTACCATAGACAGGCCAGTAATAAAATACAATGTATTTTATGTATAGAATTAAGACAGTCCAGAATTAAAACATGGATACATATTACCCAAGACAGACCACTAACCACTGTTTCCCACTGTTTGCAAGATAGTGGCACTCATGTTATAGGCACACAAGAGTCTTGGTTGGCAATTATCGTTGACGCCACTTGCAAACTTAAGTGCAGGCATTGACGAGACCCTCTGGAACGTGAGCAAAGAAGGAAAATGCTCTCAAACTTCCGGTCCTGTTTGTCATTTCACTATATGTGAAACCTTTATAACAAGGGAGCTCAGATAGAATCAAGGCAGTCATCAGAGTGATCGAAGTGCTTTAAATAAGTCCTGGAACTCTTCATACATGCTGAGCACCTTCTGGCCAAGGGTGTTGCCTTTCACCCCAGCAAAAATCATCTTTTGTCTTATCTAAGGCTGTGAGGAGGAGATTCTACATGATAAACATGTCACTGACATTAGTACACTTTGGGTCTAGGAAGGACTGACCCATAAACATGTCACTGACATTAGTACACTTTGGGTCTAGGAGGGACTGACCCATAAACATGTCACTGACATTAGTACACTTTGGGTCTAGGAGGGACTGACCCATAAACATGTCACTGACATTAGTACACTTTGGGCCTAGGAAGGACTGACCCATAAACATGTCACTGACATTAGTACACTTTGGGCCTAGGAAGGACTGACCCATAAACATGTCACTGACATTAGTACACTTTGGGCCTAGGAAGGACTGACCCATAAACATGTCACTGACATTAGTACACTTTGGGCCTAGGAAGGACTGACCCATAAACATGTCACTGACATTAGTACACTTTGGGCCTAGGAGGGACTGACCCATAAACATGTCACTGACATTAGTACACTTTGGGTCTAGGAATGACTGACCCATAAACATGTCACTGACATTAGTACACTTTGGGCCTAGGAAGGACTGACCCATAAACATGTCACTGACATTAGTACACTTTGGGTCTAGGAAGGACTGACCCATAAACATGTCACTGACATTAGTACACTTTGGGCCTAGGAAGGACTGACCCATAAACATGTCACTGACATTAGTACACTTTGGGCCTAGGAGGGACTGACCCATAAACATGTCACTGACATTAGTACACTTTGGGCCTAGGAGGGACTGACCCATAAACATGTCACTGACATTAGTACACTTTGGGTCTAGGAATGACTGACCCATAAACATGTCACTGACATTAGTACACTTTAGGCCTAGGAAGGACTGACCCATAAACATGTCACTGACATTAGTACACTTTGGGCCTAGGAAGGACTGACCCATAAACATGTCACTGACATTAGTACACTTTGGGCCTAGGAAGGACTGACCCATAAACATGTCACTGACATTAGTACACTTTGGGCCTAGGAAGGACTGACCCATAAACATGTCACTGACATTAGTACACTTTGGGCCTAGGAAGGACTGACCCATAAACATGTCACTGACATTAGTACACTTTGGGCCTAGGAGGGACTGACCCATAAACATGTCACTGACATTAGTACACTTTGGGTCTAGGAATGACTGACCCATAAACATGTCACTGACATTAGTACACTTTGGGCCTAGGAAGGACTGACCCATAAACATGTCACTGACATTAGTACACTTTGGGTCTAGGAAGGACTGACCCATAAACATGTCACTGACATTAGTACACTTTGGGCCTAGGAAGGACTGACCCATAAACATGTCACTGACATTAGTACACTTTGGGCCTAGGAGGGACTGACCCATAAACATGTCACTGACATTAGTACACTTTGGGCCTAGGAGGGACTGACCCATAAACATGTCACTGACATTAGTACACTTTGGGTCTAGGAATGACTGACCCATAAACATGTCACTGACATTAGTACACTTTAGGCCTAGGAAGGACTGACCCATAAACATGTCACTGACATTAGTACACTTTGGGTCTAGGAATGACTGACCCATAAACATGTCACTGACATTAGTACACTTTGGGCCTAGGGGGGACTGACCCATAAACATGTCACTGACATTAGTTCACTTTGGGCCTAGGAAGAACTGACCCATAAACATGTCACTGACATTAGTACACTTTGGGCCTAGGAAGGACTGACCCATAAACATGTCACTGACATTAGTACACTTTGGGCCTAGGAAGGACTGACCCATAAACATGTCACTGACATTAGTACACTTTGGGCCTAGGAGGGACTGACCCATAAACATGTCACTGACATTAGTACACTTTGGGCCTAGGGGGGACTGACCCATAAACATGTCACTGACATTAGTTCACTTTGGGCCTAGGAAGAACTGACCCATAAACATGTCACTGACATTAGTACACTTTGGGCCTAGGAGGGACTGACCCATAAACATGTCACTGACATTAGTACACTTTGGGTCTAGGAAAGGACTGACCCATAAACATGTCACTGACATTAGTACACTTTGGGTCTAGGAAGGACTGACCCATAAACATGTCACTGACATTAGTACACTTTGGGCCTAGGAAGGACTGACCCATAAACATGTCACTGACATTAGTACACTTTGGGTCTAGGAAGGACTGACCCATAAACATGTCACTTACATTAGTACACTTTGGGCCAAGACGATAGAGGCCTAATACCCAGTGCATATAGCTTAGAAAATAGCTTGGAAAGGGTTACAAACACAGAAGAGAGATCGATACCGCTTTGTATTCCGTGCCTGTAATGGAGTGTTCCTGGTAATTTTGCTGTAAGTTTAACAGTGGAACCAGCCAGCTCACAGCAGCGCATCTTGGGGGAATGGGGGGGGGGGTCAGTGCACTCATATAAAAAGCTTTTATAGAACTATTAGATGTTTGCAGAGTAACAACTTTAAAGGGCAAGTAAAGTTTATGTTAAAACGGTATGTAAATAACACTAAAGTGTATACAGGAACAATTATTTGATATTAATATGCCCTTTTACGAGAATACTGTTCTGTTAATGTTTCCAACAGCAGAGAACATATTATTTTTGAAACATTAATAATGGCAGTCCGTGTGTTACAGTCAAAGCTGATAGATGAAGAAAGTGAAGGTGGCAGTGGCCTACATCTCCTTGCCACTGCAGAGCAATCTAATTGCTTCCGTTCACTGCCATATAGATTACAGGCAGCAAAGCACTTTTAGCACTAACTGACAGCTGGGTCAGAGGAGTTCATTTCATAATTGTAAATGACTGGTGCTAGGCAAGTAAATATGTCAGATCCGAGCAGAACCAGGCTCTAATTCCGGCAGAAACAGAATATAGTGTGTGAGTGTTTGTGATCTCCATTTCCACATGCCAGAATATGCCTCAGTGGCAAATGAATAAATATGTATTATCTACCCAAGAGCAACTCTAGGATAGGTCAGAAACGTTCAGTGTTTTCCCATAGACACCTGATGCTTCCCTGTTATTCATGAGTTTTATTTATCTGACATCATCGGGGGAATAGAGGACTCAGGTGGGACTGAATTTATCTAAGGAGTTTCCCGTGGTCAAGTATATGTCAAATTGTGTTACATTCCATGGTCAATTTGATAATGTGTCTCCCCCTCTGATACGCAGAAGGGTTACACGGTTGCAAAACATTGATGGACTTGGAGTTTGCATTTTACCCTTAGGGAAAAAAAATATATTTTCCATTTCCTCCTCTTCAGAGACTGTCAATCTTGGGGCTGCCACTGAAAGAATTCTGCGTCATTTGTCATCTTTCTTAGTGACCATTATCATCATTCCTATATAAACGAGTGGGTACTGCTATACAGTTTACCCTTAGACAGTACAGTATGAGGCT
Source organism: Xenopus laevis (assembly GCF_017654675.1). NCBI lineage: Eukaryota > Metazoa > Chordata > Amphibia > Anura > Pipidae > Xenopus > Xenopus laevis. The sequence goes on along the minus strand of NC_054387.1, from coordinate 50,430,965 downwards.
ATAGCTCATTTATGTATTTATATATAAGGGCAGGAGATGCCATATTGTTTCCTTTTAAACAGTACAGTATGAGAGATTCCTTCCAGATTGTTTCCTTTGTAACATCACTTGTAATCTGTGTTTTGAGAAATTCTATCTACCCCATGCAGGAAATTGCATTACCAGACGGTGCATAAAATGAATTTAAACATTTATATCTAAGAGTGAATAACATTTAATAGAGATCCTCTACACTCAATAAAAATAAATCACCTTGGCAATATAGTTCCTAAACTGGGATACAATCTTCAGTCATTAGAGAAATTAAACCTGCTATGTGTTGATTAACACAATAATAGCAAAAGTACTGTTTGTGGACTAAATACTGCCCGGATAGGATGGTGCTGATCAAAACTGAGCAGTAGCATTTTTCATTTTCTTCCTTTCCAGGGTCGAAAACTCGTGTAAAGCCTCAGCTTTACAAAAATGAACATTTAAGATACAGTGACGTGAGATATTAAATCAGCCTATTTGTACTGTGTGTAGGGATTTCTTTGCTGTTCCTTTACCAAAAGAAGGATACCGTATATACTCGAGTAAAAGGCTGTCCCGAGTATAAGCCGAGATACCTAATTTTACCTCCAAAAACTGGGAAAACTTATTGACTCGAGTATAAGCCGAGGGTGAGAAATGCAGCAGCTTCTGGTAAGTTCCAATCAAAAAATTAAGGGTTTCTGCTCCCGTTGGAGGTGCCAGCGTCTCGTTTTTGGATGCCGGCGACCATTCTTGGACGCCAGCGACCATTCTTGGACGCCAGCGAATATTCTTGGAGACTATTCTTGGATGCTGGCGACTATTCTTGGATGCCGGCGACTATTCTTGGACGCCGGTGACTATTCTTAGACGCCGGCGACTGTTTTTGCGCTTGACCCGAGTATAAGCCGAGGTAGAGTTTTTCAGCATATTTTGGGGGCTGAAAAACTCGGATTATACTCGAGTATATACGTTAGTTGTACTTTGTACTTCTGTGTTTTACTCAATCTTGAAAGTCTACCCTCATAATTTAAGTCTTCCATCCCTCTATCCAGTTTAGTTGCACGTCTCTGCACTCTCTCCAACTCATTTATATCCCTCTCAAGGACTGGAGTCCAAAACTGCTCTGCACAGTGTCGGACTGGGACACCAGGGGCCCACCAAAAAACCTTAGACCAGGGGCCCACCCTCAGTACTATTATTCTTCTTCTCCTCACTCAACCTCTATAGTCTATTTTCTTTACATACTATAATACTATAATCTATTATTCCATCTATTTAGCCTCTTTGTTTCATACAAATATTGAATTGACATGAAATAATCCTATCAGCATGAGGGCCCACTGATACCTGGGCCCACCGGGAGTATTCCTGGCATCCCGGTGGGCCAGTCCGACACTGGCTCTGCATGGACAGGGCCGGATTTATGTCTTATGTCCATGGCGACCCGGTCCTATCGCCCACGGCCCGTGCATGCCCCCCCGCATTATCGCAACTCAGGAACACTGCATTCCTAATGCATGCCACCCCAAAAATGTTGCCGCCCTAGACCCAGACCTTTGTTGTCTCGCCACAAATCCGGGCCTGATCAGGGACCTATAAAGATGCAAAATTATGTTTTCATTCCTTGAGTTATTGCCTTTTATATGCAAGACAGAACTTTTTTGGGGAATGTAATAAAAGTCAGTAACGGAAAAAATATTCGCAATGCGAAAAGTTATGCCTCTGTGCGAACAAATTTGCCTTTGTGAGAATTTAATATAGCTTTTGCGAACCCGGAAACTGTTTAGCGACCACTTCCGACAGTGGAAGAAGGTTTGCGAATTTTATAGTTAGCGCCAGTCCGCAGTGAATGTAATAAAACTTCTTACTGAAAAAGTTGTTATGTTTGCTCCAACACCTTCAAGCTCTTCTTAAAAGTGGGCAATGCGCAATTAAAATTCGCAATGTGCAATAGAAATTCGCAATGTAATAACAGTTTAAAGACTTTTCATTCTTATTTGTGCTAATTGTTTTGCTCTTTGTGACTTTTATTACATTCCCCCATATATGCTTTAGTAGCCACAGAATGACACTGCCCAGAATTAGACAATTTGTTATCTACAAAAACTCCTAGATCATTTAAGGAAACTTCCAACACACTGCCATTTAGTGTATAACTTGTATTTATATTATTTTTGCCAAAGTGCATAACCTTGCATTTATCAACATTGAACCTCATTTTCCAGTTTGCTGCCCAGTTGTCCAATTTCGTCAAATCACTCTGCAAAGTGACAGCATCACTAACCAATCAAATAAAGTATACTCAATTAGTTAGGCTTAGGAATAAAGAGGCTTCTAGTGTAAAGCTCCACTGTGTCCGTTTGCAGTGGAGATTAGTTCACCTATATAGACGCTAAGCCAGGGCTCTAACTAACAGTCTGCCTGTGCCCAATACAATATGGGGAGATATTGTGGTTTGATTATGTAAATGAACATCCAAGAGATTGTGTGTGATTCATCAAATAAAGAGTTAAAATACTTGTATTAAGAACCACTTGAACCTACATTATTAAGAGATCACATGTTACAGTACCAAATTGGCTGGGTGTAAGGGTACCTGATGATCTAGCAGTGTGGGGACGCCGCCTCTTCCTGCTCCTTCGCATCCCGATGTGCAAATGACGTGCACTCACGCAGTTTCCGGGTTTTGGTGTGAGAGTTGCATCTGATATCATCACCCTTGATGGTTGTTATAGGTGGAAGAGTGAGCCGCGACTGGGACCTTGGCGCTAGTTCTGGGTTTGAGACTCCATTAGTAACAGCAGGGTACTAGGTACCAAGGAGTGGTTCATATTCAAAAAAGTGTTCCTAAGGCTCCGTGAGTGGATGTCTTACCTGCTGGATGAAGATGTTGCCCACTTCTAGCACTAACACAATGATTCGATCTGGGGTGTCATAATATTTGGAGTTAGACCAAAGCAAGCAGATCACATGCATCAAGCAAACTTCTTTGAATTCAATGGTTTCTGTGGTTTCAAAATGACACTGGAGGGGCTTTAGGTCTAAATTAATGTCCTGTAGCAGAACTACCATTCATATATAATAGAGGGAATGCATCCTTTAGGTGAAAGGATGCTAAAAAACAAGTTCCAATATCCCTTACAGCAGGTATTATCTTATCCCTTATAATACATGTGTGAAACTCAGAGCTCCCTGTATAACTCAGCCTGCAGCCTTGTGCCTTTATATGGTCACAGAACCCCTCAGTGACTTCTAATAATCTTATAATTTACAGTAGGGGGTACATTATCCCTTATAATACATGAGTGATACTCAGAGTTCCCTGTATAACTCAGCCTGCAGCCTTGTGCCTTTATATCGTCACAGAACCCCTCAGTGACTTCTAATATCCTTATCATTTACAGTAGGGGTTAAATTATCCTTTATAGTACATGATTGATATCCAGGGTTCCTGTATAACTCAGCCTGTAGTGTTGTGACTTTTTATGGTTACAGAACCCCTCAGTGACTTCTAATGTCCTTATAATTTACAGTAGGGGGGTACATTATCCCTTATAATACATGAGTGATACTGAGAGTTCCTGTATAACTCAGTATGTAACTTTGTCCATTTATATACTCACAGAATTCCTCAGTGACTTTTATATCCTTATAATTGCAGTACATAATCCCTTATAATACACTAGTAATATTTACCTACTACATCTATAAACAGGGCCTTGAATGTTGGGAAGTAGCAACTCTGGACCCTCTCCAGAAGATCTGTCATTTTTGCACCCTGTTTGTTCTCAGCCGATTGTGGATACATTCTAGTTCTGTGTATCTGCACCATGAGAAACATACACAAAAGCTTATAAAAGCTGAAGATGTAGATGGATTCCTGCTCATGCCAATGTCACCTTGGAGGATTTAAACATAATTCTTAATTTCAGCAGAATAAATAGCGGGGAAGATAAGGGGTGGGGGTATGTACTTACAGTAGGAGATGGGAAGAAAGAGAAGAAGCTAATCCAATAAGTAATGGGGAAGGCTAAAAATAGCTTCACAATTCCTCGGTTCAAATCCTCTGAACTAATCAGCAATGCAGAATGAAGGGAAAATGCAAGGAAGTTTGATGTTGGAGATGCACTTTAATTTAGCGAAGCAATCATGTTCTGACTCTGCACAAAAAGGCTCTCTGGGGTCATTCTCCAGGGCAAGGCAGTATTTTATTCTAGCCCTTATAATTTACAGCTACAGTGAAATTCCGCCACTCTCCATTTATTTGTATGGGATTTTTAAAAGAGTATTTATCAATGGGAGAAAGTGAAAGTTCATCCTTTGATAAATACGCCTTTCAAAAATCCCATAGAAATTAATGGAAAGTGGAAGAATATCACTCTAGTTGACTGTGGGGATCTCTAACTTCACTCTTTGATAAATCGACCCCATTCCCTACAGTGAAAAATAGCACCAACCATGACTGGGTAAGTTAATGCAAACTTGACCACAAAGTTTGTTGACTGAACTGAGAAAGTAACTACATAAGATTTAAAAAGCCATCTTTTACCTGTTCTTCCAGATTTCCCTTTGGAGGTCCCTCATTAATGTCACTCTTTCGTGCCAAAGGTTGTGAGTTTGATTCCTGTCTTTGCTGGAAACTCGGTACTAAAGCAGCCCTGGTTGGGATGGCAGTACCCGTACTCTTTGACTGTCCCTTTTTCTTGCAGGGGTCAGCTACCCAGGTATCTACTTCAGACCATGGGTTCCCCATACAACTTGCCCATACCTTGGAACTAGGGGAAGGAAACAGGCTATTTGCCACATGTTCCATAGAGCAAACAGGTCAACTTGGGGCATCAGGGGGGAGCGATTTTGCCAAACTGAAAGTAAAGCATGAAGAACATGGCACCGATGACCCGGCAAGGTGGGGGTGAAAGTAGCCTGCCTGTGATGGAAGGAGGGGGCAAGCTGTCTGTCCTTATGCCGGTCACTGGTATTGCCGAGATGTTCATCCCGAAGGTCTCCCTCTGTTAGGTGGAAGATGGCCTGCCGCCACTTCCTGCCAATGTAAAGGTTCGCGGGGACATTTGGTTGTTGTGGTAATCGAGAACCTCACCGAGCAGATATTGGATCTGTGGCTTTTTTTAACCTTTGTACAGAATACTGTCCTCATTAAGAAATGTACAGAGACGATCCAAGACAAGCCCGAAAAAGGGCAGCGGCTTTATACCTGCATGGTGAGGTTCCAGATGACCGTAACAAACAGATGTCCCCTTGTGCCTTTACATCAAAAGGCAGTGTCGGCAGGCCATGTTGGGGGTGAAGATAGCCTGCTTTTGATGAAAGGGGAGGCAAGCTGTCTGCCCCTAGGTCAGTCGATGGGATTGCCAAGGGTTGGGGGGGGGGAGGTAGCCTGCCTGTGATGGAAGGAGGGGCCTTGCTGAAGGGATATCTCGACAAAACTCCATTTGGCTGCCCTTTTTCTACAGGGGTTGCCTGTAAGAACCCCGCTGTCCTTCTTGGGGCGTGCCTTGCATCAGTTCACAGTTGACCTTGGTACAGGGTTCTGTAGATAGCTTGAAAAAAACATTTGAGAAGCTGATTAGTGAAGGTATCTCAGACGCTTTACCGTACCATAAATCAGTCAATTACTCATTAATGTAGCCCGAAGAAAAGGCAACTTCCGTTGAAAGGCACCTGCCGGGGTTCAAATAACCCACCAGGGATTCAAACTCAGGACTCAACCAAACAACCGGCGCTATAGCCGCTGTGCCACAGAGCCTATCCTTGCTTCCATCCACCTTCCGTCTAATAGAGTCAATACAAACCCGGGTACTTCACTAAGGGAGGGAGCAGGCAATATTTGATTGACAGCTGAACATTTTAAATGAGTTTACAACACCTATGAATGCTTTAATACAAAAAAGAATTTGGATTTCATGTTTAATTTAAAAAGGACTATTTTTATACTGATTTTTATGTCTTGGTGATAGGTCCACTTTAATATGATTTAAGTTTTTCACATGAGTGATGGGTGATATCCCTGCAGTGAGCACCAACCATTTGGTTTATTGGTGTGCTACAACCATTAATGTGGATATGGTCTTAAAAGTTCTTATAGTAGCATGGGTGTGGTTTAAAAACAGGGAATGGTTAACACTGGCTTCCATTTTTCCACCACCCAGACTAGAAAAATTGTGGCCCTCGATACCACAGAAGTTGGACATTACTGCTATATAGTAATATTTTAAATTGGAAGGTATAGCATCACTTTAACAGAACCCTTCCCTCACTCTGCTATGTGAGTCCAGGACCATGTTTTTTTTTTTGTGTGAATTCTTTTTTCCATTATAGGAAATATGGCAGAACATTGGTGTACCTGCATGCGCCACTGTCCCGCTATACTGCCAGGTTGGGTACTACAGGCTCTAAAGGGCAGCACATGCCTGGGTACAACCTACTGCATACATATGTTTTCTTATACTATATTTAAGATCAAAGTCCCTTCTAGTTAATACCGATTCATGAGATCCTTCCTTCTTTTGCTGCCTCCTATACCTCTTCACTGAGGCCCACTGTTACCCCATGATCTGGTCACACATCCAATCTAATTGTCTCATTTTTGGTTGGACAGTCTCAGATTGTGAGTCTAAAAGGCGGTCAACCAATATACCAGTTGCAACAAAATTCTATCTGATTGTCAGGGTCAGTGACCCAAGCAACAAAAAAACAAATTATAGGTGAAGCAATTATTATTCACAACTTATCTGTCTAGCTTTTCATTTCCATACTAACCTCTGTCTTGTTGCTATGATAGTTAAGCCCTAGCAGCTAGAATGCAGAAGTTTGAGAACAGTACAACAACAAATAAATTCAATTATTTGAAACCCACAAAAAAAAAAATATATTAGGTTTTAGGTCAGTATCATACATGGCACTTGCTCTTTCACATCAATCAACTCCCTTTTTCTCATTTTCAAAATCCACATAATCGACATTCTCCGAGCCTGTGGGAAAGGGTAGCAGTGTCTTTCCTTTGACCTGACCATTAAAAACATCCTGCTTTTCATATAGTTAACGTGATGCATTACATCCGGAGACACTAAGAAGGTTACTTATTAAGGCGTGATTTTATTCATGACATCTGTTTTGACGCTGAAAACCTGAAACCGTTTCGGTAAAAAAGACTTGATTTTTTAGCGATTTTTTATGCCCGGAAGCTGTTGAAAATCCGAATCCGAAAATACGCCATCTAAATCCTGCTGAATTCATGTAAAAGTCAATGGCAGATGTCCCCTTAAAACTAAACCCCCCTTTAGCCAAAAGTCCCCACTGGCCCCCCTCCCTGCGTCCCCTCTGACCACACATGCAGAGTCAGCGGAGCTCACGGGTGCCCTCTTCAGGCGCTTCAGTCTTTTTCCTTCCCTCCAGCAATTTCCGTTACTTTCGACACATGCGCAGTTGTAGTGAACCGGAAGATTGCTCCGACCGCGCATGCGCCAATACATTGCTCACTTTACGAAGAATATCGAACCCTTATGCTCGTGAGCTCCTCTGCTCTGACTCTGCATGTCTGGTCAGTATATCTAGAGGGGACACAATTCAGGGGTAAGACTGTCCAGAGGGAGGCAGGGAGGGGGGCAGCGGGGACTTTTGGCTAAAGGAGGGTTTAGTTCTCCTTTAACCATTTGTTAACCCTCATGAAATGTGGGTTTGATACTATTTTTTTCCGCGACAAGCGTTTCCGTGGTGTTCAGGCTTCAAATGCAGAAAAAATTTGTATTTTTTTACGCGACAATCTGAAAAAGTCTTGGTTTTTCCCAATCCGATTTTTTTGAGTATTTTTATTAATAAGTAAGGGCAAATTGTTTGGTCAGACTTTTTATTATTTAAAACATCAGAAAAATTCAGATACTGATAAATAACCCCCTAAGTGAGGCCAGTGCGGATGGTTCTTCGGATTCTTCGGCTCTGGGTATATAGTCTCACCTTGTCTAGGGGATTTCGGGTCTGGTGATTATCGCTGGAAAATCTAGCAAGTGAGACTGCAAGGACACGGTTTCATTTAATACCGTCTCATCACAAGAGGGGGACGCAGATATACATACATTTATGGGTTTCCTGGAGTATTATTTTCAGCGCATCGGTGACCTCAAGTGGCCAAACTATAGCCAAGCAATAAGTCAAAACTACTGTTATCTATATCAAGAGAATTAGCAGGACCAATTGCTTTATATTGCCAGATATGGCCTCCCAGTCATTATTGCCCATTGACTCTTCTGTTGCCACAGACGCTAATCATTTTTGTATTTGGATATTTGTTGGACAGTAGAGAGACTGTGAGGAGATCGGCAAGAAATAAGTACTAAACGGACTAACTTTTCTAACCTATTGACTCTTAGCAGAGTGCCCTAGCACAGAATATTATGGGTAAATGAAAACAGCATTTGTTTATCCCACTCTGGTTCTGACTTCTGACTGGTTCTGACTTACGAGACAATGTAGCACAATGTCGTTCACCTCAAGGTTAAAGAACACATACAAGGTGGGGATAACAGGCAGTGAAGGGCACAGAAATCTTTTTTTGCAGGTGGGTTAGAAAAATGCAGATTCAGCCCCAATTTGCATTGTCTGATCTCTTCTGCAAGTTAAAGGGTGGTTCACCTTCAAGTTATCCTTTAGTATATTATAGAATAGCTAATTCTAAGAAACTTTTCAATTGGTCTTGTTTTTAATAGTTTTTGAATGAATTGCCTTCTTTTGACTCTTTCCAACTTTCAAATGAGGGTCACTGACCCCATTTAAACAATAAATGCTCTGTGAGGCTACACAGTATTGTTACTGCTGCTACTTATCATTCTATTTTGGCCCTCTCCTATTCATAGTCCAGTCTCTTAGTTAAATCAATGCATGGTTGCTAGGGTAATTTGGACCATAGCAACCAGATTGACAAAACTGCACACTAGAAAGCTGCTGAGTAAAAAGCTAAATAACCCATAAACCACAAATAATAAAAATTAAAACAAATTGCAAATTCAGAATGTCTCAGAATATCGCTCTCTACATCATACTAAAAGTTAATTTAAAGGCAAACAACCCATTTAACTCTCCATTTTTCCTACATTGTTGGCAGGGAAATGGCTTATGTGCACTTTGCAAACCCAGAATGAAATCAATAGTAAACTATAAGTCGGAGCAGGTCCTGCAGTACCATCTGCTCCCGCAAGTCCCACACCCCTTATGAGTTCCTTCTGAGAACAGAAGAGGTTACTGTCCACGTAGGCACTGATTTCCAGTCTGCATATTTCAGCCAACTTGCTGTACTAGCTTTAATAGTTTAGCTTTAACCTTAGATTAGGTTCAGACGACTGCTTAATAACGTAGTAAGCAAAAATATTGCAGGTGTAAACCATCTGCACACAGAGCTGCCAATCCAATAATGAAAATGAGCAAAAATAAGAAAAAAATGGTAAAATTCTGCAATCTAGACATTTGTCCCAACATTTTTCGTGCCATGGTGATCAGTCGTTCAGGTTAGAAGATTTCTGTTGACTAACGATAATACATACCTCAATACATAACTGTTTCGTTTTCTGCGGGACAGTCCCGGGTTTCTTATTGAAATGTACCGAATTTCATTTGATCTCCTGCACGGAGACCAGAAAAAGATGTTTCTGAAATGTATTTAAAATAAGAGGCAGGGAGCCCAGAACATTCAGCGGCTGCACTTAGACAAGTTTGTAGCAATTTAAGATAAGCAAAGATACAATTGCAACAATTTAAGATATGCAAAGATACAATTGTAACTATTTAAGATAAGCAGGTCTCTTGGGAGAACCGAGACTCGCAGCTTAAAGGGCAATTCACTTTCATCAGCAAAACTGTTATAACACATAAATATATTATATTATATTGTCCTAAAACTCCCAAATGTGTTCAACTATTCATAACCTGCCAAATTTTGTAAAATGGACATGGTAATTAGGGGGGTGTGGCCACGGGCTTATTTCGCCACTCTTGGCACACGTTTTTGTCCCTCTTTCGATTTTTCAAGTGTTGGGAGGTATGCGATAAAATTTTTGCATGTATTGCCTATCAGACGATATCAGCGGGTGACTGTCACTACTATTTGTCGGACATAACTTTTGTACTATTGCGGTTTTGGCTAGAACATCGTCCGATTTGTTCTTTTACTACTGTATTTAATCTGAATGGTTAGTTGCAGGTCAGAAGATCATTTGTATGACCGTTCATACCTTCATAGCCTTCCCCTTCAGCTTTTAACTTTCTCCATGCTCACCTTCTACATAGTGTGTGATCCCCATATGTTGCTGCATTCCCCTGTGTAGCCTCCTCTTATGATCCTTCCTCCGACCTGTTTCTTAGCCAGTATAGAGCTAATAAATGTAATACAGTGGCGCTACTGTGTTTGACACCCAAAATAACACATCCATTTTAAAAAATTTGGCAGGTTATGGAAAATCTGAACACATTTCTGAGGGTTTTAGGGGTCAGGTTTTACATGTTATTACAGTTTTGCTAATAAAGGTTACTTGCCCTTTAAGCTGCAAGTCACAGTTTCCCCAAGAGACCTGCTTGTCTTAAATAGTTACAATTGTATATTTGCTTATCTTAAATTGTAACAAACGTTACAATAAGTGAACCTGCCCATATTCTGTCCCAATTAAGTTTTAAAAACTTTGTATCTTTTTCTGGCTGCTCAGCGCAGGAGATCAAAGAGAAAGTTGGGACATTTCACTAACAATCTGGGACTGATGGCTGGTGGTCAATATCGGAACTGTCCCATGGAAAATCGGACAGTTGGGAGTAGTGATGGGCGAATAAATTCGAGAGGCACTGATTTGTGCCGAATATCTGCGCTTTGCCTACCGTGAATGTCTACAGCGAAAATTCAACCAGCGAAAAATCCGCAACGACAAAAGAATTGTCGTACATAAAAATTGTTGCGCGTCAAAATTATTTGGACGGCCATTGGCTTTAATGCAATTGGACAAAACAGTCGTCCGTATAAAAATTGTCTCTCGCAAAAGGGTGTTGGTGAAAACCGGTGCTGGCAGTGGTTTCCCCTGTTTTGTAATGGAGTCACTTGTCGTTACCCTTAAACAAACTTATTTTGGGTTCTGATTCAGTATTTTATTTGAAGACCAGGGCAATATTTTCACAATTTAGGGACAAAATTAGCTATTTTGGAGAAGAGTAGACTTTTTTAGTATGGCATCACACTTGCAAACAAGGACTAATTTAGCAGCACTTAATGGGCAAAATACTCCAACAGTAGTCACCAGTTTTAAAGCTTTTTTTTTCAAGTATGGCATAAGAGGTTACCAGTGTTTTTGTGCAAGCAAGCGACAGCTTTTTCCACAATTATGGGGCACATATGAAGTAATTTAGGAGAAGGCATTGGGTGAACCAGACCAGGATTAATAATTCATTTTTAGTTTTTTTCTGAATGTGAAAATCGTGTAAAGAGGGAGATGGGGGGGAGCAGCTGCACCACACACCTAGGCCCACCTCCGGTAGTTGCGTTACTGATTTTTCCTACTCAATGTAACTGAAGGAGTGGCAACTTGGGTTAGCCAGATTTGGATTTTGAGTGCTGTTCTCATCTACCACTAGGTGGGACATGAAACAATTTTTGGCAATGAAGGTGTCAGGGAGCTGTTATCTGGTTGCCTTCCCATTGTTCTGCTGGCGGGAAAGGGAGGGAGTGATATCACTCCAACTTGCAGTGCAGCAATAAAGAGTGACTGATATTTGGCACATAAGTGGGGGCACCTGGGAAACTGACAACATGCCTAGCCCCAAGTCAGATTTTAACATTAAATAGTTAGCTTTCTCTTTTGAAAATGAATATCAACGATTTTGCTGGAGGAGCATTATTAACCGATGTATTTTGTAAAAAAACAAAACAAAAAAAAAACATATTTTACCATGACAGAATCCCTTTAAATGTCAATCTTTTAATAATTACAGGAATTTGTTCCAAAACCTGCACAATGTTAAAATATTTGCAAAAAGATTATAAAGGAGGGTAGATAGTGGTTAGCAGTTCAGGGGCTTAAGAAAGTTGGACCTTTGTCTAATGGGAAATTATTTCTCATTGTCTTGTGCATCTGCCAGTCGGGGCTTCGTAATTAGCATAGTAATCGCTTAGAAGGTACTGCGGATTCAACCTAAAGCAGAGGTGTGAGTGACGTGGGTGTGAGTATCTGACATCCAACATTGTACAGTTTATCTTTGGGATTTATTATTTCTAGATTTTATTTATCTTTAGAAGGAAATGGATCAGTTCTGTAAATGTCAGAAATGACTTTGCTCAGAATCTATTGAAAGATAGCTGTAGTTTGGACTTGTGTTAGGCTCTGTAGCCCCCTTTTGGCTCCCGTAAATATGCCTGAAGTTTATTCAAAGTTTATCTTGGCTGTACCCATATAAATGCACAAAGCTGCAGGCTGAGTTATACAGGGAACTCTGAGTATCACTCATGTATTATAAGGGATAATGTACCCCCTACTGTAAATTATAAGGATATTAGAAGTCACTGGGGGTTCTGTGACCATATAAAGGCACAAGGCTGCAGGCTGAGTTATACAGGGAACTCTGAGTATCACTCATGTATTATAAGGGATAATGAACCCCCCACTGTAAATTATAAAGATATTAGAAGTCACTGAGGGGTTCTGTGACCATATAAAGGCATAAGTCTGCAGGCTGAGTTATATAGGGAACTCTGAGTATCACTCATGTATTATAAGGGATAATGTATCACCTAATGTAAATGATAAGGATATGAGGGGGGGGGTTCTGTGACCATATAAAGGCATAAGTCTGCAGGCTGAGTTATACAGGGAACTCTAATTATTACTCTTGTATTATAAGGGATAATGTACCCCCTACTGTAAATTATAAGAAAATAAGGATTAGACGTCACTGTTAAATCCCAGGCTGTAAACCCTATTGGATAAATAGGTACCAAACTGTTAATTGTTCAAAACTCTATAGTTTTCTTATGTTATTGGCATTGGCAGATATATGTTTGCTTTATTCCCAGATATTAAATCCATCCCCCATACAGAACCTACTTGGGCGATGAACCTTATTAGCCCAGGATATATGGGCCTGGCACAGTCCATGTAATTGTTATTGGAAATCAATTGTTTGGAATGAGCCCGGGACACATTTGAAATTCCAAACAGGACACATTAGCCGCTGTAACTGCCCATTCTCTGCTGGAAATGCCCCAGAGATTATTTGCCAAGGGAAAGTTTATCTGAGGTGAGAACGTTTTCTAAGCAAAAAATTCAGCAAAACAGGATATATATTTATATATATATATATATATATATATATATATATATATATATATATATATATATATATATACACACACACATACATTTTGGAATAGAGAACACATTGTTTAGTGGAGCATTGGCCATATGGAGGCTTCTGGAATTCAGGTTTTTTTTACATTTAATTCTTTTTTCAGAATCAGAAAGGAAAGTATAATGAGGCCATTTTGTGGTTTGCATTGTGAATTATATGCAATATTAAGCTGCCTATCCCTGTGATTTCCTAAAAGAGAGAAGAGAAATTGCTTTGGGGTCAGGCTGCAGTGTAACAACATATTCATTTATATGGTGGGATTTAATGTCAGGTACAAGGAAGGAACAAATACTTGTAAATGTCACCATAATATTACACTGTAATTGCGGCTTTACTGTGATTCATCATACAAACCTTCTCTTTACTATTGGCAAAAGGGCAATGATGGAACTTTAACAGTCGGATCTCAGACACTTGGGAAATAGTAACCAGGGAATAGTCGAACCCAGTAGGGGGAAGAGCATGTCTTTACTCTGTTCCCTTTGCTGTCAGTCACAGACACTTCTGCATTACCTCTCCTCAGCGCTACACCAGAAGTCTTTTTACCATCCGCCAACTCCAAGTAGTGGTTCTCCGGCTTGAATGTCTCATTAAATCTTTTAAACTTTTTAATGTTTATAATTATATGTTATGTTGCTCCAGTCCCCATTAGTCCCTTTGGTGTTAAACTGTTTTTGGTGTTAAGCTACTTGCTGTACACTGTCCCTCCCCTTGTGTCGGCAAAATGCCTCTTTATGTGTCGGGCTCTTGCAAAAGTTACACCACTGTGACCTTCTTTTATTTAGTTTGCTTGGGCACTTTTTTTTTTGTATCACAGTCAACACCATCAACAAATATATTTTCTTAAAACATCTTTATTTGAGACTCTTGATCCAGATAAAACACAACATTTCAGACCTACATAGGTCTTTTTTCAAGCCACTTAAAGGGATCCTGTCATCGGAAAACATGTTTTTTTCAAAATGAATCAGTTAATAGTGCTACTCCAGCAGAATTCTGCACTGAAATCCATTTCTCAAAAGAGCAAACAGATTTTTTTATATTCAATTTTGAAATCTGACATGGGGCTAGACATTTTGTCAATTTCCCAGCTGCCCCTGGTCATGTGACTTGTGCCTGCACTTTAGGAGAGAAATGCTTTCTGGCAGGCTGCTGTTTTTCCTTCTCAATGTAACTGAATGTGTCTCAGTGAGACATGGGTTTTTACTATTGAGTGTTGTTCTTAGATCTACCAGGCAGCTGTTATCTTGTGTTAGGGAGCTGTTATCTGGTTACCTTCCCATTGTTCTTTTGTTAGGCTGCTGGGGGGGAAAGGGAGGGGGTGATATCACTCCAACTTGCAGTACAGCAGTAAAGAGTGATCGAAGTTTATCAGAGCACAAGTCACATGAATGGGGGCAGCTGGGAAATTGACAATATGTCTAGCCCCATGTCAGATTTCAAAATTGAATATAAAAAAATCTGTTTGCTCTTTTGAGAAATGGATTTCAGTGCAGAATTCTGCTGGTGCAGCACTATTAACTGATTCATTTTGAAAATTTTTTTTTTTCCCATGACAGTATCCCTTTAAACAGCACCTGTGCACTGTTATTTATACATTGTAGCTCAGTGACCCCTAGTGGTGTATGTTTGTAACACATAATCTACCTCATCTACAATCCGCCACAAGTGAACATTGTTGCAAAAAATTTGTATTTTGTGTATCTTAATAAAATGTCCTGTTTGCCATAGTGTCCATAGTGTCCATAGTTTGCTTGGGCATGCATTAGCTTTGTGGCCCTTTTAGTAGCAGTTTTAGGAGACAGGGTTCATTTTGCCTCTCTTCCTTACTGTTGTACCAAGGTTGCTGACCTACATCACATTATCAGTGTTTGGGCTGACACTGTATTGTGTCCTTAAAACTTCTTTTCCACCACCTTGTGTGATATTGATAGGAAAGAGTTTAAATGATTCAGGTAGGCCCTTAAAGGGGTTGTTCACCTTTGAGTTAACTGTTAGTATGATGTAGAGAGAGAGATTCTGAGAAAATTTGCAATGGGTTTATATTTTTTATATTTTTTATTATTTGTGGTTTAGGGGTTATTTAGCTTTTTATTCAGCAGCTATCCAGTTTGCAATTTCAGAAATCTGGTTTCTAGGGTTCAAATTACCCTAGCAACCATGCATTGATTTGAATGAGAGACTGAAATATGAATAGGAGAGGGCTTGAATAGAAAGATGAGTAATAAAAAGTAGCAATAACAATAAATTTGTAGCCTTACAGAGCATTTGTCTGTAGATGGGGTCGGTGACCCCCATTTGGAAGCTGGAAAGAATCAGAAGAAAAAGGCAAATAATTAAAAAAACTATAGAAAATAAATAATCAAGATGAATTCGCAAGTTGCTTTAAACTAGTCATTCTATAACATACTAAAAGTTAACTTGAAGGTGAACCACCACTTTAAGAATCATTGCAATCAACAGTCCATTACTCAGTGTCTTCTCCAGCATTTTTCAGTGCTGAAATGGCTTTCTGCACATATTATACAGTCTGTGACACTTTAATTTGCAGATTTCTGAAGAGATTTTAACTCTGTGTATAAGCTAATTATTCGTGGCTTACCTTTGCCAGCATAGTGGTTTCTCGGAATTTGAAGTGCTTTCCTTCCATCATCAGCTGCTTCTCTCATAATCAGATACAGATTTTTATTATCCAAAAATTGAATTAACTCAGCATAAGCCTCCTCTCTTCTGTCCTCATCCAAGTCTGTGTCCTCTGTGGGTTCATGCAGGATGGTTTCTTTAAGATTCATCAGGCGCATGTGGCCTAGAAACTTTGTCTCCCATAGTTCATAGATCTTTTCAGCTCCATCAAATATCAGCCTGCTTCATCAATTTCCTCCTTGTCTCCTGGGCCGTAACCTGTTGCCATTCTGCTTAAGTGATGGGATAACCGGTAGCTCAATCTCACGTGAGCCTGCAGCTTTCTTTAGACAGAGGAGACACTGCACACAGACACCCTGCTTCTCTTGCTTCAAGAAGACATAACTTTATTAACACTTCTGCATTAGCAGACAAAGATCATTTACATGTCACTGTCAGTATCAGATTACTATGGGATCTGTTTGAGAGCACACACATTAATAAATACAATATCTTAACAGTATTGCTCCATGCATTCAGCACTTCACAATGGTCCAGTTAGTACAGACACCATAGGAAACAATGATTTCTGTTAACCCATTCATTCCTATGCCATGGGGACACATTTAAAGGACCAGTGCAGAGAAACAAAAAAGTAAAAGCAAATGTGTAGGAGTCCTAAACCTAATATACATTTTGTCACTGCTTCAGAAATCTGCCAGTGATAGATTAAGTGTTGTGGAACATGCAGCTGACTAGATTACTTAGAGTGTGGGGTTCTTTGGGGCATGCCACACTGACTGATTGCACAGATCCGTTTTAACAACTGGCTACTTAGCTGTTGCAGAACTATAACTGTTTAGATGTTAATTCTTGTAGTTTTGCTGGAGCAACCAGATGTTCTGTTGCAATGAATACACACTCACCAGTTGTTGCTATCATTTAGTTAAGAATATCCTTGGAACATTTAAGAAAGGGAAAAAAATATTTCAAGTACACAGAGGCTCAAACAGCCCCACCAGCCCAATAGTGACTGTCTATGGCATCTGTTGTGGGCCTAGGGCAGCAAAATATTGGGGCTGCTTTCTGGGGAGCACTGTGGATGCTCAGCATTTCATATCAGACACAATTGTGGTCTTTAAGCATTTTATGACACACTGTGAACCCAAAATATTCAATGACAGACAGTTATGGCCCCCAAGCATTTCATGACAGAAACAGGTGTGCCCCCCAAGCATTTCATGACACACTGTGGCCTCCAGTCATTTCATGGAACATTGTGACTTCCAAGACACCATGGTGGCCCTAGGGTTGCCATCTGTCTGGTTTTGACCCGGACAGCCTGGTAATTTGAAGGGCTCCACTAGTCAAAACTTCCTGCCTGGTTTTCCAAATTAGGAAAACCGGGCAGGATTCCCCATGATTGACACATTGATCGGGCAATCGCCATGTCATAGCCACGCCCCTGACATCATGGCATACCCCCTCCACATCACGGCCCTGCCCCTCCATGTCACGGCCTGCCCTATGCCTAGTCTCCACAGACGGAAAAGGTGGCAACCCATGATGGACATTTTTTAATGCCAAATTAATTTATTGTTGCAGTTGCCTGGGTATTTACAGGCCGACTCTTTATCCACATACAATTCATAGTGCATTACTAATTAATGTAAAATTTTTATTAACTGTGTGAATGTATGGCTTCCTTGGTGTAGCCATGGTCATGAATAAGCTCTGATTTACATGGTCGTTTAACACTAGCTATATTTTTTGGTATGGTGGTCGATTTACTAGAGCAGCCATGAATCAGATTGCTAGACAACATCTTCTGCCGTGTCAAAAGGGTGGTCACCACTTCTGCTCCTGCTGCTTGAGAAAGATGAGTTCCACTTGCTTCTGGTCTTTTTGCTTGTTGAAGTCCAGTTCTTGCATGCATTGCAAATGCTATTGTTTGGTATTTGAGACTCTGAACATTCATTATGTCACCAGTGTGATAGAATTAGTGAATGCTACAGATCTCTTAGAAGATGTTTTATCATATGTTTGCAAGAGTGGTGCTCTGGCTTAATCCATGATTAAATAATCAATTGTGTGAATATTATATGGTGTGTTTTTTATGGTAAGTTGTCCTTAGAATATAGAAGAGAAAGTGCACATAGCATGGTTGGAATCCCTAGTCTCATGGTTGATAAATGAAAAAGAGATAAAGTCAATTTATCTACAAGTGAAAAATATGGATTCAAAGTGTTCCCCGCCCTTTATAGTAGTGTAACATGTTCAGTCCTGGATATTTATTTTGTATCTTAATATCTGGTTGGTTAAAGATACATGAGGGGCATGGCACTTTGAGGTCAATGATGTAACAGCCTGCAGTCAAACGATTAGCGCGAGCTGGAAACTCTGCCTCCAATATTCTGCTAATATGAAGGTTCTTTCTGTCCCTACTTTAAAATGCATAAGCGCTGCAACACTTTGGAGGAAGTCTGGGGATCCATGATATTGGTTAGGAAAGTAGTTTCTCTAGTTATGATTTCTTTTGATAGAAGGACAAAATTGCAGTGGCTCAAGTAAAGGTCAAGTAAAATTAATTGAAACATGTTATTATTACATTTTTCTTTTCATATGAAGAATAAAAGGTGTGAGCACTGACACATCAAGGCCCATTTATCAACCTTCTCATTTTAAAAACAACGAAAATAAACCATTTTTATTCTAAAACTACAAATGCCATGGAAGTCATTAAAAGATCTATATATAAAATGCACAAACGAAAAAAAATGCTGAACGATGAGCTAACACAATATGAAAACCTCTAAAACTTTTAGTTGTTTGGACAAGTACTAGCAAAAAAAATCAGAAAACCTCTAAAAGTCATAATTGTTTAAAAATGGTCCAATAGGATCAGCACATCTCCGATTGACTTCCATAGGACCTTGTCATCTCTCACTCTCAGCATCTGTTTCTCTTCATTCTCTCTTCATGCAGCAGTTGGGTGTCAGATAGTCATTGACAGTTAGATCCAATATATCTTATAGGGGGGCTCCCTTTCCTAGCAGATGTGTTAGAGCTCATTCACATAACTGATTCCGGTACAAACAAAATCTAACAAAATAACTGCCTTTTGCACAAACTCTGCATGTAGAGAGACAGAATTTCTGGTGATTTTAGAGTGAGCTCTAATACATCTTCTAGGCAAAGGAACCTCATATAAGATATATTGGATCTAACTGTCAATGAATATCTGACACCCAACTTCTGCATGAAGACAGAATGATGAAAAATATGCTGAGAGCGGAATAGTGAAGATGAACTTGATAATATCAGAAACAGTAAGAATTTTTAATTGCTTGTATTTAGAAAGTTTCTTATTTCCCTATGCTGAAGCTTAGATTAAATTTTCATTTTCGCGATAGTTTCCCTTTAACATCCTTGATTGCACTTGTGCATAATATATTTAGCTATAACAAGCAATGCCAGTCAGCAAAGAAAATTCTGGTATTAAGCAACTCTGAGTGAGTTGTCTTGGTACTAACCACTAACTGCAGGAAGGTTCCTACTGGCACTTACTACTAAACTAACTACTAACGCAAAGGCACGTCTACATAGTTTTTTTTTCAGTGGGTATCCTGCATAAAAGTGTTATTTTAGGGACTAACTTTAGCTAAGGCCTTTGTGAAGGATTCAGCATTTCCTACAATTTTCCTGTTTAAAGATAAAAAGGGCTGCTAAATCCATGTTACATTCAGGGTCGGACTGGGGGGCCCGTGTACTGTAAAGCGTGGCGGCGCGCACACATTCAGGCGCGCTCGCTGCCGCACTTGGCGCATTGCGCATGCGCAGGCTGCGCAGCGCAATTTTTTTTTTTTTCACAATGGAGAGAGGGGGTCTGGCCCACCGGATTTTTTCCCGGTTTCCCGCCAGACCAGTCTGACACTGGTTACATTTCAGGTCTGACCTTGGGAACAAAGTTCAATGATACTGTCTTCAAAATAATTCTCTTTAAATTCAATGAGTCAAAATAATTATTTTTATAGTCAATGAGTCTGCAAGATTTCAAACTGATTTCAAAAAGTTAATTTTAACTTTGCTTCCATTTTAAAAATGCACCTCCCATTGACTACTTTAATTTTTGAGTAAACATTTAATATTTTTTTTGGAAAACTCAATAACAGTTAAGATTGCTTTTCTGCCATGAAAAAAACTTGAATTGCACTAAAAAAACTTAGAGGCTGATTTATAAAAAATATGAGATTACAGCTCACTTCAGAAAAATCCACCTACTTCTATTCATTCCTATGGGATTTTTTTTTATAAATTGGTGAACTCTAATTTCACCCATTGATAAATATTCTTCTAAAAATCCCAAAGGAATGAAGTGGATGTATTTTTTCTGGTTAGGTCTAATCTCAAATTTTGATAAATATTCCCCAAAGTAGAGATCTAACTTATCTAATTAAAAATATTGAATAAAACATATGAATCGATTCATTTTTTGAATTGGAAATTTTATTTTAAATTTAAACTTCAGATTGATCACCAATTACCTCCCCTATGACCAAATCAGGTGCATTGATTGAATTGAGGGGGGAAATGTTATTTTTGTCAAATGCAATTGCACTGTCTACAGAAAAAGAGCTGAATTTCCTGATGAAAAAAATTAAACTCTTTATTTTGAATTTATTAATCCACCCACATCCTCCCACTGATTTTGTTTAGTCTTCTGGTTTAGAATCTTAGTTCTTATGGACTTTCAGAATTCTCCAGATTTTAATATATCTCTTGGATTTCTTTTTGAATCTCTTCTGGTAATGGCTCTTTAGGACTGTCCAAAGTTGAAGCTGGCTCTCTTA
This sequence comes from Xenopus laevis, assembly GCF_017654675.1. NCBI lineage: Eukaryota > Metazoa > Chordata > Amphibia > Anura > Pipidae > Xenopus > Xenopus laevis. The sequence goes on along the minus strand of NC_054387.1, from coordinate 50,410,089 downwards.
TAAACTGGTAAACTCTTTATTTTGAATTTATTAATCCACCCACATCCTCCCATTGATTTTGTTTAGTCTTCTGCTTTAGAATCTTAGTTCTTATGATGGACTTTCAGAATTCTCCAGATTTTTATATATCTCTTGGATTTCTTTTTGAATCTCTTCTGGTAATGGCTCTTTAGGACTGTCCAAAGTTGAAGCTGGCTCTCTTATAAACTGGTAAACTCTTTATTTTGAATTTATTAATCCACCCACATCCTCCCACTGATTTTGTTTAGTCTTCTGGTTTAGAATCTTAGTTCTTATGATGGACTTTCAGAATTCTCCAGATTTTTATATATCTCTTGGATTTCTTTTTGAATCTCTTCTGGTAATGGCTCTTTAGGACTGTCCAAAGTTGAAGCTGGCTCTCTTATAAACTGGTAAACTCTTTATTTTGAATTTATTAATCCACCCACATCCTCCCACTGATTTTGTTTAGTCTTCTGGTTTAGAATCTTAGTTCTTATGATGGACTTTCAGAATTCTCCAGATTTTTATATATCTCTTGGATTTCTTTTTGAATCTCTTCTGGTAATGGCTCTTTAGGACTGTCCAAAGTTGAAGCTGGCTCTCTTATAAACTGGTATGCATATTTGTGTATTCTGTCCGCTGGAGGCTTGACTTCTTTTCTCAAGAGAGCTTCCCAGTCTAAGTTCTGTATAATATGAGAACAAGAAGTATGTTTGTAGAATTTAAACTACTTTTAAATGAAGTAAACTTTAAGGGGCAGATTTATCAAGGGTTGAAGTGAAAATTTGAATTTTTAATTTCAAAATTTGAAATTTGAATTTTTTAATTTTTATTAGTGAAATTTAAATAGGAAATAGTTAAAATTCGATTTGAGTTTATTAAAAAAATTTATTTTGAAATTTATTTTGTATGGGCCATTTAAGATTTCAAATTTGACTATTCGCCACCTTAAACCTGCCGAATTGTTGTTTTAGCCTATGGGAGACGTCCTGGGATAATTTTGGAGTTGTTTGCAGCCTTCCTGAAAATCAAGGTTTTTTTGGAGAAAAAACTCAAATCTAATTCGATTTGAATTTGATTTGAGTTTGTGGCTCAATCCCAATCACGCAAGTTTGAAAAATTTAATTTATTTTTTTAAACTTCGATTGGACGTTTTTTTTTTCAAATTTTGAGTTTATGGGAGTTTATGGGAGTTTTTACAAACTCCCATGCACTCTAAATTTGACCCCTGAAAAATCTGCCTCTAAATGTAGTGAACTACTTAAATAAAGTATGTTTGTAGCATTTAAACTGACTATTTCCACTATGCCATAAAGGACATGTACATGATACATTTCGATATTCGAATTTTCTAATTTTTTTCAAATTCAAATCGAATTCGGACTATTCCCTAGTCGAAGTACACAAAAAATAGCTCGAAATTCAATTTTTTTCATTCAAAAAATTCACCTCGACCTTTGATAAATCTGCCCTGTACTGTGTCTTTAAAAATTCGAATTTGACCATCTGCCAAATTGCTGTTTTAGCCCATGGGTTTTTTTTGGGAAAAACTTTGATTCGAACTTGATCGAATGTGCTATTACTTCGATTCGTACAATTAGAATTCGGGCGAATACGGATGTATTTTTTTCAAATTCGAAATTCAACCCTTCATAAATATGCCCCTCTATATTATGCAAATTGCCAACAGTGTAAACTTACCATGAAGAAATTACTTTTCTTAACTTCTTCAGCCCCTCTTGGACTTGCTCCAAGGCGCATTGTAGTCCTTGTATCCAAAAGCTATAAAAAATAAAATTATTGAAAATTATTTTGACATTTAGAGCAAGCATCAGATAACATTAAATGGTAGTAACGCCATAAGATTAATTTACCCCTTTCAATATTCTGCAGGTTTCTGGAGTAAAATTTTCTGGAAATTCTTGTACAGAGCTTTGAGGTGATGGCGCAGTTATTCCAAATGCCTAACAATATAAGCAAAAAATTGTTAAAAAAGCCACATTAATTTGGGAACATTTAAACAGTCATGGTAACAGGCTTTCATTCCAGAGCATGCCATTATTCATGCTACATGCACACTGGAAATTCTCCATGACAAGAACAAAGTTTTGTTGAAGGACTCATTCTGATTAAAATACTTACATAACCCTCAAGCATTTGATAAATCATCACACCCACAGCTTCCCAGTCTAGAGCTCTTGCATTGGTCAAGCCCAGACTTATAGCACGGGACAGAATTCCATGTCTGTATGTAGATACTAAAGTAGAAAGATAAATGCAAGTTAGATGAAGAAAATTTTCCCTCAAAATTCTCCTGATTATTTGTATTTTCTATATTTAAAAAAAACGTTTTAACAATTAGTGAAGCGTTCTACTCTTTTTTACCAAAAATAATTCTTGGTGAAAATTTGCAAATGAAAGTTTTTTTTTCACACCGCAGGAGTAATTCTTACAAAATCTATGGGAAATTCACAAAAGTAAATTTTTTTGTACTGGTGAAAGGAGTGTTTTTTCTTATCTTAAAATTAAATAAACCTCCCCCATAATTTTTCTAAAATGCTGTGACTAATATACCACAAAGTCAAAATTATGGAAATCTTACTGTCTTCTGAAAGTCCAAAATCTGCAATTTTCACATAACCACTGGCATCCAGCAGGACGTTTCCTAGTTTTAAATCTCTGCAGGAAAACAAAATAACATTTTTTTATTGCAATGGCTTAAATACATATAAGAGATGGTGAAATGTCGAGTAAGCACAAATGGAATCCACATAATGCATTAGAAAGTACAAATAGCAGCACTTACCTATGAACAATGTCCTTGTTGTGCAGGAATTGTAATCCAAGGACAATGCATGCTGTACAAAATCTGTTTAGATAAATAAAGACGTCTATTAGAACAGTCTATTTTAACATTGTGCAGCTATTTCATATATTTCTACCCAGGGAGACAAAATAAATATATATATATATATATATATATATATATATATATATATATATATATATATATATATATATATATATATATATATATATATATATATATAATGTTCCAACCCATTCCCATTTCATCAGAAAACATTTAGAATACAAGTAAAGTAACAAGTGCAGTTACATAGATATATATGGGCAGATTTATCAAGGGTCAAATTTCGAGTTTAAGGGAGCTTCTAAAAAAACCCATCAACTCCCATGAACTCGAAATTAAAAAAAAACGACCAATCAAAATTTATTTTAAAAAAAACAAACAATTTTTTAAAAAGTGGGTGAATATGATCGAGCTGCAGATTTTAATCGAATTCTAAAATAATTTTTTTTACCTAAAAAAATGTTTTAAAAAAAATTATTTGTTCAAAAGTCCACCAAACGACTTGAAATCAATTGTAGGAGGCCGCCCATAGGCTAAAACACCAATTCGGCAGTTTTTAGATGGCAAATAGTTGAAATCGAATTCTCAAAGGGACAGTAAATAAAGTGATAAATTTCAAATTCGAATTTCAATTTTTTTTAAAATTCAGATTGAATTTGGACTATTCCCTAGTCGAATTACACTAAAATGAACTCGGAATTCGAATTTAAATATTACAATTTTCAATTCAACCCTTGATAAATCTGCCCCATAGATTGCCTAAACGTTGTAGACAAGATCTATGTCTGTTATAAGGCATGATCCCTACTAATATTGTCATAGGATGACTCTATGTGACTATGATGACTAGTGATGGGCGAATTTGCGCCGTTTTGCTTCGCCGAAAAATTCACGAAATTCGCGCGAAATTCGCGAAACGGCGAAAAAGTCGCGCCCGTTTTTGACGCCGGCGAATTTTTTCCGCGAATTTTCGAGGGAGTTTCGCGAATTTATTCGCTGGCGGCGAATCGCGCAAATTCGCCGCAAATTCGCGCCTGGCGAATAAATTCGCCCATCGCTAATGATGACAAATGCTACTAACCGTGTTCTTTTCAACGAAAATGAACCATAAATCAACTGTAACATTAAACTGCCTTGAGCAGCATAATCCATCACTAGGCAGATATGGTGATCTGTCTGGAAATAGGCAGATAAGCCAGTTAGGAACTGATGGTTTTCTGCCGTCACCATCTGAAGTACACGTAGCTCCATTCGAAGGCTGAAAAAAAAGATAAAAATGTTAGTAAAGACAATTTTGTGTTACTAAAAGGTGTACCTAAGTGGTAATAATTGCCCTTAAACCATATTGGAAGTGGGGATTAGATCAAGATACAATCTATAAGGTGGTTCACTGGCCAAACTTTATAATCTATAATATAAATATAATACTTTTTTTCCACCCCTCTGTTAATATAATCACTTATTGGTTATGTTATGGGCTTATCAAATACCTTGGGCTGGGGTTGAGAAATATATATTTAAATCTGTTTTTTACTTACTTGGACTTTGTAAACTTGTGAATGTCTTTTTTGGGCAGAGCCTTTATAGCAAACATCTTCTTTGTTGCTGTATGTTTTGCCAGATACACCTGAATAAAGAGCAAGAGTTACATTTGTTTAAATATTTGATTCCATAGACAACATACTGTTAAAGGGGACCCGTCACCCAAAAAAAATATTCAAAATCCTATTTTTCTTACATTAGTCAAGCAAAATGAACTTTAATTACACGGTATAAATTATTTGAATCTTGTTTTCATCAGTCTGGGAATTCATAATTATAACAAGCAGGCAGGAGCCATTTTGTGGACACTGTTATTAAGACAAGCCTTGCATCATCTCAGAATCTTGTTTGTGCACCAGAATGGGGGACCTGATGTCCATCCCCATGCCCTGGCTACACAATTAAATGGTGAAGAGAACGGGGGGAATGTGGGGAGAGCAGTGACATCTAGGAAGTGCTGAATAGAAAGTGAAAGTAATTGTCTGCCTAAGGCATAGAAGAGGGGCAGACAATATTTGATTGACAGCTGAGATTTTTAAATGAGCTGACAACAGATATGAATGCTTTAATAAAAAATAGAAATCAGATTTCATGTTTAATTTGAAAAGAACATTTATGATACAGCTTTTGATGTCTGGTTGACAGGTCCACTTTAATTAGGGACTGAATTACTTACTTTTCCGAATCCTCCACTGCCCAAGACAGAATCCAAGGTGAAGTCCTTAAAACATGTACGGGATCCAAGCAGGACTCTGAAAGCAGATAAACAGGAATTGAAATGATTTTTTCCCAAAAACTTTTAAAAAACATCTTGGCACAGTATGAGGTAAAATCTGAGATATCATACCGTTCCTCTATGAGTGGCTTCTCTCTGGTTATGTAAGTCCATTCCATTGCAGAGTCATCATCTTCAGTAGTCTAAAGAAATATACAACACAGTTATATCAGATTTTTAGGTTGTATATCAGATTTTTATCAGATGTTAACCCATGAGGAACATTTATTTTTGATAGCCTATAAAAAGATATGTTGTTAATCTTATTGTTATGACATCTATAACTATAGATATATGCGCCTAAATAACTAAAGTATATAAAAAAATAGTGATGTGCGGGCTGGCCCAATACCCGCGGGTCGGGTGGGTTCGGGTCGACCTCGGAACCTATTTCCGGGTCGCGGGTGCGGGTTGAGCTCGTACGACCTTACAAATGCGGTTTCCGACTTCCTGGTTGAACTTTTATAGACATGCACCTGCTCGCCCCGCCCCTTTTGTGACAAAATCGGTGGGTCAGCGCGGGTCTATAAAAGGAACCCGGAAGTCAGGAAACATCACTAAAAACATCACCCAAAACAAACAACCGTTGCTGGGAGTAGAGTAACCGCAGTTCAAAGATTGCACCTTAAACACAGGCCTGTGTAAAGACTAAGGGGACATGTACTGTATATTATATATTATACAGTATATGTGAAGCTAATAGTGGTAACTAGTGATGGGCGAATTTGCGCCGTTTCACTTCGCCGAAAAATTTGCGAATTTCGCGCGAAATTCGCGAAACGGCGAAAAATTTGCAAAACGGCGCTGGCGACCGTTGTTGACGCTGGCGCCCGTTTTTGACGCCGGCGTCCGTTTTTCGGAAAAAAAATTTGACGCCAGCGAATTTTTTCCGCGAATTTTTGCGGCCGTTTTGCGAATTTATTCGCTGGCGGCGAATCGTGCAAATTCGCCGCGAATTCGCGCCTGGTGAATAAATTCCCCCATCACTAGTGGTAACTCTTGTTTTATACACTTACATTTGAAGCACCTTGAGGAATATGCTCCATAATGCTATCTAAATTAGCTGTTGCTTCTTTCTTCTGGTCATCCAGTCCCTGGTCTAACAAGTCACTTCCAAGGCAAGAAGAATGTCCAGAGGGACTGTCAGAAGATTCTAGCAATAAATATGAAATCAGATGTTATAATCAAGCCAGTGTGAAACTTATAAATGATATTGGCACCGTTCATTTGAGCAGTCCTTGTGTCATTAGATTCTGTACCTGGAGATTTCTCCACTTCTTTTACAGGGATGGTGGATACAACCTCCACACTTTTCACTGGTTCAAGAACTTTGTCAGTACAATCCTGTAGAGAAAAGAATTTTAAAAATATGTTAAGTTGCTGGGGGACAAGGGTATAAAATAATTAATGTAATTATATGGAGAGAGACACACATACACTGCAATAGCTTGGCCTGATTTTAGGTCTTATGCACTAAACATAAATTATATTAAATTATAATAAAATATATTTATTTAGGTAATATATTGTTTTTTGTTTTTTATAATAATTTTTATAAATGGCTGCCTCTATTAGAACTAACCTTCACTTCTGCAATCTGCTCCTGCAGTGGTACCATATCTGGTGAAGAAGCGGCATCTTGTGTAGGAGCCTTAGGTGTAATGGAAGAATCTGAAAGAATAAAAAAGAATGTTGTAGCCATCAAAAAATATTCTTTCTCTTTTCACTCTTTCTTTTTTTTTTAATTAAGGCTCTGATTGTCGTAGCACTTCAATTGTAGAATTTCCTACCTTTTTCCACACGTTTTTTGGACTCTCCTTTTTTAGCTCTGTTTTTAATTCTTCTCTGGAAAAGAAAGACAGAGATGACTCTATTAAATTATACTTCATATAGTAAAAATACATGATTATAACTTTATGTATTTAATATTATTGGTTTTCCATTTGGGATCTGAATTTATAACTCACCCTTTTTTTCTTCCTTTGAGTCTTTTTCTTTCCTACTGGCACAGCTTTACTGATGCCAGATGAAGCAACACTTGTAGAAGCATCAGGGATGCATTTAATATCTCCTTGTGGTTTTGACAAATCTATAAAAAAAAATTAAAAAATTGTGCTTTTTCTCCGTAAACAAAAACTTTATGATTTTCCTAAACGTAGAAGTTTCAGCAAGATTTTGCCTCAAGCTAGCTGCATAGTTCAGTTAAAATTTCTATGATATATTTACATATATATATCAGCTGACATAATTTATTTACAAATGATGTATTAATTACTATAATGCGATTCTGTACCTGGTATCTTTTTTACAGCTGTTTTTGGAAGGCTTGGTGTAATTTTAGTTCTGCAGGACACCTACAAAGATAAAATTATTTTAAGAATTTAGACAGAGAAAACATAAACTTAAGGGCAGATTTATCAAGAGCCAAATTTAGAATTTAAAAAACTTTGAAATTCTAATTCAAAAAGACCAACCAAAATTTAGTCAAATGTTTTTTTTGGGTAGAATAGGTCGGTTTTCGATCTAATAGGTCTGGATTCAGCCAAATTCGAATTGTATGAATCAAAGTAATAGCACATTCGATCGGATTCGAATCAAAGTTTTTCCCCAAAAAAACTTTGATTTTTCAAAGTCCATAAATTGACTTCAAATAGGTTCTGTGTGGTCCCCCATAGGCTAAAACAGCAATTCAGCAGGTTTTAGATGGCGAATGGTCGAAGTCTAATTTTAAAAGAGACAGTACATGATAAATTTTGATATTCTAATTTTTTGCAAATTTGAATCGAATTTGGACTATTCCCTAGTCGAAGTACACAAAAATTAGCTCGAAATTCGTTTAAGAACTTAAAGCACATCTCTAAAACATTTATCAAACCCCACCAATTCTCAACTATTTTTGGCATTAAAAAAATACATATTTGTTTCAAATAAATGGGGCATTTAACTTATGGGAATTCCATGTTGTCTTCTCCTCATCAAGATATTGCAAGCAACTAACCTGTCCTTCCTTCTCCTTTCTCTTTGGCCTCTGAGCTGGTACTGTTTCTCTGACCGAGGAGGCAACAGGACATTTAGGAGGTTCCAGCTGTTTAGACATTTCTAGAACATTCAATCAAAAATGTATGATTATACCACATGACATATTTTCACCTTAATCAAAAATATTGCTGGCAGTTTTAAATAAAATTGATTAATCTAATTTTATATAATCAGTTAAATGTATAAGAATAAGAAGTGTAATGAAAAACTATGTTCCCAAAATTATTTTGATGAGCGTCAATTTTTACACGTGCAACTTTTTGTCCAAATGCATTAAAGTCAATAGGCGTCAAAACAAGTTTTACATGAGCAACTTTTTGTCGCAGCAAATTTTTGTCGCAGTTTTTTATGAAAAAATTTGCAGGTGGTGAAATGCCGAAATTCGCTGAGAATCCATGCCTGGTGAATCAATTCACCCATCACTAATAGTGATGGGCGAATTTGGGCAGTTTAGCTTCGCCGTAAAATTCGCGAAACGGCGAAAAATTTGCGAAACGGTTTTGACGCCGGCGTCCATTTTTTTTCGGAAAATTTTTTTTGACGCCGGCGAATTTTTGCCGCAAATTTTTGCAGGCGTTTCGCCAATTTATTCGCTGGCGGCGAAACGCGCTAATTTGCCGCGAATTCGCGCCTGGCGAATAAATTCGCCCGTCACTAATCACTAATTCTTATGTCCCCTTAATGCTAAAGCTTCATTCATACCTCTTTTCACTGGTGATTTGGAAACAGCTGCTGTTGGCAAAATATTTCTTTGCATTATTCTTCTTGCCATGGGGACCTGTAAAAAAATATTTATGTATATTATTTATATATCTATATTTATATCTATCTATATAATATATATATATTTAATAGTTATAGTATTACCATTAGTGGTTCAATAATACTGAATTGATATGTATATGTTTCATTTAGGGGCAGATTTATTAAAGGTTGAGGTGAATTTTTTGAATTCAAAAAATTCTAATTTCAAGCTATTTTTTCTGTACTTCGACTAAGGATTAGTCCAAAATTCGATTTGAATTTGAAAAAAATTAGAAAATTCCAATATTGAAATTTATCATGTATTGTCTCTTTAAAAATTCGACTTCAACCATTCGCCATCTATAACCTGCCGAATAGCTGTTTTAGCCTATAGGGGACCTCCTAGAACATATTTGGAGTCAATTGGTGAAATCTAAAATTTTTTGGGAAAAACTTCTATTCGAATTTAATCTAATGCGCTATTACTTTGATTCGTACGATTCGAATTCGGCCGAATCCAGACCTATTCAATCGAAAATGGACCTATTCTGCCAAAAAAAACCCTTCAACTTAATTTCGGTTGGTCTTTTTTGAATTTCAACGTTTTTCAAATTCAAAATTCGACCCTTAATAAATATGCCCCTGAGTCACCTTTACTAACCTAAGAAAATTACATAATAAAGGCAATTGTCCCTCATAAAGTTGGGGAGGCCTATTTATCAAAATTCAAATGTGTGTAGTTTTAGAGGGTTTTTTTTTTTTCAACCTCGATGTTTTAAAAAAGCACAAGCAGATAAAAAGACATAACATATTTGAATACCTGTTCTTTCATGCCCTGCTCTTTCTGCTTCTGTACTGGAATATTTTCTCTATTGCTGGCGGAAACATTTCGGATGTATTTGGGTCCCTCTAGTGCTTTGGAAGGTTCTGCAAAATTACATAAATAACGTTAAGGCGACAGTACACAACATCTGTTCTCTACAATGATAACTATTAACCACCCAGTGTGAGCAAACTCAAATCTTACCTTTTTGAACTGGTTTTCTAGATGCAGCTTCATTTCTGATGGTCAATTCTCTGTATTTGGAGATCTGTGGGGACAAATAAACACATTAAAGGAGCCATTGCCGTTTACTGGGCTAAGTTAAATGTTTCCCACCAAAGTGATAACAGCTTATGTTTAGTGATGAGCGAATATATTTGCCAGGCGCGAATTCGCACGATTCGCCGCTGGCGATAAAATACGGCCGCGAATATTCGCTGGTAAAAATTCGCCGGCGTCAAAAAAAAAAGTCGGCGCGTCCAAAAAAAACAATGCCGGCGTCAAAAACAGACACCGGCGCTGTTTCGTGAATTTTTCGCCGTTTCGCGGCGCAAAGTCGCCCATCACTACTTATGTTTTTGTTTCTAGAACATTGACAGTGGGCTGATTTTAACCCAAAGTATACTTTAAAGTAGAGCTGACAATTAGAGCACCAGATGCATTAGATCCTGTTAAAAGCTGGTTTAATTAAATTGTCCTACTTAGTTGTATCTAGTAGTGATGGGCGAATTAATTCACCAGGCATGGATTCCGGCAAATTTCCGAATTTTGCTGGCCGTAAATAAATTCACAAAACTGCAGAGAAAAATTGCTGGGGAAAATGTTTTTGCGCATAAATTTTTTTTCGAACTCCCATTCACTTATAGGCATTTGGACAAAATAGTCACGCATATTAAAATGAAAATTATTTTGACGCCCATTGACTCCACTCCGTTTTGCAAATGTTTCGCCGTTTCGCTAATTTTTCCTCCATTTCACAAATTTTCCAGCAAAACGAAATGGGACAGAGTCGCCCATCACTATTATCTAGTCCACCCCATCTAAATAATGTAGGGATGCACCGAATCCAGGATTCGGTTTGGGATTCAGCCAGGATTCGGCCTTTTTCAGCAGGATTCGGCCGATCCGGGTAGAACTGAATCCGAATCCTAATTTGCATATGGAGGGAAATCATGTGACTTTTTGTCACAAAATAAGGAAGCAAAATTAGAATTCGGATTCAGTTTGGTATTCGGCCGAACCTTTCGCGTAGGATTTGGGGGTTCGCCAAATCCAAAATAGTGATAGAAACACTAATTATAAATGCTTGGGATATATAGTTGCTCATTTTATACCTTGTTTGTAAAGCATCTGAATTTAGTCTGTAATTATGTGAACTCACCTTTATTACTGTCTCCTCTTTCCTCTTTTTTTGCTCCTGTAGCGCAGTATTTTTTCTCACAGTTGAGTCAGGAGTGGGTTTATGAGGATCTGTTGATTTGGTATTATCTGCAAAGATCAAACAAATCCAAATTGATCTCACATCTGAAGCCTACTATCATATTTAATTATCTAAAACAAATATTATGATAGTACCAATACTGTACCTAGCGATTGCTTGGCTTCTCGCACCATAATGCGTTTTACTGTTTTGCAACTTTCCTTTGCATTTTGCAGTCTTGGGCTTAAGTCCTGTAAATACAAAATGAAGCTTTTATTCTCACTTGAAATTATATTAATTTGTATAAATGTATAAGTACTAAATCTTGTATGACAGTAGTGCAAAACTTTGAAAGCATAGTAATGTATTATATTTCCAATCTGCCCCACCCATTTTACATAAAACAGAATATATATATATATATATATATATATATATATATATATATATATATATATATATATATATATATATATATATATATATATTCTTTTATTTATGCTCACCTTTACTTTTTTCTCTTGTTTTTCCTGTCCCTTATCTGAATTGATTTTGGCACTTCCTGCCGAGCTAAGAGCAGGTTTAGGAGTCTTTGAACTGATTCTCCTAAATTGTGCAGATTGAAGGGCAGGTTTAAGAATCTCATTTTTTACTTCTCTCTTCTGTTGTTTCTGTCCCTGCTCTGGAACAATTTTCTCATGTTCTGCAGACTCAAGAGCAGGTTTAGATGTTTGACAATTTATTTCTGTTTCCTGTTCCTGTTCATCTGAACTGCTTCTTCTACATTCTTTAGAGTCAAGAGCAGAATCCGGAGTTTCAGCCTTGACTTCTCCCACCTGTTCCTTCTGTACCTGAGAAGAACTGATTATTGTACATTCAGAAGACTCAGGAACAAGTTTAGAAGATTCTGCTGGTTTGAGGAAATCTGCAAAAACCAAATAAAACCATGTCATGAATATACAGAAATCTTTAAATATACACATCTTCAGTCCAAGAACAAGTGCTTCTGCCAATACTGTACCAAGCATTTCCTCTGCCTCTTGAACCAGGATATATTTTGCTCTGTGGTCACTTTCTTTGGCTTCTTCAACGGTGGCTGTCAAATGCTGTGTATGCAAAAGTGTAAATAACATTAGACATGCACGAATTCGCAGTGAATTTCTACGTTTCGCCGCCAGTGAATAAATTCCTGAATTTTGGCGGGCCATCAGAATAGCCGTGCGCATAAAAATTGTCAAGCGTCAAAATTATTCGGACGCCCATTGACTTTGATGCATTTGGACGAAATAGGCGTATGTTTAAAAATTGTGGCGGGCATCGAAATTGACACGCATCAAAATTATTTTGACGCCCATTGACTTCGATGCATTTCATAAATTTTTTCGCCATTTCGCAAAGCAAAACGGGACAAATTCGCCCATCAGTAGTGAATTCACAGCGACTTTGCACGATTCGCCGCCGGCGAATAAATTCTCGAAAATTCACTGGCCTCAAAAAAAATATATAACATACAACTTTGAATAGCTCTTATGTCAGTGTCAGAAAATGTTGTGCAAAGTTTAAACATGTTGCTACTTAAACCTTTTTCTCTTTTTGAACTGTGCAATATTGAATGTTTTACTTACCTCACAAACCGCAGCTGGTGGAGGCATTTCCACCACTTCTTGAATTTTTAAATTGTCCTGTAGAGTTAAAAAAAAATAAATATATATATACTCAAAGTTCTAAGTTAAAATCTTTTTTTATTACCTCTCTCTCTTGAATATGAATATCAAATTAGAATTTCAAATTTAAAAATTCAAATTTTTGAGTTTAAGGGGCAAATTTATCAAGGGTCGAATTGAAAATTCTAATTTTTAAATTCAAATTTTGAGATTATTTTAATGTAATTCAACTAGGGAATAGTCCAAATTCAATTTAAGTGTAAAAAAAATAGAAATTAGAATTTAGAAATGTATCATGTACTGTCCCTTTAAGAATTCGAATTCAACAATTCACCATCTAAAACCTGCTGAATTGGTGTTTTAGTCTATGGGGGACTTCCTACAAACAAAAAAATTTTGGTGAAAAAACTTGAATCGAATTCGATCAAATTAGATTTGAATTTGATTCAAATTTACAGCTCGATCATATTCACCCATTTTTGATTTGTTTGTTTTTTTAAATTGGTCGTTTATGGGAGTTGATGGGAGTTTTTAGAAACTCCCATAAACGTGAAATTTGACGTAAAAAACATCAGTACTAGTTTTCAGTACTTCGACTATCGAATAGGCCAAAACTCAATTTGAATTTGAAAAAAATTCAACTATCTGAATATCGAAATTTATCATGTACTGTGTCTTTTTAAAACGTCGACTTCGACCACTTGCCATCTAAAACCTGCAGAATTGCTGTTTTAGGGGCCCATTCACTAAGCTCGAGTGAAGGATTCGAATGAAAAATACTTCGAATTTCGAAGTATTTTTTGGGTACTTCGACCATCGAATTGGTTAAATTCGTTCGAATTCGAACGAAATCAAACGAATCGAAGTAAAAATCGTTCGACTATTCGACCATTCGATAGTCGAAGTACTTTCCCTTTAAAAAAAACTTCGACCCCCTACTTCGGCAGGTAAAACCTACCGAAGTCAATGTTAGCCTATGGGGAAGGTCCCCATATGCTTGCCTGTGATTTTTTGATCGAAGGATTTTCCTTCGATCGTTGGATTAAAATCCTTCGAATCGTTCGATTCGAAGGATTTAATCGTTTGATTCGAAGGATTTAATCGTTCGATCGAACGAAAAATCCTTCGATCGATCGATCGCAGGATTAGCGCTAAATCCTTCAACTTCGATATTCGAAGTCGAAGGATTTCAATTCGAGGGTCGAATTTCGAAGTATTTTTAACTTCGAAATTCGACCCTTAATGAATCTGCCCCTTAGTCTGTGGGGGACCTGAAAAATCACTGTTTTTTGGGGCAAATACTTTGATTCAAATTCGATCGAATGCGCTAAAACTTCGATTCGAACAATTCAAATACAACCTATTCACCCGAAATTAAAAACTTCGATTTTTTTTAATAGATTTCGATCTTTTTCTACTTTGAATTTTGAAGTTTTGAGAGTTCAAAAAAACTCCCATTACTTTGAAATTCAACACTTGATATATCTACCCCTAGATATAGTCCAAATTCGATTCAAGTTTTTTTAGAAAAAAAAAAGGAAATTCAAATTTTAGAAATTCGCATAAACTCGAAATTCGACCCTTGATAAATCTGCCCCCAGGTGTTGGAGGAGCATCCACCAGATTGATAATGCTTATACTCTCCCATAGAGAAAACAACTATAATAAATACGATTTTTGGGTGAATAAAAATATTTAACATTTAGAGGGTTATTTATCAAAGGTAGACTTTTAAAGCTTTGCAAGCTTTTCTAGACCAAGAATGCACTTGATAAACTAACAACTAGAATGGTTTCTAATTTAAGAAAAATTTAGAATGTAAAAAATTTTAATCAGTGTAGTCGGGTGAAAAACTCGAATACTTGAACTGATTGAGGTTTTTGCAGAAAAAACTCAAATTGATCAAGTTTTCGAACGAAATCCACTGAAAAAAACCTAGAACATGAAGGCTATTAACATCTTCAAATGGTTCAAGGGACCTCTGCCACTGACTTCTACATGACCTCGACAGGTTTTGTATTTCCAGATTTCAACTATTCCAACTTTGGGGTATAATAATAATTTTTTTTTTTTTTTTTTACAAAACTCGATTTTTTTTAGTTATTTTAACCTGAACATTCAAGTTTTGAATGAAAAATACCCTCGAAAACTTTTTTGCCAACACAACTTGACATTTGATAAATAACCGCCTTAATGTTACCAAAGTCCTAATTAATATATTTTTTTATATAAATAAGTATGAACGTAATAGATAATAACATATTTTATTTATCAAAGGTAGACTTTTAAAGCTTTGCAAGCTTTTCTAGACCAAGAATGCACTTGATAAACTAACAACTAGAATGGTTTCTAATTTAAGAAAAATTTAGAATGTAAAAAATTTTAATCAGTGTAGTCGGGTGAAAAACTCGAATACTTGAACTGATTGAGGTTTTTGCAGAAAAAACTCAAATTGATCAAGTTTTCGAACGAAATCCACTGAAAAAAACCTTGAACATGAACGTATTAAATAATAACATATTTTAATATTAATGAGACCCACTCACCTCACTCTCAGATGCAATAGAGAATTCCTCTGGAGGGGGTACACTGGATTTAGATTCCTGTAGAGATAACATTTATAATATTGATAGAAGGAATTTTTTTCAAAGGTAGATAAAATATAAATTAAACATTTTGAGGCAAATTCAATTTAAACATATAAGTTATGTGTAATAGTTCCAATTTACATATTTGTATGCAAATACATGCATTGGAGAAATGCTATAGTAAATATAATAAATATAACATGGTTGAAGCACGCCATATAACTGTCTACTTAGAATGTTTATTTTAAAATACACAGTTAGAACTTAACACACCTCACTGATACTCGTTGTTGGAGAAATATCCACCAGCTCAATAATGCTTAGACTTTCCTGTAGAGAAAAAAAATATACAACAAAATTAAAACATGTTGAAACGAATGAAATTACATATTCATAAAATATACAATCATATTTAAGATTAGATAAGCCAACTGATATATTGGAATAGTAAGTACACAGCTATACTCACCTCACTGTCAGATGTTACAACAAATTCTTCTGGTGGAAGATCAGTGGAATCAGATTTCTGTAAAGATAACGGTTACAAAAATAATGTTAGGCATCTGGGAGAAAAGTAATTATATAATTTGGCTAACCAAACACATAAATGGGGCATATTTATCAAGGGTCGAATTTAGAGTTTATGGGAGTTTATAAAAACTCCCATAAACTCACAATTCGGGAAAAAAATTACCAATCGAAATTTCTTAAAAATGTTTTTTTTTAATTTGGGTGATAAGGATTGAACTGCAAACTCAAATTGAATTAAATTTTGAATTTTTTCACAAAAATTAGTTTTTAATTTTTTTTTAACGATTTCAAATTGATTGTAGGATGTCCCCCATAGGCTAAAACACCAATTTGGAAGGTTTTAGATGGTGAATAGTTAAATTTGAATTCTTAAAGAGACAGTACATGATCAATTTTGAAATTCGAATTTCACATTTTTTTTAAACTCAAATCGAATTTGGACCATTCCCATTCCCTAATTACATTGAGTTTTGACTGAAAAATACCCTCGAAAACAAATTTTTTTTTGTGGAAAAAAACAACTCAATCATTGATAAATAACCCCCTTAAAGGGGAAGTAAAGTCTAGAATAGAATAAGGCTAGAAATGCTGTATTTTGTATACTAAACATAAACATGAACTTACTGCACCACAATCCTAATCAAAGAAATGATTTATGCTTTCAAAGTTGACCACAGGGGGTCACCATCTTGTAACTTTGTTAAACATCTTTGCAAGACCAAAACTGTGCACATGCTCAGTGTGGTCTGGGCTGCTTAGAGATCGTCATAAATTATCAAAACAGCACAAGTCAAATAATATCTGCCTGAAGCTGATACAGCAAGACTGATTAATAATCAGAATATGCAGACTGCACTGGGTCCTGTGTTGTCATGTAATCTAATGTGGAGTTTATAGTTTTTGTATTGTTTAATAAAAAAAAAATGCAAATCTCTACACAGTCACCTAATGCTCTACAGGGAAACAAACAAAGTTGCTTGAGTTCTGCATGGTTGAGAAGTAAGGTGGAGTAAGGTGGAGCTCCCCCTGCTATTCATAAGTATGATTGTTTCCCTGCAGAGCAGTTAGGGACCGTATGACAATTCCTATACATACAGTCAGGTTTCTTATACAAACGGTACACATTTTTTAATGAAAGTATATTGGAGATAGGTTTTTTTTCATCAAAGAAAATAAAAATTGGATTTTATTTTTTTGCCTTTACATGCCCTTTAATGTTACCAAAGTCCTAATTTATATATTTTTTTGTAAATAGTTATGAAAGTACTAGATAATAAAGATTTTTAATATTATTGTGACCCACTCACCTCACTCTCAGATGCAATGGAGAATTCCTCTGGTGGGGGTACACTGGATTTAGATTCCTGTAGAGATAACATTTATAATATTTATAGTAGGAATTTTTGAGAAAGGTAGATATAATTTAAACATTTTAAGGCAAATTCAATTTCAAGATTTAAGTTATGTGTAAAAGTTCCAATTTACATATTTTTATGCAAATATATGCACAAAACATTTTGGAGAAAGCTGTAGTAAATATAGTAAATATAACATGGTTGAAGCACGCCATATAACTGTTGTCCACTTAGAATGTTTATTTTAAAATATACAGTTAGAACTTAACACACCTCAGTAATCGTCATTGTTGGAGGAATATCCACTAGCTCAATAATGCTTAGACTTTCCTGTAGAGAAAAAAATATACAACAAAATTCAAACATTTTGAAACAAATGAAATTACTTTTTCATAAAATGTACAACCATATTTAAGATTAGTTGTCAAGTTATATATTTGAATGGTAAGTACACAGCTATACTCACCTCACTGTCAGATGTTACAACAAATTCTTCTGGTGGAAGCTCACTGGAATCAGATTCCTGTAAAGTTACAAAAATAATGTTAGGCATCTAGGAGAAAAGTAGATATACAATTTGGCTAACCAAACACATAAGGGGTTATTTATCAAAGACAACATTTCGAAAAGAGATGTGGGTACCTCCAACAATGATAAATCAGTCAGTTAAAAAAATGTAAAAATTTATTAGGACATAGGAAACAAGACCTAAGTTCCGATTTTCATGATTTTTTGGATTTTTCCTTCCGATTTTCACAATTTTTTTGGATTTTTCACCGAAAACTCAGAATTTTGCCTGAAAACTCAGAAAACCTTGGGGTATTACCAAAACCCAGCGCACATCAAAAAATCATTGGGACTTCCCCCATTGACTTATATGCAACCTTAACAGGTCTGAGATGCCGGATTTTCAGATTCTGACTTTTCCATCCTTGGGTGTTAATAAATTCCAAAAAATTTGTGATTTTTTTAAAAGTCTAATTTTATTTTAAAACAATCACAAATTTTTCGTGATTTTTGCATTCGGAGTTTAGTAAATAACCCCAATAAAGATCCGTTTTTTTGTTGAGGTCACCAAAAAATCTGATCTTTCCCCCATATTGCCACCTATGCTGGGCTAAATTGTGCAGATCCTTGGGTGTTAATAAATTCCAAAAAATTTGTGATTTTTTTAAAAGTCTAATTTTATTTTAAAAAAATCACAAATTTTTCGTGATTTTTGCATTCGGAGTTTAGTAAATAACCCCCATAAAGATCCATTTTTTTGTTGAGGTCACCAAAAAATCTGATCTTTCCCCCATATTGCCACCTATGCTGGGCTAAATTGTGCAGATCTGATCATTAGGCCTCTGGGTCTACAATTGGATCATAATATCTATGTATGCCCATTGTTAGATGTGGTCCTCTTACCAGGACTTGACTTTTACCAGGATCTGACTTAGTGCCAGATTTAATTCAGTGAGAAAAGGGTTTATCATGCGAAAAGTCATGAACGTGATTCAATTTGAGATGCAATTCAATTCATAAAGACTTATCTCAAGGTTTATCACATGAAAACGCTATTGAAGTCTATGGGAAAAAACTGGAAATGTATTTGGAGAAAAGTTTTTTACTCCTTGAATTGAATCTCGTCCATGACTTTTCATGTCATCATCATTTATTTATATAGCACCGACAAGATACACAGTGCTTTCCTTAGTTATAACAAACCGGGAATAAATGGTGGATAACAAACAAGGGTTTACAGAGTACAATATAAATTAGAGTATACAAACTAAAGGTTAGGGTACAATTGTGACACTGGGATTTTAGAAACAATTTTGTCATTTATGATACAGCAATGATTGATTAATTAAGGTACATTGAATAAGCTTCTTTAAACAGATGGGCTTTAAGGTGCATTTGAAAGTTTGGAAAGGAGGAAAAAGTCTGACAGCTCGAGGCAGAGAGTTCCAGAGAAAAGCAGAAGCCCGAGAGAAGTCTTGCAGATGAGAATGAGCAGAAGTGATGAGAGGAGAAGATCAGAAGCAGAGTGAAGGTTGCATGAAGGAGAGTATTTGGCGATCAGAGATGAAATATAGGGAAGGTCTTCAATGTTAAGGGCCTTAGTAATTTTAATTTGATTCTAGAGGAGTTTTGGAGCCAGTGAAGGGATATGAATATGGGAGCAGCTGAAGTTGAGCGGTGAGATCGATGAATGAGTGTAGCAGCCGCATTTAGAACAGATTTAGTGTTGGACTGGCCCACCGGGATACTAGGAAAACTCCCGGTGGGCCCAGGCTTCAGTGGACCCTCTTGCTTCTAAACATTTGCCCTATTTCATGGTCATTCCCTTTTTCTTTATGGGAAAAAATGCGTAATAATGGAAGAATAGAGTAAGTAGATATAAAAGGCTAGGAGAATAAAGAGGTTGAGTGAGGAGAGAAAGAATAATAGTTTGGAAAGTGGGCCCATGGTCTAAGGTTTTCTGGTAGGCCCCTGGAATCCCAGTCCGACACCGAACAGATTGCAGTTGTGAAAGGTGACTTGTTGGAATACCTGCAAGGAGTAGGTTGCAGTAATCAAGGCGAAAGATGATGAGACTGAATTGAAGTGTTTTGGTTGATCCTGAACTAAGATATGGTTGTATTCGGGCAATGTTGTGCAGTTGAATACAACAAGATTTTGCAAGTGTTTGGATGTGTGGTGAAAAAGACAGATGAAAGTCTGGGATAACTCCTAAGCTTCAAGGAAATATAATGAGTTCTGTTTTTTAAAGGTTCAGTTTCAAGTGGTGCTGTGACATACAGGAGGAGATAGAAGAGTCTGTAACAGTCTGTAACATGGGTAAGGACAGAAGGAGAGGTCAGGAGTAGACAAGTAGAGTTGGGTGTCATCAGCATAAAGGTGATACTGAAGTCCAAAAGACTGAATATGTTTTCCTTGTAAAATAGTATAAAGCAGGAACAGCAGAGGGCCTAGAACAGAGCCTTGAAGAACTCCAACAGAGAGAGGGAACCAAGTAGAAGTAGTGTTAGAGAAGGCAAATTTAAAGGAACAGACAGATAAGATGTAAACCATGAAAGAGCAGTGTCAGGAATGCCAGCTGAGTATAGAATGTCTAGGAGGAGTGGATGGTCAACTGTGTCAAAGGCTGCAGAGAGATCTAGAAGGATTAGTATGTAGGGATGTAGCGAACTGCCGATTTGGTGTTCGCAAACGCCGTTCGCGAACACCGGCAAAAAATGTGAACGTTCGAGAACAGTTCGCGAACTTCGAACACCCGGTAAAATCGTTCGATTCGAACGATCGAAGGATTTTAATCGTTCGATCGAAGGATTTTCATTCGAATCGAACGATCGAAGCCATTCGATCGAATGATTTTCATTCGATCGAATGCTTACAATCGTTCGAACGAATGGAAATCGTTCGATTTTTAGCGGTCGAAGGAATTCGAATGGTTGAATGGTCGAACGATCGAACGCGAACTCAAAATGCGAACGTTCCCAAACGTTCGCGAAC
This sequence comes from Xenopus laevis, assembly GCF_017654675.1. Classification (NCBI taxonomy): domain Eukaryota; kingdom Metazoa; phylum Chordata; class Amphibia; order Anura; family Pipidae; genus Xenopus; species Xenopus laevis. The sequence continues at coordinate 50,389,232 of NC_054387.1, read as the reverse complement.
ATTCGGCGGACGCGAACGGTCTAAGTTCGCGCGAACTAGTTCGCGGGCGAACAGTTCGCTACATCCCTATTAGTATGGAATAGTGACCTTTAGACTTTGCCAGTAGAAGATCATTGGTTACTTTGGTGAGTGCAGTTTCAGTTGAGTGTGTTGGGCGGGGTGAAGGAGCACAAAGTAGATGTGAGTGGACTGCGCGTGAGCCTGAGATTGTTGTCAGATGGTATGCTCAGTCTAATGAGATCAATTTTTTCATTAAAGAAATGAGCAAGATCTTGGGCAGTTATATTAATGGGAGGGGGGGGGGAAGTTAGTTAAATCCCCTGCGGTTTTGAGGACATAGTGGAGATTAAAGAAGAGAAGTATTATTCTTTAGATGTTGATAGGGCTCGATTGTAACAGGAGAGCATGAATTTGAAGTGGATGAAGTCAGGATTAGTTTGTGACTTTCTCCAACGTCGTTCAGCTGATCTACTAAAACTTCAGAGGTACCGAATTAAACTAGTGTGCTAGGATTGGGGTGAATGTGATAAACCAAGAGATTACTTTTTCTCACTGAATTGAATTATTGGTATTTTTTTTTAAAAAAAAACTTGAATTTTTTTTAGTTTTATTTACCTAAAAAAGTTTTGACTGAAAAATACAATCGAAAACTAACATTTTTGTGTACAAAAAACAACTCAATCATTGATAAATAACCCCTTAAGGTTACTAAAGTTCTAATTTATATAACTTTTATGTAAATAGATATGAAAAAAAGTAACAATTGTTAATATTATTGTGAACCATTCACCTCACTCTCAGATGTCATGGAGAATTCCTCTGGTACAGGTACACTGGATTTAGATTCCTGTAGAGATAACATTTATAACATTGACAGTAGGTATTTTTGAGAAAGGTAGATATAATATAATTTAAACATTTTGAGGCAAATTCAATTTAAAGATGTAAGCGAAGTATAAGGGGCAGATTTATCAAGGGTCGAATTTCAAGTTTATGGGAGTTTCTAAAAACTCCAATCAACTCCCATAAACTCAAATTAAAAACAAACAAACAAGCAATTGAAATTAATTTAAAAAAAATTGTGAATAGGATCGAGCCTTTTTTTTTTTTTTTTTAAAGTTCACCAAACAACTCCAAATTGAGAGGCTAAAACACAAATTTGGCAGGTTTTAGATGGCAAATAGTCAAATTTGAATTCTTAAAGGGACAGTACATGATACATTTCAAAATTCTAATTTCAATTTTTTTTTTAAATTCAAATTAATTTGGAATATTCCCTAGTCAAATTACTCTAAAATAAACACAACATTAAAATTTAAAAATTCTAATTTTCAATTCGACCCTTGATAAATCTGCCCTTAAAAGTTCCCTTTTACATATTTTTATGCAAATACATGCACAAAACATTTTGGAGAAATGTTATAGTAAATATAGTAAATATAACATGGTTAAAGCACACCATAGAATGCTTTAAAATATGATGTCAGAACTTAAAACTTAACACACCTCACTAACAGTCATTGTTGGAGGAATATCCACCAGCTCAATAACACTTGAACTTTCCTGTAGAGAAAAAAATATGCAATAAAATAATAATATAAAATAATATTTTATAATAATATAAAATAATAATAAAATACTAATAAAATAAACAAAATGTAAGCATTTTGAGACAAATGAAATTACATATTCGAAAAATATGCAATCATATTTAAGATTAGATATGTTAACTTTAGGGATGGGCGAATTTTTTCGCCTTGTTTTGCCGCAAAAATGACGCCCATAGGCTTGTATGGCGTCGTGCATCAAAAAAAAGACTGCATCAAAAGATTTTGTGCGCAACAAAACATTTTTGATGCCGATAGACTTAATAGCCATCTGCGACATTTCGCCGGCAGCAAATTTTTGACGAAATGAAACGGGTCAAATTCGCCCATCCCTAGTCAACTTACATATTTGTATAGTATGTACATAGCTATAAGATAATATGATTACTTAGTACTATAATAGTGCCCACTCACCTCACTGTCAGATGTTACAACAAATTCTTCTGGTGGAAGCTCACTGGAATCAGATTCCTGTAAAGATAACAGTTACAAAAATATTTTAGGCATCTGGGAAAAAAGTAAATAAACAATTTAGCTAGCCAACACATATATATATAAAGATCTAATTGTTTGGTGAGTTCACCAAACAATTAGATCTTTCTCCCCGATGTGTACTACATTGTGCTCATCCGATCATTAGGCCCCTGGGTCTGTGACTGGATCATAATAAAAATCTATGTATACCCATTGTTAGATGTGGTCCTCTTTGAAATTCGCATTTTTTAACTTCATATTTTCACTTCGACCCTTGATAAATCTGCCCCTTAGAGTCAAAAATTTAGGGGCTTATTTACCAAAGGTCGGATTTTAGTGTTATTAGAGGTTTTTGAAACCAAGACTAAACTCACAACTCTAAGGGGGTTATTTATCGAAGGTCGAATTTTAGAGCTTTATGAGCTTTTATAGACTTCGAATGAACTCACAACTGGAATGGTTTCTAATTTAAGAAAAAACTCGATTCAGTATAGTCTGGTTGAAACCCTCAAATCTCTAAAATTGATCAAGTTTTGGAGCGAAATCAACCAAAAAAACCTTAAACAACATGAAGGCTATTAACATGTTCAAATGGTTCAAGGGACTTCTGCCATTGACTTTAACATGACCTCAGCAGCTTTGGGGGTATAATAGATCTCGAAAAAAATGATTTTTTTTTTAAAAACCTTAAATGTTTAAGAAAAACTGTTTAAACCCGAAAATTTGAGTTTTCACAGAAAAATAGCCTCAAAATGCAATTTTTTGTGGAAAAACAACTCAACCTTTAATAAATCTGCCCCTAAAACTATGAATGTCATGATATTTATTAAAAGATCCAAATAAAAATAGTAAAAATGGACTGAAAGATGTGCTAAAAAAATCACAATAGCTCAAAAACCTATAAAAGCTTGAGTTTTTCTGAAAAAAAAAAATGTAATGTAAATGTAGTAAATGGACCCCTTGGACTATGGTATTTTAAGTATTCCGTCAGAACTCACTTCACAAATAACAGCCAATGAAGGAATGTCCACCAGTTCTATAACACTTATATTATCCTGTTGAGAAAAAACACAGTGTTACACATGGATAAAGAGTGAACATAAAAATTGTTTATATGAAACCCTCTATAAGATAACATAGATGTGGTTGAGGGCTATACGGTATAGGGGCAGATTTATCAATGGTCGAATTGAAAATTAGAATAAAAAAATTGAATTTTAGTTTATTTATTTTAGTGTAATTTGACTAGGGAATAGTTTAATTTTCGATTCGAGTTTTTTTTTTTAAAAAAAATTGAATATGTACTGCCCTTTTGAGAATTCAAATTAGACTATTCATCATCTAAAACCTGCCAAATTGGTGTTTTAGCCTATGGGGACCTCCTACAATCAATTGGAGTCGTTTGGTGGACTTATTTTTTTATTTAAATTTTTTTTTGGTGAAAAAACTTGAATCGAATTCGATTTGAATTTGATTTGAGTTTGCAAGTCGATACAATTTTGAGTTTCTGTGAGTTGTGGGAGTTTATAAACTCCCACAAACTTTTAAATTAGACCCTTGATAAATATGCCCCAATATGTTTGAATGCTGTCCTAAACTTAAATAATCTCATCTATACTTACTTTCTCTTCCTTCACTTAGAGAAGGAGAAAAAAGGCTCCAATCGATTGGGGGTACCAAATGTTAGCCACCCCTGAAAATTGTAATGACTTAGCTGATAACCCAAGCTAGTGCTCCTGTTAGCCCAAATCAGCACTGGTCCAGGATGCTACCGAGCAAGCCCTGGGTTGGTGCAATTTTCTGCTAACAGGAGCACCAGCCTCGGGTATGAAGAAAGTCATTACAATTCTTGGGGGTGCCCTAATATTTGGAACCCCTTATCGATTGGAGCTTTCATTGTACTTTAAATTTAAATGTACAGACTCCCTATTTCACATTAAAGTAGAAGTGCCTTAGGCAGTATCCTTCTTCATTGTTTCATTAGAATTGTACTCACCTCACAAACTGTAAGTTGTGGAGGCATTTCCATGAGCTCAGGAAGACTCACAATTTCCTATTAGGATATAAAAATGGTGAGTAAATTGCAATACGCTGCATAAATCTTAAAGTATATAATATAGATGTATACACTACTAGTAATTAAATTTGTGGTAAATCATCAGTATTCTATACTCACTTCACAAACAGGCTTTGGATCAATTTCCATGAGTTCAGGAATGCTCACAATTTCCTGTAAGGTTAGAAATGCGACAAATTGTTAGAAAATAAAATTATGCATAGAATTTGAGATATATAGGGGCAGATATATCAAAGGTAGAGGTGAATATTCAAATGAAAAAAATTCGAATTTCAAGTTATTTTTTGTGTACTTCAACTAGGGAATAGTCCAAATTCGATTTGAATTTGAAAAAAAATTAGAAAATTTGAATATTTACTGTCCATGTAAAAATCGACTTCAATCATTCGCCATCTAAAACCTGCCGAATTGCTGTTTTAGCCTATGGGGGACTGCCTAGAATCTATTTGGAGTCGGACTTTGAAAAATCAAAGTTTTTTTGGGAATCTGAATACGGACCTATTAGATCGAAAACGGACCTATTCGACCCCAAAAAAACTTCGACTTAATTTCGGTTGGTCTTTTTGAATTCGAATTTCTACATTTTTTCAAATCGAAATACAACGCTTGATAAATATGCCCAAAATGGGGGACTGCCTAGAATCTATTTGGAGTTGGACTTTGAAAAATCAAAGTTTTTTTGGGAATCTGAATACGGACCTATTAGATCGAAAACGGACCTATTCGACCCCAAAAAAACTTCGACTTAATTTCGGTTGGTCTTTTTGAATTCGAATTTCGACATTTTTTCAAATCGAAATACAACGCTTGATAAATATGCCCCATAATGTGGCTGTTATTATAGGAAGCAACTGCATTAGTTTTTACTTTATTTTTTTAATATTCTATTCTCACCTCACAAACAGGAAATTGAGGTACACTTTTCTCAGGTTCTGGAATGATTATAGTGATCTGTAAAAGAGGTAAAAATTGTTTTAAAAACAGAACATTCATATAGTGTAAAATGCATATAGGTGTATTTGCAAAACTCCTGATTTTCTTACATGTGTACTTATATAGCATTGCTCTTCAAAAACTTCATTATCCGATAATTCTATAGGATGGCTTTCCTTCTGCCATTCTGTGATGCTTTCAAGATGCAAAGAAGTATCAGTGGAACTCATTGGAGGGTCTGGAAGTACAGTAGGATCTGTAACAATCAAAATGAAAAGTAATTATACTGCATACACATACACAGACTAGTGGTGGGCAAAATTATTCGCCATGCGCGAATTTGAGGTGAATTCGTGAATTTGCAGCGAAAATTCGCTGGCGAAATTTCACCGGTGCCGAAAAGATTTTGACACTGGCAGCAAAGTTTTTCCGATGCTGGCGATGGTTCCAACGCAGACACCAATTTTGATGCCGGTGATAATTAACGGACGCCCTTTGACTTTAATGTCTGCGTTTTCGCAAATTTTTCTACAGTTTCGCGAAATTCATGGGCAAAGCGAAACGGGACAAGTTCGCCCATCACTAACACAGACTATTATTATAGATCAGTTGTACAATTAGTAGTGATGGGCAATTTGGGGGGTTTCGCTTCGAAAATTTGTAAATTTCCAGCGAAATACGCCAACGGCGAAAAATTCACAAAATGGCGTCGTTTTGTGGGGCGGTTTTGCAAATTTATTCACTGGCGGTGAATCACGGGAATTCGCTGCGATTCGCCCGTCACAAACAATTAGTGGTATTGTTACTACATTAAACTAAAGGACAGTCAGGGGTGTCAAAATTCAACAAGGATCAGATGGAAAATATGCATGGTTTGTCCTTGTAAATAGGTATGTTATTTTCAACACCTCCATTGTAACTATATACAAAATGCAAAAGTTCCAGCATAATGTGCAATTAATTCTAAGGGGCAGATTTCTCAAGGGTCGTATTTTGCATTTATGGGAGTTTATAACAACTCCCATAAACTCGAAAATCGGAATTTATTAAAAAAAAAAAAAAAAATTAAATTCGGGTGAATAGGATCGACCTGCAAACTTGAATCGAATTCAATTCAAGTTTTTTCCACAAAAAAAAATGTTTTTTTAATTTGAAAATGCGATTTTCAAAAGTCCACCAAACTACTACAAATTGATTGTAGGAGGTCCCCCATAAGCTAAAACACCAATTCAGCAGGTTTTAGATGGCGAATAGTTGAATTTGTATTCCTCAGATACATGATAAATTTCGAAATTCTAAATTTTCATTTTTTTTAAACTCGAATTGAATTTGAACTATTCCCTAGTTGAATTACACTAAAATAAACTCAAAATTAGAATTTAAAAATTCAAATTTTCAATTCAACCCTTGATAAATCTGCCCGTAAGTATACAGCACATTTCAGTTACTCATGGCATCACAAGTTATTACTTGTGATACTTATACTTATTGTGATATTATTCCTAAATTACTGCACCTGAAAGGATCTTGTCCTTCCTGTCCTCAATCACTTTTTCCAGACACTTGCTCTTTTCATGTTCCTTCTCTTTTCTTCTTCTTCTCAAGAGCCTTCTGATAAGCCTGTAAAAATTCCCATTCTTCTTTGGCTCTTTATGTTTCTCTGCTATTTGCCTCAGCTGAGGTTCTTCTTGGATCGTCTCTTTGTCATGTAGATTTGTTTCCTATTGAGATAAAAAAAAATCTGTTAAATCACATGAAGTTAAATATATAGATCAGCCAATAACAGAACTATCATTGGTGGGGCCCTGTCTCCAGATGTGAATTTCAGACACATTCGTGAGTCTCCGACGGACATCAAGGATTGCAATTGAACTCCCCATACCACTGATGTTCTGCCACTGAGATCAGCAATCGAAATGCACAGATGAATAGGGACTTGAATAATAGAAAATACCCTAGCAGTAACTTAAATAAAGTTCTAAGAGAGGAACAGAACAAGAGTCACTAAGAAAGGATGAGAAGAGACATTAAAGCAAATGGGATCTTGTTCAGACTTACAGTTGAATCAATGCTCTTAGTATCAACCTGTAATGAAGAGGAAAGCAGTGTTAAATCTGCACAGTAACATGGCCAGTAATGATACAAATTCTACTGCTCAAAGAGCACATTTAGGGGGATGTTTATCAAATTGTGAAATTTGGACATTTTCACGCAAAAATCGTGAAAATCAGACATTTTCACGAAAAATCATGAAAATCCGAAATTGCATCCAAGCTGACGCAGGAGTTAAAGTCAATGGGCGTTGGCGCGTGCTAATTTTGCCGCAAGCGACTTTTCAGACTTGCGTCCAAAACATTTTGACGCTGGCGGATTTTTGCTGGTGATTTGAGAATTTATTCGCCGACGGCAAAATGCGGAAATTTACTCCATTGACTCCTACATGACCTCGAGAGGTTTTAGATGGTATATTTTTGGATGCTAGCTATTTCCAGGGTCAGGGTATAATAAACCTCGAATGAAAACCAAAACAAATCAACCTCGAAAACTCAAAGGGGCAGGTTTATCAAAGGTCCAGGTGAATTTTCAAATGAAAAAAATTAGAATTTTGAGCAAATTTTTCGATCTGAATTTGAAAAAAAAATGTGAAAATTCGAATATCGAAATTTATCATGTACTATCTCTTTAAAAATCCAACCATTTGCCATCTAAAACCTGCCGAATTGCTGTTTTAGCCTATGGGGGACCTCCTGGAGTCAATTGATGCACTTTGAATAATCAAAGTTTTTTTGGGAAAAACTTCAAAACGAATTCGTTCAAATGCGCTATTTCTTCAATTTGTACAATTCAAATTTGGCCGAATTATGGACCTAATCGATTAAAAACTGACCTATTTCAATTCGAAATTTGACCCTTGATAAATATGCCCCGAATTGTAGTGAAAACACAACTCAAACCTTAATAAATCTACCCCTAAAATTTGACTATTTATGAAGAATGAATGGAGAGAATTAGAGGTAGATTTATCAAGGGTCAAAGTGAAAATTTGGATTTTGAATAAAAAAATTTAAATTTTGAAATAAAGTTTTTCATGTACTCGCCATTTAAGAATTAAATGTTGACTATTCGCCACTTTAAACCCGCAGAATTGCTGTTTTAGCCTATGGGGGATGTCCTGGAATTGATTTGGCATTGTTTGGTAGCATCCTGAAAATCAAGGAAAAACTTGAATCAAATTCAAATTGAATTCGATTTAAGTTTGCGGGCCGATGCCCAAATTGAAAAATTTTAATTTTTTTTTTAAAAAAAAATTTCCATTGGTCATTTTTAACTTGAAAATCACATTTATGGGAGTGTATGGGACTTTTTATAAACTCCCATCAACTCTAAATTCGGCCCTTGATAAATCTGCCCCTGTGAAAAAAGTAGGGATATTGGTTGTAAAAAGGCTTTTTCCCAAATTAATGTTAAAAAAAACTTTTGTGCAAACATACCTTTTTTCTGCATGGGATGGTTTTGCGACAAACTTTAGAAAATTTACAACCCATTGTTTTTCTTCCTGTAATATAAGGTAATAAATTAGTTTTTAGGATTTCTGTGATATAGAGAGAATTAGTTTACAGACAGGTCAGTGAGTAAAGTACTTGCTTTACACATAAAATATATGCCAGTCACATAAAAATTGGGTTTTAAATGTTAAACAACTTGCAGAATGTCCATACTGTCCTATAATGAATGAACTGAACAACATATTTAAAGGAACGTTGTTTGGAAATGTACCAGTGATAAGTTAAACTAGGCCGCTTCACTAAAAAACTATGCAAAAAATGTGGAAAAAATTGTGAAATGTGCAGTTTTCCCAACACAATAAAACCTAGGTTTGTTCTAGACAAACATTGTCAATGCATTCGGTCTAACATTAACGGGGTTATTTACTAAAACTTTAATATATGTATATTTTTATTAAATCAAGCTCAACCAAACTCCCATCCACAATTTTATCTTATTTATCAATTAAATAACTCAAAAAAGTCAGGTTGGGAAAAAAATCGATAAATTGAAGCGACTTCCGAAATCTCTCTATTTCTTTTTTAGGTTTATCACCCGAAGGTTGAGGGGTTTGAGCACATCCAACTTTCTTTTGCAAATGAAACCCCATTGAAGTTTTTAAAATTCTAAATTCAACCTTGATAAATCTGCCCCTTGGGGGCATATTTATTAAGGGTCGAATTTCGAATTGAAAAAAATTGAAATTCTGTTTTTTTTTTCATTCGAAAAGTCACCTCGACCTTTGATAAATCTGCCCTTTAGTGTAATTCGACTAGGGAATAGTCCAAATCCGAATTAGAGTTTAAAAAAATAAAAAATCAGAATTTCAAAATTTATCATGTACTGTCCCTTTAAGAATTCAAATTCGACAATTCGCCATCTGAAACCTGCCAAATAGGTGTTTTCGCCTATGGGGGACCTCCTAGAATCAATTTGGAATAGTTTGGTGGACTTTTGAAAAATTTTTAAACATTTTGGAATTTTATTTATTTAATAAATTTTTTAATAAATTTCCATTTTTCGTTTTTATGGAATTTTGTGTTTATAAACTTCCATAAACTCTAAATTTGACCCTTGACAAATAAGCCCCCTAATGTATCAATGAACATAGAATAACTTACAGAAAGATGTTGGTAAGTTCTTGGTTGGTGATAAGATACAATTTAGCGAATTGCTAAAAGAAAGAATGCTGTTAGTAGTGAAGCGCAATAGCAGGCTACTGCTCTTCAACTAACCAACAACACAAATGAGACTAGCTTTACAGTAATTTCTATAACATGCCTTTAACCATGATGACATCACAATGACATGGCGATGTCACAATGACATGGTGATGTCACAATGACATGATGTCATAATGACACAGTGATGTCATAATGACACAGTGATGTCATAATGACACAGTGATGTCATAATGACACAGTGATGTCATAATGACACAGTGATGTCATAATGACACAGTGATGTCATAAAGGTCCATATGTAAGTCATAAACATAACTTATAAGAGTGACTCATCTGTGCTGTGGGTAGCTGGAGTGCAGTAGCCTGCTGCTAATGGTCCCTATGTAGGACAAACAAAAAGTTTAAAAAATAAGTCTCAAAAAGTACAAACCGAAAAAAAATCTGAACAGCAAACTAAAAAATGTGAAGACCTCTAAAATACATAAAAATATGAGCTCCTTGCATAGCTACTAGTGAAAAAATCTAAAAACCTCTAAAGATTCTGAATTTCCCATAACTTCGAAATTTGAATAACAAAAGACCAACCAAAATTTATCAAAAATGTTAAGTATTCTTTATTACGGGTGAAAAGGCAATTCTCGTTAGAATTGTATGAATCTAAGAAACAGTGCATTCAATCGAATGTTTCCAAAAAAACAAATTTTTTAAGAAAAAATCGAATTTTGAACTAATATTTGTGTACTTCAACTAGGGAAAAGTCCAAATTCTATTCAAATTTGAAAAAAATTAGAAAATTAGAAAATTAGAATATCAAAATTTATCATGTACTGTCTCTTTAAAAATTCAACTTTGACCATTCGCCATCTAAAACTTGCCGAATTGCTGTTTTAGCCTATGGGGGACCTCCTAGAACCTTTTTGGAGTCAATTGGTGGAAGTTTTTTTTGGTGAAAACGTTGAATCAAATTTGATCGAATGCGATGTTACTTTAATTCGTATGATTCGAATTCAAAATAAAACAGCCCAATCACCCAAAAAAAATTGACTTTTTTAATAAATTTCGCTTGGACTTTTTTTATTCCAATTTCAAAGTTATGGTTACTTCAAAATTCGACCTTTGATAAATCTGCCCCTTGTAGTTTACAATTTAATAAAGCACCAGTTTACTTTTTTTTATAATCATACACTATGGGGGTTAGTAACTACAACTCTAATATTTCAGGTTGGACTTTTTTGGGGCAAAAACTGGAATTCTTCATGGGGGAAAAAAACTGAAATTTTTGCGAGTTTATAGGAATGAGTTTTGGGATTATCCAATGGCATGTACTTCTTTAAAATACATTTTCAGGAAAAATATGAAACTTTGCCTTAAATATGCTCCCTTTAATGGAATATATGGAATGTTCCCATTAGTTCCCCTATGAGAAAAAGTATATCATACGTAATAATTTGCTTTGAGTTGTATCTCTAGGAACCTCTAGCATCATTTAGGTTTAGGATTATTTTCAAAAAAGTTGTAGAGAATTATTGTCCGCCTCTTTGTATGAAATTCCTTGGATACGTTTTTGTCTCATTGAAATATTAATTTAATCTGGAGCAATATGAACAATATTAATTTGCACAGTGAATAAACTTGATAATATAAATCATAAAACTGAGACCATAGCAATCAAAAGGTCAGCCTCCACATAGCCATAAACAACTTTAGTGCTCATTTTAAAGTGTCAAATGGTCCTGTATTTATCAAACAGTTGTAATGAGGACTCAAAGCAGAGCCGTGGGGCCACCAGATGGCATTCTTGAGCTGCTTTAAGGGAAGAATCAAGTTTAACATTTGCATCTTTGTAATTTGCTGGAGATTATTATGGCTGTGTTCCTAATCATGTATCTGCTTCAGTCATGGGTGGGGCTTAAACAATCAATTCTGCTAATTAGAAGTGGTGTCCAGATTCTTGAGGCCCTATAGTGTGTGTATAAGGGATTTGGCAATGATATGTATAGAATTGCTTGGGAATTGCAGTGGAATATATAAAGGGCTAATGTGGGAAGTGTTAATAAACCTATCATTAAATGAATAGATAAAAACCAATATAGTTAAGAATAACAATAAGAGGGGTTTGCGCAGGTACAATTTCTTACATTCTTCATATTTGCAGTATAAACACTATATTTCCATAGTCCTTATCGCACATATACAGGCAAAAAATAAACGACATAAATATTAAAACCATACCATTGTCCCCATATATCAATTAAATATATGTATAATTGTTTCATATAAACAAAAATATCAGTATCATGTTCAAATTCATTAACATTTTATATCTATACAACCCCCCCCCTTTGATCTGGCCCCTCTGCATGTTGACAGACAAAACGCGGGGGCAGATTTATCAAGGGTTGAAAATTCAAATTCAAGTTTTTTTATGGTCAAAACTGTCCAATTCAACTAGGTAATTATTCAAGTTTGAATCGAGTTTTTAAAAAAAAATTAATTCGATTTTTTAGCTTTATCATACTCTGGCGCTTTGAGGACTCGAATTAGACTTTTCTCCATCTAAAACCTGCCGAATTGCTGTTTAAGTCAATGGGAGAGGTCCAGGGATCAATTTGGAGTTGTTTGTAGTCTTTCTGACATTCGAGTTTTTTTCAAAGAATATGAAAAAAAGAGAGAGACGGGCTGAGGGGGATAAAGATTTTCCTATTATATGTAATGAGGAATCACCAACTCCCTTGTTTCCTAACCCTCAGGGGGAACCCATGCAATTGGGGGCTACATGCTTGTCCCCTGAGGAAAGGGCCCATAGGCGATCCCTGAGTCTCTGCATATATTGTGGGGATAAGGGCCATTTCCTTAAAAATTGTCCCAAGAGGCCTGGAAGTCCTCAAAACCTAAGTGGAGAAGGGAAGCTCCATTTGGGTAGAGAGATTTCCTCTCCCCAATTCGCCTAAAAAAACTTAGTACCTGTAGTTTTGTCCTGGCCTGGGGGTTCAGTTAAAGTTTCGGCCTTGGTGGATTCTGGGGCTGGGGGAACTTTTTCAGATGCTTCATTCGCAGAAAGGTATAATATTCCCCTTATTCCCCTCACACCTCCTATAAGGATTTCTACTGTTGATAAAAGTCCACTGGGGTCAGGTCTGGTAACCCAAAAATCAAAGGCATTATCCATGTGTGTGAACAATGTGCATTGTGAAAAATTAGCTTTTCACGTTCTTGATGGTTCCTCGTCCCCGTTAATTAAGGGGTTACCTTGGCTACAGGTACATCACCCCTTCATTGATTGGGTAACTGGGGAGGTTATTCAGTGGGGTTCTAAATGCATATATTTGTGTCTAGCTTCCACTCTTATGGTGGCAGTTGCTTCCCTTGAGAAACTCCCTTCTGTTGAGCATTGCTCTAAGTCTCGTTCTGGGGTACGTAGTTCTCTATCGGCAGTAACATCCGCTCAGAAAAGAGCAGCCGATAAGACCCATAGGGAGGTACCCAAATTTCAGGTTGGGGACTTGGTTTGGCTATCCAAAGGGAATATCCATCTTAAAATCCCACTTCTTAAGCGGGGGCCCAGATTTATTGGTCTATATCCTATTGTGGAGATTGTGAATCCAACCTCTGTCCGTCTTGAGTTATCTGAGATGTTTATGTTATCTAACCTGTTTCATGTTTCTATGTTAAAACCAGCCATACAGGTTCCACAGCAATCCTGCCCTCCTCCAGTGTTGGTGGAAAGTCTGGTCAAATCTGATGCCAGGGTTGACCATTTTAGGAGACAGTCCCATCTCAGGTCTCCTGGTAAGCTTGAGGGTCCAGAGGGGGGTAATGTAAGGACTCACCCTGGTGGTCTAGTGGGCGGCGGGGTCCCCTGCCGCGGCTCAGACGGGGACGCCCGCCACGTGCGTCTTCTTCCCTTCTGTGCTGACTTCCCTAATGTGCGTGGCGCTCACTTCTGGGTTTTATGCGCCAGCGTGATGATGTCATCACGCAATAGTGCGAAATTCAAACTATTTAAAGGGATATCAGTATTAAACTCATTGCCCTTTGTTAGGTTCTATTAGTAAAATTCCTGGGTGTATATTCTTCGTGAATCCTATTTGATCTCCTGTGTATTGACCCTTGCTTGCCTACTCGACTTTTCTGATCTTTCCAATCCTGACCTTAGCCTGCCTGATTACTCCAAACTCTCCAATCTGACCTTTGCCTGTCCTCTCCAATCCTGTTTCCGGCCTGTCTGACTATTCTACTCTGCTTCTGTTGGCCCAGCCTGCCTGTTCCAAGTGACGTTCCTCCATCCTGGAGAGACAATTGTGCCCCTTTGCTCGTCCAGAACCGCTAGCTTTGCTCCTCTCTCAAATAAGACCTGGCAGCATCCAATTAGCCAAGGGCTCCTCCCGAGGTGAAAGGCGGTGGTTATAGGCAGTAGTGAGAGCCGAGACCAGGGAGCTTAGCTTGGGTTCTGAATTTAGGGTGCCATTTGTGACACTCCCATGTGCATTTTCCTAATGCAGAGAGTGTTAAACATTTTATTAATAATGGGTCTAGTAACCCATAGCAACAAAGACATAGGGGGGAAAAGGGAGGGGGTGATATCACTCCAACTTGCAGTACAGCAATAAAGAGTGATTGAAGTTTATCAGAGCACAAGTCACATGACTTGGGGTAGCTGGGAAATTGACAATATGTCTAGCCCCACGTCAGATTTCAAAATTGAATATAAAAAAATCTGTTTGCTCTTTTGAGAAATTGAATTCTGCTGGAGCAGCACTATTAACCGATTCATTTTGAAAAAAATGTTTTTTCCCTTTAATTTGTTGGAGTACTAACTATCTGAAAATGACTAGTATATGGGGGAGAATATCCTAATATAGAACACTCTATGCCTTACCATATCCATCTTGCCTTACTGTCTCCATCTTGTCCCACCATCACTATTTTGTCCTGTAGCCTCCATCTTATCCTACTGTCTCCATCTAGTCCCTACATTTATCATATTGTCCTAATGTCTCCATCTTGCCTATAATTCCCTTTTTGTCCCACTCTCTATATCTTGTCCTACCATCATCATTATGATTTATTGTCACCATCTTACCCTATGATCACCTTCTTCCTCTACTGTCTATTTTGTCTCACCATCACCATTTTGCAAGCCACTGGAAACATGATCTATGTAAGTAGTTATAAAAGAAGCAGACCTTCCTACTGCTGGGGATCACAGGAGGTGTAGGGGTCTCAGTGGAGTACTGATGGATAGCAGTTTCTTAAAGGAGAACTAAACCCCCTTGGTAATAAAAACCCCTACCCTCAATAGTCCCACTTCTCTGCTCCCCCCGCACAGGAGTTAACACAAGTAAATGTCCCTAAGCCGGTAATTACCCCTCGTAGCTGAGCTCATGGGCACCATCTTCCGGCTCTTCGGTAATCTTCAGGAAGTAAGCGCCGTATTGGCGAATGCGCATTTGGAGCAAATTTCTAGTTCGTTACAACTGTGCATGTTCCTAAAGTGATGAAAATTACCGAAGCTCCGGAAGAAGAAGACACCCTGAAGCGCTGGAATATAGAGCCTGTGAGCTCCGCTGCGCTGACTCTGCAACCAGGGGTAATTACCGATTTAGGGGCTTTACTTGTGTTAACACATGTGAGGAGGGTAGTAGCGAAGGGAGACTATGGAGGGTAGGGGATAGGGTTTTTTTTATTAGCAAGGGGGTTTAGTTCTCATTTAAGTTTAAGGGGGCCCCTAAAATGATTTTGCTGTGGGACCATGTTACCACTAGTTACTCCAGTGGCTTAACTTCACCTTCACCCTCCTTTCAGCCTCCATTCTGATCAAACAGAGGAATATAAAAGAGTTGTTTAAGCCTCTTTTTCCCCCTATAATTGGGGGCAACCAAAGAAACATTTTCCATATGTCATTCTAAATCTAAAAACACTGGCATTTTTCCACATTTCCACATGTCAAACAGAACTCACTGCCAAGGAATAAAGATATTATAAACCAGTAGCTGCTTTTGTGTATACTTTTATTGCGCCAAATAACAGATCTAAAATATCCATAAACATGGGAAAGAATTACATCAGAATCAACTGGATGACTGTTATACCAAGTCAGGCACAGCTTAACGATCTGCAGTATACACTGTATAGTATATATATATATATATATATATATATATATATATATATATATATATATATATATATATATATATATATATATATATATATATATATTTTATAGGCAACCCCAGAGGTTTGGGGCAGTGAATTGAAGGGACGTGGGCAGAAACAAAGCAGATGGCATTGATGGAACATGGTGGTGGCTGTTTTGTGGTGTACAAGGAGGAATGTTGTGCTGGAATATAAACAGCAGAAGAAAAATTAGATTTCAAAATAAAATGGATGTTTCTTCCTGAAAATAAAATGTAGGTTATCTTCAACTTTTAGAGACTGGTTTATAAATTTAAAATGTTCACATTTTTTCTAAGTCAATATGTAAAAGTTGGAGTATTCTCGAGTCATTTTGCGTCTTTTCCCATTCGTACTTTTTTATTCCAATGTTTAAATAAATCTCATGACAAGTATTAGAGAAAGTGAGTTTAGTCATGGTTTAGAAAAAACTCTGACCTTTGATATAAAATGGGATTAGCAATTAGTGATGGGCGAATGGGTGCCAAAAAATTAGCCAATTTTCTGCGAAAATCGCAAACCGGCAAAAAATTGGCAAAATGCATTGAAGTCAATGGGCAATAAAATTATTTACTAATTATTATTTTGACGCGGGCGACAATTTTTGTTTGTGCGAATATTTGGTCCGAATGCATTAAAGTCAATGGGCATCCACATAATTTTGACACTCAATAGTTTTTATGTGAGCGACAATTTGGACGGCCACCAATTTTTTTTTTTTTACGCAGAGGATTTTTCACTGCCAAATTGTCGCCGCAGTTTCACAAATTACTTTGCTGGCAGGGCAAAATAAGTAGATTCGCCGCAAAGTCATGTCTGGCGAATGTATTCGCCCATCACTATTAGCAATAAAACAAAAACCTCCCTACTAATTGATTCAGACGAGCCACGGGCCACACCGGGGACCTGTCCTTACAGCATGCCCTATGAGCCCTAATTTGTACTATTTTGTAACAGAAAACATTGAAGCAGCATTGGTTATTTTTTGACCTAAGACATTCTCCCTTCCACTGATAGGTTATGGGTATTATGTTGTGATCAACACCAGAGGACGTCATTGTAGGCAGTAGGTGGGATACTCTAGTGTCAGTCACAGAAAAACTGCTTATTGGATATTGGTGTTTGGGTATGGATGGGAAGTGGAAATGTCCATGGTATAAAACTTATTTTTTCTTCACTGTTATCTCATTATGAATATCAGGATACAATACCCGCTCAAGGGAGCTTCGATTGACACTAAAAAGATATAAAAGCTGCTTCCCCACAGACATAATTTCCCCAGAATCACGGCAAATATACACAGTCCCAATTTTCAGCTGCTTGCTTGATTAATGCATATGATATTTAGAAGGAACAAGCACACTTCACTGTTCCTATTTCCTATAGGAATGTCAATGGGCATCAGAAAGCAGCTGCGTTAGTAACAGTGCACAGTTGCTGTCAGAGGGGGGCAGCTTGCCAAAATACGAATAATATACAATAAAGGAGATGCCAGCGTGTTCTGTAAACAGTGCATTTAAAGCTGGCTGGAAGACTTACAGTTTGTGATGAATGGGACGCAGGATCCCTTGCGGAATGTGTGTTTGCGTCTGATTTGTGTAGCTCTATCAAAGGGAACATCAACAATTTAGATTTCGTATGTTGATCAAAATACTTTAGGGTCTGTGGTGTGAATTTCATGGTGTTTTGCGCTGAAAAGAGACAATAAATCTCTTTCCCTTAAAGGAGAACCAATCCTTTTTTCTTAAAACCCCTACCCCCCTTTTCCTACATAGACCCCCGCTAAACCCCCCCCCCCCAGCCTAGGTGTAAAATTTAGTAATTTACCCTAACTCTTTACTTACCTCTCAGTGCAGTGGAGCTCACGGGCACCATCTTCTGGCTCTTCTATAATCTTCAGGTCTTTTTCCGGTGCTTCGGCAATTTCCATGACTTTCGGCGCATGCGCAGTTGTCAAAAACTGGAAGACTGCTCCAACTGTGTATGCGCCGATACGGCACTTACTTCCCGAAGAAGTAAGCTCTGCTGCGCTGAATCTGCAAAGAGATAGAAAGTAAAGAATTAGGGTTAATTACCAAAGTTTACACCTAGACTGGGGGGGAGTGGGGGGGGCTATGTAGGATAGGGGGGTAGGGGTTTTTAAGAAAAAAAGTTTGGTTCTCCTTTAAAGAAAAAGCTGTGTTATGGCCATATGTATGTGAGGAACTTTGCCATAACTAAGGCAGATGATGATGCCTATGGGGTACCACTATTCCATTTAGTCGGAAAAGGGTGAGTGATGCCTGGAAGCCTATAAATAGACAATAGCATATAAAGTGTGATAGTCACAGTGATGGCTCAGAGGAGAACAACTTGTGTCTGTTAACGGAAAGCAAGTACAAGGCTTACTTGCATTCCATAGGGTTATTGTCATATTTGTAACTTGCTTTGAGTTCTGCTAATCCCCTAGCTATGTTCTGGAAAGCGTTCTTTTCCCTCAAGTTGAAATTGGATACAGCCAACGATGGAATCAAATGGCCAAATAGGGACCATCAGTCTATCTTTTGTACCCCTCAGAGCTTCCATTAGTACTTCCATTAGTACTTCTAGACACTGGCAGACATGTCTGAAACCAACAAAATACAGTAATAGCTTGGATACATCAGAGATTTCCAAATTGTGGGACTAATCCACTTGGGGTTTCAAAAATAATGTCTGGAGGGCAGTCTAAAGTCCAGTTAGGACAGATCTTATGTAGAATACCTAGTAGTTTTCTTGAATATTCTTGAAACTGATGGTAATAAAGTCATTGAACCCATCGTTCTTTACTGGATTCACTTTACTCTCTTTATTAATGAACTCGGGGAGTCCAATGTGGGATGTATCAGGAAGGGCCAGCAAAGTCTGTCCTGTATTAAAAGACCCATCAGAGTGCAAAAAGTGGACAGGTGTGGGATCCGTCCAGAAAGCTCAGAATTACGGAATGGTCATCTCCCATCTCTCAAAAATTTAAAAATATATATAATAATAAAACATTACCTTGTATTTGATCCCAACTAAGATATAATTGATCCTTATTGGAACAAAACCAGTCTATTTGGTTTAATTAATATTTTTCTAGTAGATTTAAGGTATGAAGATCCAAATTACAGAAAGATCTGTTATCCGGAAAACCCCAGGTCCCAAGTATTCTGGATAACAGGTCCCATACCTGTACTAATAAAATAGTCAAAGTCCAAGGAAGAGCAAGTAAGTTGATAAAGAGTTTAGTGATGGGGAAAGGCTGGCCAAGTTAGGATTGGTCGCACTGGAGAAGAGCCAGTTATGGAAGGGGTTGCATCACTATGTATAAATATACAAGGGCCAGTAATTAAATAAAAAAAATACATAGAAGAGTGCCTAAGCTAATAAACGGAATGGAAGGGCTCAGTTATGGGTAAAGGCTGGCCAATTCGGGATCGTTTACACTGGAAATGTGGAGCTAAGCACTCATCGTTCCCAGTAGATCTCTCCAGAGGACACAAGGACTTAGTGGGGCAACTAGAAGTTACTGAGCACCACAGTGAATTTATTTTAAAGCCCAGCTAAACTGTTGGAATACGACATTTTTCACAAGCATATGAAGCAGTTATATATTCTTAACGACAGGCAAGTGTGACAATCCCTGGCTCTTGTAAAAGCGTTCTTTAATAATACCCACACACATACAGTATGTGAACATCCACTACAAAACAGATTGTGTCTGGCAGGGATATCCAGCAATCCAATTTATGTGGCTGAACTACAAATTCCAGAATCTCACTGACAACCATAAGCTAAGGAGTTTGTTGGCCATGTCCTAACCCACCACTGATGGATCAGAATAAACGGTGGTTGTTTATAATGACTGTTCTGCTCACCCTCCCCTCTGTTTGGGCAGGGTCCATCTGTGGTTACTAATTCTGTTTGCACCACTCACCTTCCACTCTGACTGGGCAGGGTCCATCTGTGGTTACTAATTCTGTATGTACCACTCACCTTCAACTCTGACTGGGCAGGGTCCATCTGTGGTTACTAATTCTGTATGTACCACTCACCTTCCCCTCTGATTGGGCCAGTGTGGGACTGGCCCACCAGGATACCAGGAAAACTCCCGGTGGGCCCAGGTGTCAGTGGGCCCTCCTGCTTCTAAATATTTGTTTTATTTCATGGCAATTCCTTATTTCCATAACAAAGAGGCTAAATAGATGTTATAATAGATTATAGTATGTAAAGAAAAGCAGAGAATAGAGGTTGAGCGAAGAGGGGCAGAGTGGGCCCCTGATCTTTTTTTTGGTCGGGCTCTGGTGTCCCAGTCCAACACTGGATTGGGCAGGATCCATCTGTGGTTACTAATTCTGTATGTACCACTCACCTTCCCCTCTGATTGGGCAGGATCCATCTGTGGTTACTCATTCTGAATATACCACTCGCCTTTCCTTCTGTCTGGGCAGGGTGCATCTGTGGTTACTCATTCCGAATGTACCACTCACCTTTCCCTCTGTCTGGGCAGGGTCCATCTGTGGATACTAATTCTGTATTTACCACTCACCTTCCCCTCTGATTGGGCAGGATCCATCTGTGGTTACTCATTCTGTATGTGTAACTCAGCTTCCCCTCTGACTGGGCAGGGTACATTTTAAGGGTACAAGCAGTCACTTTGACACTTTGAGGCATATTTATCATATGGCGAACTCTTTCACCCACTGATAAATAGTGCTTCTGTGGGGTGGGTTAGGAATCAGTTCATAAAAAGGTATTCTTTTGCAGCATACCTGAAATACATTTTCATATTCCAACTGAATCCCGCGTAATCTTTATTTTAAGCAAGGGAAAGCTTCAACTTTTCACCTTGGATAGGGTTCCTTTCCAGAGCCGGCTGAACTATTACACTATATAAATTTCTTTTAAAGAGCCTCTTAAGTCCGGGCGTCTGTCATAAAAAATGTGAAAACTTTTCAAAATGAACATCTTGAACTCCACTCCTGGATATATATAAATATAGTTTGTTCCTATTGTGTCATGTATCATTGCAGGTCACCTTCTGATGCAACACAGGGAGACAGTGACTAGCCAAGGGCAGAGCCGAGTTGGCCAGGGGACAGTTCAGCCTGGGACGCTGAGGTTCCATCTTTCCCAGGGAAAGACTAAAACATATAAATTCATAAAATCAACGCACTTTCCTTTCTTTGTGAGTGAATTGCTTTCAAAATGCTACTTTGCATTCTGCACTTGTCTTCTTAAATGAACCAGACTTTTTGTCATGAGTCTTTTCTCTAATATTTACAAAAAAGCAGCCGTATGCAATTGAACCCACATTGGATAGAGACAGACGGGAGCTTTAGGGGGCCCAGACAATATATTTTATGTGCAATATCTGGATCCAGACACCTAACTACAGAGGAAGCAGACCCTGCTGCTGTGGGGGGGGGGTCCAGGAGCATAACTACAGAGGCTGCAAGGGAGCCCAAGTAGCTATAGGGGTCCTTTGAGGCTAAATGGGGTCATTTGAGGTTAACTAATTAACAAGCAACTTCAACAGATATTGGTAAAAAAGGACAACCTCTGCATATGTTGGGGGCCCCAAAATTAATTTGCTGTGGAGCCATTAACATCTAGTTACACCACTATCTATGTCCCAGAAGGGTATGGCTAGTGACATGCCAAAAGCATCTAGCTGCTTTATGCAAGATACAGATAGGGTAAATACTTAAAGGGGAACTCCACAAAAAGATAACAAGTTTTGAAACATAATTTCAAGCAATATTCATCAATTAAAAAATATGCAGACTTTTCATGATTTTTAATGGTTTTTGACAGTTCCCTAAGCCTAGCCTCTTGCTCTCCTTCTGATCTCTTTGACTACTTTGCTGAGCTGTCTGACTACTGTTACTTTGTATCACCAGAAATCTGTCCAAACCCCACAATTCCCTGCACACGTTATTTCAATAAGGAAGGGAACATCACAGTGCAATGCATTGTGGGTGATGTAGTTCCTGCATGCTGTCTGTAAACTGTGGAGAAGTTGTTACAAATTGGAACATCAGTGTTTTAGTCCCTCCTTCCCTGCCAGGATTTCAAATGATGCAGAAAGAGAAGAACTGTTAAACAGCTGGATTTCAGCATAGAAAATGGCATTTATTCATACTTTTTGAAGAAACAATAACTGTGATGGGTATATTAGGGGTTTCTGTGTTATGTGGGCCTCTTTATCAAATTTTGGCTTGGAAATTGGAGTTCCCCTTTAATATTCATCAAACCACAACCGAAAACATTTATGCTATGTAATAAGTAACAAACTATATGAGTAAACAATAAACAATAAACAATATGAATTGGAGAGGGTAAAAAGTAGCAATAACAATACATTTGTAGCCTTACAGAGCATTTGTTTTTAGATGGGGTCAGTGACCCCTGTTTGAAAGGTGGAAATAGTCAGAATTGGACATTCTATAACATACTAAAAACTGGTGAACCACCACCCCTTTAACTAAACTAGGCCTGGGTTGTAACAAAAAGCTAATTAGTATCTATGGAGGGTACAGCACTGTGATGTGTAACCAACTGGAAAAAGATTGGCGCAGTCCAATAAATTGCCATCTTCTTGTTGTTAAATATTTACATAATTTGGCAGTGATTTTAGCCAGCCTGCTGCCCCATAGCGCAGCCCTTTCCTGTATATACAAAACACGCCAGACATGGAATGGACCCAAACGCCTGATATAATACAGGTTTGCAAAGGTCGTCAGCTACTGGGAAAGGCAGGGGACAATTAATGGGAGGGAGGTTTATGTGACACTGGCTTTGATTATAAATAAGGCTTTATTAATGGTACGCTGGCGTGCCAGGGGCTCAAGAAATAAAAAGTGAATTCAGAGCAAAGGTTTATATGAGCACTGGATACACCTTCAGTGCAAAACATGGGTATGCAACTTGCAACTTCCATTAGTCTTTCCCTATACTACATACAGAATAAGATATGTATTTATATACATAACAATGTGTAACTCCCTACTGTGACACCCCCTGATATAACATGGCACAATGCCACCCCCAGCACAAAGAGATTCCCCACTCCACCAAGGACAACATAGCATAGTGTCTGCACCAACTCAGACTGCCCCCACCCACGAATTTCATATAATACATTTATTTCCATTTTTTACCCGATGCCCCTTTTCCCCTTGAAAGTAGCAACAAATGGATCTAAGGGTGATTGGACTGTCCCTATTGTCAATCAACATAAGCACACTACCTCACCATGGTAGCTGAGGACAGATAGAAGTGAGAGGATGGAATAGGCTGAGTATAAAAATTAGCGATAGAGGAAGCTGATAATCTCCACAGGACTGTAAAAACAGAGGAGCGCCAAAAGCTAACAGATGGAGGAGGCTAAGAATAGACAGAAGAGTGTAAGGGGCAGATTTACTAAAGGGCGAAGTGGTCGTCGCTAATGAAAATTCGCCAGAAATCCAATCTGCCGGGAGATCTCCAATTTACTAACAGGCGTAGAGGACTATTCGCTAGCGAAAGAGTACATGGAGCTTTGCGCCCTTTCGCCAGGCGAATTTTTGCTCAGGTGAATGATCGCTACTCCGCAAATTCAGAAGTGCGAATTTTGCAAGGCGTTACCTCTTTCGCCAGAGTTTCCTTCACCAGCTTAGACCTGGGAAACTGATAAGATGAAGCTACATCCTCCTAAATCTTATGTCAGTGACATCATATCCTGTATGCCGAAAACATTTGGGTTTTTTCATATTTTACAGTAAAGTATTTAAAAGTTGTTTCATTTTTGTTATATCATTTTTTTTAACAACATTTGTTTTAGGGTGGGCTCATGTCTAGGACAATATAGAATCTCTTTTGTCTTTATTTTGCTTCCTTGGACATCTTTAATAATAAGTAGATACTTCAAGCATTTGCACCAACATCACTAATAAAGACATACTGTATATATGACCTATATGTACCCGCCCTTTTCAAATTTACCTAAGCGTAAGTGTACTAACGAAGTTTCGCTGGGCAGAAACGAATAAGTTCTCTATGAAATGCTCGCGCTGACTACATAACATTAGCGAAACTTCACCAACGTTCAGCCTCAGAGGCACAACTTTGTGTTTTAGTGAATTAACGTAGTGGTAGCGAAGTGTGTCGTAACTTTGTTAAATATCTTTGCAAGACTAAGACTGTGCACATGCTCAGTATGGTCTGGGCTGCTTAGGGATTGTCATAAACAAAGCTGCTTGAGTTCTGCATGGCTGGGAAGTAAGGTGGGGGCTCCCCCTGCTGTTCATAAGTATGATTGTTTCCCTGCTCAGCAGTTAGGGACCGTCTCACAATTCCTATCCACAGCAGTAAATGAAGGGAGAATTTCACTGCATACAGTCAGGTTTCTTATAAAAATGGTACACATTTTTTAATTAAAGTATATTGGAGATAGGTTTCTTTTTCATTAAAGAAAGTAAAAATGGGATTTTATTTTTTTGCCTTTACGTGCCCTTTAATATGCTGGTCCTCTCAAGTGAGGGGATTGTGGAAGGATGAGGTATAAAATTATTACGTGCAGATCTGTCGTTCGCCTGGCGTAAAATTACCCACACATTGCAAAATTCACCAATTATTTTACACAGCTTTTTACAGTTTTTTTCAGTGAATTTAATTTTACACAGCACTAGTGATGGGCAAATTTGTCCCGTTTCGTTTCTCCAAAAAATTTGTGAAATTAGTGAAACGCCAAAATATTAGTGAAACGTCAATGGGCGTCAAAATGATTTTTACGCCTTTTAATTTCGATGCCCGTGACAATTGTTATCTGCTTGCCTATTTTGGCCAAATGCATTAAAGTCTATGGGCGTACAAATAATTTTAACATTCGACTCTGGTTATGAGCGGGACTATTCTGATGCGCGCCTGAAATTCAGAAATTCAATGCAAATTTGCGCCTGGTAATTTTATTTGCCCATCACTACACAGCACAATAGTTATGCATTTTAGTGTATATGCATATGGTTCAAATGTGCAGAAGGCCCCCAAAAGTGGTGTGTTTATCTTAGTGTGGGGTACTATCACGATCCGCACCCTAAATCCAGAACATGCTAGGCTCCCTGGTCTCGGCTCTGTTTCCGCCTGTAGCAGCCGCCTGTAGACAGGCAGGCAGGCAAGGATCAGGATTGGAGAGTTTGGAATAGTCAGTCAGGCTAGGGTCAGGATTGCAGAGTTCAGAGTAGTCAGGCAGGCAGGCAAGGGTCAATACCAGTATAACAAGCAGGAGTTCCTTCTGACTTATCAAGATTATACACTCTTAACCTATTAGGACTTTCTTTAAAATATTAAAATATTAATATTTCCAAAAATTCTATACTCTCTTTCAAATTTTCCTATTCAACTCTCAGATGTAAAAAATTGGACAAATTAGTATCAAGTTTTTTATGGCGCAACAAAAAAAAATTCAAAATTAAGAAAACCTCAGCAGTTAGGTGGATTGAACATTCCAGATTTTAGAAATTTCAGTATGGCCTCAATTTGTAGATATTTCATTGAATTGATTTTGGGAAGAGAAACCTTCAGCAATTTGAGATTGGAATCCACTTTAGATTCTGGTGCGCATGTAGTATCATATTTACATAAAAATTGAAAAATCGGCATGCTGATATTAAAATATGTACTTTTCAGAGATTCAGTGGCTACATGGCTATATTTAAACTTCAATTAAAAACATTTTAAGTGAAAAGGAATGTTCTGGGCACACAATAAGTTATACCCTCCTACTGTTTTACCTTAAGGGACTAATATGGCACCTCCTACCCATATGTATAAATACAAATATACAGAGAAGGAATGTTCTGGGCACACAATAAGCTATTCCACCATACTGTATAGTCTTAGGGAACCAATATTGCACCTCCTAGCTATATGTATAAATACAAATATACAGAGAAAGAATGTTCTTGGCACACAATAAGTTATACTCTCATACTATTCTGTCTTAATGAACCAATATTGCACCTCCTACCTATATGTATAAATACAAATATTCAGAGAAGGAATGTTCTGGGCCCACAGTAAGCTATACCCTCATACTGTACTGTCTAAGGGAAACAATATGGCACCTCCTACCCATATGTATAAATACAAATATACAGAGAAGGAATGTTCTGGGCACACAATAACCTATACCCTCATACTGTACTGTCTAAGGGAAACAATATGGCACCTCCTACCCATATGTATAAATACAAATATACAGAGAAGGAATGTTCTGGGCACACAATAAGCTGTACCATCATACTGTACTGTCTAAGGGAAACAATATGGTACCTCCTACCCATATGTATATATACAAATATACAGAGAAGGAATGTACTGAGCACACAATAAGCTGTACAAGTTGTTATCATTGAATTTTGGAATTGAACAGCAAATTTTTAGGGACACCTGAGGAAAGATTTACCATGGAGACTGAGAACATTCTGGAGTTCTGAGTCATGCAAGACATGAAGACAAATATACATTGAATTTCATGTCTGACTTGAAATAATAAACTCCAGCCAAAACATATCTGAGGATCAAATTCACATATTCCTACTTTTATTAAAAAGCAAAGTTAGGTTAGCCCATGTTTCAGGGTTCATTACAGGACACTTTTATAAATTATGGATGGATTGCTGTTTACAAATCTTACAGTTGTTCTGCTAGAGACAACCCTGCCAAATTTTAGTGTTTGAGTCACAGGTAGCAACAAAGGAGGCAATAAATGTAACTGTGCATACTGCTGAGAGAGAAATCTGATGTCCTCTAGGATAAGCTTCTACATAGTTTGCATTAACTTCATGTAAGGATATTAGGCCTGGTTGTTTTGGCCATATCAAGCATGAGGATTAAGGGTGGAATTGGCACAACAGATGTTCTATATTGATGCCTGAGGAAATTCCATGAATAAACTTTGAATTTATGGTTTGTTTGTGGTTTATTGTTGTATGCTATGATGTTGAAACACTGTCCTGAAGCACAAACAGATAACTAATTTGTTAGTACTAATGATGAGCACTTTTTTGTGAATTTTTGGTAAAGCGAAACGGATCAGATTCACCCGTTATCTATAATGAGTAACTCATTGTAGATGATGAATGTTCTTAAGACAATGTAAAAAAGGTAGGATTTTATTGTACCAGGTTAATGGGACACATGGTTGGCTAAACACTTGAGTGTAAACCATACCACTCATTATGCATCTTGCCAAACGAAAGGACTCTCTATTTTAGGCACTTATTATCGGACTTGGCCAAAGAAGAGATCTTTTCCATTTCTGAAGAAAATGGCACTCACCCCCCAGGCTAGTGAAGTACCAGATTAACAAAACTACAGTAGGGCGTACATTTACTTAGGGTTGAATATTGAGGGTTAATTAACCCTCGATATTCGACTGTCGAAGTTAAATCCTTCGACTTCGAATATCGAAGTCGAAGGATTTAGCGCTATTGGTTCGATCGAACGATAGAGGGAATAATCGTTAGATCGAACGATTAAATCCTTCGAATTGAACAATTCGAAGGATTTTAATCCATCGAACGAACGAAATTCCTTCGAATTTTGCTAGAAAGCCTATGGGGACCTTCCCCTTAGGCTAACATTGATGCTTGGTAGGTTTTAGGTGGCGAAGTAGGTGGTCAAGCTTTTTTTAAAGAGACAGTACTTCGACTATCGAATGGTCGAATAGTCGAAAGGTTTTTAGTTCAAATCGTTCTATTCGAAGTCGAAGTTGTAGTCGAAGGTCGAAGGAGCCAATTCGATTAGAAATTCAAAGTATTTTTTATTCTATTCCTTCACTCGAGCTAAGTAAATGTGCCCCTAGATGTTATCATATCCGGTAAGGCTCAGATTAGAGAACGAGGTGGTCACAGCAGGCAACACTGGCTCGGTCGGTGGAGTCATTCCACTAGTGCCCATGTTTACCACTGCCCTCGGTCCCTAGCAACATTGGTAGAAATCAAACCCATTTCAGGGAACCAATGGGTGTAGCAAAGGAATAACCTAGAGGAAAACCAGAACAGGAGTCAAGTCCAGGCAAAATTCATTGCAGATGTCAAGCATCAATCAGAGATAGACAGAAGAGGTTGGCGGCCACTATGTCTAGTCACTTGATGTCCTGTCCTTTGCTCTTTGGCAGTGAGTATACTAATTTGAAGTAAGGAACCTATCAGTTTAAAGTTCCTGTGCTCAATTACCACCACAAAGCAGGTCCAGAAGATAAGGGCACAATCATGGTTGCCGTAGCCAGGTCTGGACTGAGGATCAAAATAGACCCTGGCATTTCTGACACACAAAGGCCCAAACAGCCCCTCACCAGCCCAATAAATAGTAAATGTATATGGCATCTTACAGCAGCCCCTCTAGCATTTGTCAGAACCCACAGATTGCCAGTCTGGGCCTGGGCACATTTTTAGCATCCAATATGGATGGGGGGGGCGGCCCAGGGGACTCATGGCTAATGTTTGCCTTTTGATCTCCTTTAACCTAATTATCAACAATGATTTCGGATTAGACACAAACAGGTCAATTACTCAGGGAGTATAAACACACAGGGATTATTCACTGCAATTCATCATTTTAATTTGAAGTTCCATTTAATCGGTTTCGCTCCTATTTATTGCCTTGGCCAGCACTAATTGACTACATATGGCTGCAGACAGAATGATCTCTTCTACAGGAGACCTGCCCAGTGTAATATATTCAAGAGCTGCCAGAGACATCTCGCAAAGTTAAAAAATAAAACTCTGAACTTTAAAGCTTTTTTTAAATTGCAATTGTTTTTCAGTCTCTCCGATGCGCAGCAGTTAGTTTGCCCACCTTGTTGCTCTGGAGTCTTGGGTTTATTTTTGACCAATGAACTGTGCCGGGGTCTCCTCTTGTTTCCTGGCCTCCTGTCCTTCTGAAGTTTGTTCTCAATTCCCAGCCCCTGCTGCTACTGACAATGTCTTGCTAGGAGGAATGTATATATTTAAACTCAAAATCCCTTTAATAAAGTCGAATCCAGTAAGTCCCAAAAGCCTGAAGGTCTTTTTAATGTCTTTGATGTCTGCTTCCAAAACACAAAGGTAACAGATGTCTGTATGCAGCAGGTAAACAATAAAGAAGATTAGGAAACTTTGTAAATATTGCCCTTTGTGATCCTATAAAACTCTTTTCTAATACCTTTCCCATAATGTTATCATTGAAGCCTTTATTGTTATGGAAATGGTCAACTGCCCTGCAGCTAAGAAGGAGTTGAAAGTACCAGTTGGATGTTGATGGCAATAGAGAGAAAAATTACTCTAAAAATGTTCTAAAGAGTCAATGAGATATATGGGTATTGCCTTTAGTGTGCTGATACAATCCAGTCCTTTATCTTCCTCATTGTATGCTCCATGAATATCTTTCTCAGCTTGATTCCATACTCCGCCTTATGGTACACCCCGTGCCTGATGGTACAATCCACCCTTCTTCTTTCAGTCTGATTAGGTTACCTATGTTCCTTGTTCTGAGCCTGAAAATATTTCCCATGTACTACTGCACTTAACTGAGTCTACATGAGCCCTTCCATGAGTATAATCATGTCTTTAGCAATGTAAGTAAATTCCTCCCTTTATTGACAAAATCCCCCTTTAAACAGGAAGAAATTTATCAACCAAACTTCAACTGAAGTTGCTTAAAACTCATTGTACACATTGACGCCATACATTAAAGTTACTTGTACCTAAACACACTCCTTGCACTTGTGCTTCTTTGTGCCTTGTGCTAGTCTAATGTATCAGATGCAAATGCACCTTTTGAAGCAGGGAAGCCGAGGATCTACCACTGAAGCCTGGGTGTAATGTAAAAATGTAAATTGTATCCCAGATTGCACTTTGCGCACTGCTTTTGGGTTTGTAAATGAGCACTATTGACTCTTCAGACTTTTCTTAAATCCCCTGCCCCCTCTGTCATACATGCCATGTGTATACTAGTTGCAAACTCCATGCTGCTGATACCGTGCCTTACCATGCTCTGACCCTTATAGTGTGATCCATGTCTTTTGCCTCCCACTAATAATATATCCTACCCCATGCTCCTTCTCCAAGCCTTGCTCCTTCTCCCAGCCTTATGGTATATCCCCATGCTCATTCTCCAAGCTTAATGGTATACCCTATGCTCCTTCTCTCAGCCATATGGCATATTCCATGTCCAATTTTTGGTACATTCCGTGTCCCTTCTATTTGCCTTCTATTTGCCCAGTGATGCAGTCCATAACAAGTCTGAACGTACATCACATGCCCTCATATCATTATGTGTGTTGCTTTTTATTGGGAGACTGAAACAGAGCTGAACAGCTTCATAATATTTATTGTCAGTCATGCAAGGGGACCCCAGATTAAAGGGTATTAAACTGTAGATATTATGCCCTACTACTAATGGTGTCTAGTGTTGCACTAGTTGGGCCAAAACATATGGGACCCCTATTACAAATGGATCACAGGCAGGGGGCACCTACCCAACTCCTCTCTCTGCCTGTCACAGCCCCAATACTGATGTCACAAATGAGTTGCAGCACTTACTGCTCCCACTCTAACTCCCATACATGTGCTGCCAGAGATGGGAAGACAAGGCATGGGTATATAATTTAGCATGAGGTTGATCTTGGGTAGCATTAGGACAAATTAGGGTCAACGCGGGTTGAAAAATATTTGACCCTCATACCACTAATGTGCTCATTGGCCTGTAGCTGCTACTTTGGCCTTCATAAGAGTCATGGAGGATGCTGTGGGTGAATAGTGAGGTGCACTAATAGCTGATGGGAAGTGTTGTTGTTCTGCTTAAGAGATGGGATAACCGGTAGCTCAATCTCACGTGAGCCTGCAGCTTTCTTTTAGACAGAGGAGACACTGTACACAGATTCCCTGCTTCTCTTGCTTCAAGAAGACATAACTTTATTAACACTTCTGCATTTGTAGACAAAGATCATGTCACATGACACTGTATCAGATCAGTATGGGATCTGTATGAGAACGCACACATTAATACATATCTTTACAGCAAGAATACAAGCAGCAGCATCTACATCTACGTCTTCTGCTACTGGATTCAGCTCCCTGGCCAGGGGTCTGTGTGGACTAAACCTAGTTTACCGAGATGGAAGGTTTATTGGACTGAGCTCTAGCAGATGGGTGGTGAGAATTCAGATGGGTTGCTAAACATTCAGGTGCTCCCAACCTGCTTGCCTTTATGCACCCATAAACATGACAGGCCCTGTCTTTCAAGCAGTGTATTCAATATAATGTTAAGTAATTCCATAACGTGTTTTGACATTTAATTATAGCTTTGACATTAATCAGACTTAATTATTCTTACAGACAAAATGTGTCCCAGCAGTCGTACATACGGAGAATGGATGCAGAACAGTTTGTGATTTAAATATATATCAAATTAAATGTCACTAGGGGGCAGGAGCGATCTCTTTACAAGCTCTCCAATAAATACTGGAAAGTCTTTAAGAGACTTGTCTTTTCAATGTCAAAGCTGCACACGCCGTTAAGAACAAGTATTTCAGAGAGAATAAATAAGGACAGACAGTGACATTGCACAGGACAAGGAAAAGGTGCAATCTTTCCAAGAATACTTCGTTTTTAAGAAAAACAATAAAAATCACAGCTATTGAGAGGCATTCTTCTTCTTCTGCTCTTCTGCAAATTCTGTGTATTTAACCTAAAGTGCAAGATCGTTAGCCCCTGGCACGTGTATAAAGGAAATTACTATGCAAGGAGGACATCTGATATCTTTCAAACTTTGTTAGAGATGCACCATATATTTGTTTATATGACACATGCAGTATATATATATATATATATATATATATATATACTGTATACACACACACACACACATACACACACACACACACACACACATGTATACACAACAGTATTCCAGAAGGAATACAGAAAGCTATAGAATTTGAACTACAATCTACAGCTTGCACTCTCCAACAGACAAAGGGTTTTTTATGCACTTATGGTTTCTTGCTACTAGATATATGTAGTTTGTATAATATGACATATTTAAACATGGTATAGAATTTTTATCTTTGTTTTTCTGAGCCATATTATGCCAGTCCGTTAATTTTGTAAAGGCCTGAAGTGATGAAAACAATGGGTTACAGTTTGCAGCTTAGAACACTTTGTCTGAATGCTCTTTTATAAAGATAGAATCTCAGCCATAAAGCAGGACAGGACTGCTACTTACAATGGAGATCAGATAGGATCTGTGCCACTGTGATAGACGGCTTTGGTATAAAGATAACTAGAATCTCAGCCATAAAGCAGGGCAGGACTGCTGCTTACAATGAGTATCAGATAGGATCTGTGTCACTGTGACAGAATGTTCTGTTATAAAGATAGCTAGAATCTCAGCCATAAAGCAGGACAGGACTGCTGCTTACAATGGGGATCAGACAGGATCTGTGTCACTGTGACAGAATGCTCTGTTATAAAGATAGCTAGAATCTCAGCCATAAAGCAGGACAGGACTGCTGCTTACAATGGGGATCAGATACAATCTGTGTCTCTGTGATAGAATGCTCTGTTAGACAGACTGCTATGTTAGCTAGAATCTCAGCCATAAAGATAGTAGTGAACCAAACCAACCCCTCCCAACCCTAACTTGGCCCTTCAACACCAGACCCTAACCCAGGGCACGTCCCTATTTATATACCAGTGACCGACCCACTCTGATTTCACATAAGGGGTAGAGAAATGCAGGCATGAGTCTATAAAAAGACGCAACTAGAGGCTGAAGCGAGGCACAGTAAGTTTGCTGGCAGGGTTGAAAACAGAGTAAAGTTAAGCCCAAACCCGCTTGTCTGAAAGTCGGCAACTTTTTTAAATTTTAAATGAATCCTTGTAAAAGATTGTGCCTAAAGTGGTGGAGTGACCTGTCCAGTGACCACATCATGTAATCCCATGTCAGCCTTTCTTTATACACAGTTGCAGACAGTTACTTATTAGCATAAGTGGGTTCTTCAAACTGCACGGTGACCCTTACATTATAAATATAACTGTGAGTCATTCCTTAGCTGTAGCACAAATATCACAAATGATACTTACACATCACATCACACTAAACCAAAACTTGTTTATATCCTTCCAATAGCTTTCCTCTAATATATTTGCTATTCACAAACATTCCGGAACCTTTGTATCATTGCATGGCGTCATTGACCGGAATTGTCAGCCTGCAAATTCTGCTGAGACTCCGCCTCCTTTTTTGACTCGTTAGGAGACAATGACATATGGGTGGTGAGGGAGGGAGGGAATAAAGTCATTGTGTGATATAGTGTGCCATATCCTGTATGAAATTATAATCCAGGATTTGCTATGAATGCAAATGCCAGTTTGGAGAATGTCAGAATTGCCCCTTTCCACAAAGGTATAATAACCCAGTGATAGTCAAAGTGCGTGGCCACAAAATGATCCCGTATGTCTGATCTTTTGGCCCATTCCTTGGTGTCAGTGGCACTACACATGCTCAGTGAGCTTTAGGCTGCTGTAGATCACTACAGGGCATGCTCAGTGCTGATCACTAGACTTGACCTATGAGGTCCGTTTGGAAGCTTTATGTCTGAAGGTGATTTAAGATGACTTTTTAGGAATGATTTCCCTTTAAAAACCAAATCTGACCCTGTAGCCACCGTATAACCATCATGGATTCCATTCAGACATGCTTTCCCCTCTATGGAAAATCTAATTTTAATAGGAAGCGTGTTTGGTGAATGCCATTATACTTCAGTAAATACCACAAGTATGGAAAGGCAGGGAAATGAAAGCTGTGCCAGTACAAGAATAAAACAGATGAGCTGAATCCATTTATTAAATACACATTTTATTCATCTAATGTGTTTTGTTGTTTGTTTTTTTTTAAAAAAAAATAGCTTTTATTAGTGTTAAATTGAAACAGAGGATCCCTTGATACTTCCATTTTTTTAATCATGTTTTTTCAAAGCGCTCAGCAAAAATTTCTGTTTTGTTTTTTTTAACAAACACAGACACGATGGGAGAGTGAGTGTTCATTTTTATTGTTGTGCAAATAAAAGTGCGACAGTGATTTCATATAGGAAACGCATTGAAGTCAATGGGCGTCAAATTTTTTTTACGCGCAACCATTTTTTACGTGCGCAAACATTTTTTTTATCTTGTGGCAACTTTTTTTGTCTTCGCGACTTTTTGTCCAAATGTATCAAAATCAATGGGCGTTTTTTTCTTATGTTTCTTAGTTTTTGCCTCTGCAACATTTTTCAGTGGCGAAATTTCGCAGCGAATCCATGGCTGGCCAAGAAAATTCAATCATCACTACCAGGGACATATAAATAGATAAAATGATGTTTTCATACCTTAAGTTATTGGCCTTTTTTATGCAAACAGTACTTTTTTTGTTACACTGCCTAGTGTTACAGAGCATGTTATCCACTAAACCCCCAATACATTTTGTGTATTACTAAAATTCATGTTCATTTTAAGTGCATAATATTGAACCTCAGTTTGTTGCCCAGTTCTCCAATTTAGTCAAATCACTCTGCAAAGTGGCAGCATCCTGCAAAGTACTTTCAATGCCTGCCTCCAGGTCTCCTGCGCTAGTACCCAAACACACTGGTTAATAAGGAAATGTTCCATTCACCCCACACTCTCTATAATCTATCTATTCTAGCCAGTTCTCTATTCAAGAGCAAATCTTATATTTCAGGCCAATATTCCTTAATTTAACCAGTAACTTGTGAGGCACTGTATCAGATGCTTTAGCCAAACCTATGTAGATCATATCCACTGCCATCCCAGGGTCTAGGTCCCTGCTAACCTCCTCATAGATAACAGTTAGATTAGTCTGGCAAGATCTGTTATGCAAAAAACCATGCTGGCACAAGATAAATGTAAAGCAGGCCTCAACTCCTGGACCAAAGGTGGATCAATTTTAGGGGCAGCATGACACCCAGCTGCCTCTACATTTGTTTCTGAAAATTAGAACTGGGCACACAGGAGATTTAGCTGCTTACATCTCCTGCTCGCTAAGTCCCCAGCACTTTGGGAATGGAATAGCACACTTAGGCAAACAAGTGTGGAGAGCAAGTGGGAATGTCCTTAGGGCACCCAGGGGTCAAATCTGGGCCTGAATGTTTCCAAGTATCTTATCCTTTATTCCCCCACTCCAAAACTTGTTTCTGCCACTGATGTCAGATAAAAAGGCCTATAGTTTTCAGTGGGGATCCCGTTTTGAATAACGGCTTTAGAAGCAATTTGACAATTTCTTGGCACCTATCCAGAAATCAAAGAATCCCAAAAGATTAAGTAGAGTAGTTTGGCAACCATAGAGTTGAGAGCTTTAAGTACCCTCCCTAGGGTGAATATCATCAGGTCCCGGACCTTTGTTCTACCCCTGCCTGAGTTATAGACTGAGTTATAGACTGAGTTATAGGCCCTTCCACCTGTAATCTGCCATCAGAGTGTTCCGGTCTAGCCCACTGCTTAAATTACAGACATCCCTGTAAAGTGCCATTGATCTGCCAACCTGGGTTTTTGTATGAAGCAGTGTGGCCCCTTACATGTAAATGGCCATGCCCCAAATCTGCGTAAACCTTGCCTCTTGTCAGCCCAACACTGCCCCTTAAAGATGAAGTCTTGCTCCTTAGACAGCACTTCATACCCCCTGCTGCTAGCCTCTAAAATAACCATTTTTCATTGGATGCAAAGTGGTTTAATTATTTACTATGAGAAGTTTGGAATATGAACTGAGAAAGTTGTATATTATGAGAGGGAACCTATGATTAAGGATCTGATAGAATCACAAGGTGTCATAATTGAACCTCAGGTGACGTACAGGCCCATTGGTCATTGATGGTAAAATGTCACAACCAATTAAAAGACAATTAATTTGTCAGCTTCAAAACTGAGATTTGATGGACATATCTGTTTTAAAAGCCCAGCACTCCCAAGAGTTCAGCGTTAATAATTCTGGTCATATGGCGCTATAATTTGTGGCAGATGTATAGCTGGAACGAGGAGTCTTTCACCGTTGTGGATTATTTTGGTCCCTGACGCGTGGCCTTTTTCCAAGTA
Organism: Xenopus laevis; assembly: GCF_017654675.1. Classification (NCBI taxonomy): domain Eukaryota; kingdom Metazoa; phylum Chordata; class Amphibia; order Anura; family Pipidae; genus Xenopus; species Xenopus laevis. The sequence goes on along the minus strand of NC_054387.1, from coordinate 50,353,123 downwards.
TAACAAAGCTGAGCTGCTTCTTTCTTGTATGACGTGCGGCTAAAAACAGATGTCGTGGATGCACAATTGTCATAAATTAGGTTCTTGTTAAATGTGTCTGCAAATGGAGAGCCACGTGCCAAAGAAAGATATATTATTGTGAGTTATCTATGGAAATGGATTTGTTTATTCCAATAGGCTCACAAAAACTGCATATTGTGGATAAGAAAGACTGAATTAAGACCAGTAGGCACATTTACGAACACAGTTTAGTTTTGCACCCATTTTAGCACTTTTTGTTTGTTTCCTTGAATGAGCCATCAGGATTATATTCAAAAGAAAAGACAGAAAATGTTTAGTTAATATTTTATGCTGTTAATTGAATTGCTGCCCTGTGAACTCTATGAAGCCATAAGACCATAGACCAACACTGCAACTTTGTTCAAACACAAACCTATGTCACTAATAAATATTGTGCCTTTATATGTATGTTCACAGAACCCCTCAATGACTTCTAATATCCTTATAATTTACAGTATGGAGCACACTTTCCCTTATAAGACATGAGTGATACTCAGAGTTCCCTGTATAACTCAGCCTGCAGCCTTGTGCCTTTATATGGTCACAGAACCCCTCAGTGACTTCTAATATCCTTATAATTTACAGTAGGGCGTACATTATCCCTTATAATACATAAGTGATACTCAGAGTTCCCTGTATAACTCAGCCTACAGCCTTGTGCCTTTATATGGCCACAGAACCCCTCAGTGACTTCTAATATCCTTATAATATACAGTAGGGGTACATTATCCCTTATAATACATGAGTGATACTCAGAGTTCCCTGTATAACTCAGCCTTTAGCTTTGTGCCTTTATATGGTCACAGGACTCCTTAGTGACCTCAAATATCCTTATCATTTACAGTAGGGGGTACATTATCCCTTATAATACATGAGTGATACTCAGAGTTCCCTGTATAACTCAGCCTTTAGCTTTGTGCCTTTATATGGTCACAGGACTCCTTAGTGACCTCAAATATCCTTATCATTTACAGTAGGGGGTACATTATCCCTTATAATACATGAGTGATACTCAGAGTTCCCAGTATAACTCAGCCTGCAGACTTGTGCCTTTACATGGTCACAGAACCCCTCAGTGACTTCTAATATCCTTATAATTTACAGTAGGGGTACATTATCCCTTATAATACATGAGTGATACTCAGAGTTCCCTGTATAACTCAGCCTTTAGCTTTGTGCCTTTATATGGTCACAGGACTCCTTAGTGACCTCAAATATCCTTATCATTTACAGTAGGGGGTACATTATCCCTTATAATACATGAGTGATACTCAGAGTTCCCTGTATAACTCTGCCTGCAGACTTGTGCCTTTACATGGTCACAGAACCCCTCAGTGACTTCTAATATCCTTATAATTTACAGTAGGGGGGGTATATTATCCCTTATAATACATGAGTGATACTCAGAGTTCCCTGTATAACTCAGCCTGCAGCCTTGTGTCTTTTTATGGTCACAGAACCCCTCAGTAACTTCTATTATCCTTATAATTTACAGTAGGGCGTACATTATCCCTTATAATACATAAGTGATACTCAGAGTTCCCTGTATAACTCAGCCTACAGCCTTGTGCCTTTATATGGCCACAGAACCCCTCAGTGACTTCTAATATCCTTATAATATACAGTAGGGGGTACATTATCCCTTATAATACATGAGTGATACTCAGAGTTCCCTGTATAACTCAGCCTTTAGCTTTGTGCCTTTATATGGTCACAGGACTCACTCGCCACTAATATATCAGCATGTGTTTATTTCAATCCTCTAATCTATAAAAGGTTGTTATGTAAATCCCTTTGAATTCAAGTGTCAGCGGCGGTTTGTCGTGTGGCAAATTTGTATTGAATTATCATTTGTCCCCCCACCCCTCCCCGGTCCACTCCCACAGTCCTTATTTAGGCTGAAACATGCAGTTAACCTTGCAGATTTTTGGAAAACTTCTAAACAGATTATTGTGAGAAATTGCACGTCAAGTTCATGGTGAATGATATCATTTGTACCACTGAGCGTTCTTGTTTGCAAAAACAGATTGAAATGCAAAAATGTTTTTCAGCAGGAGAAGATTCCAAATTGTTCCTGACACTTTAGGGAAGTATAAATGTTCTAGAGCAAGGGTGGTCTAGAACACGCAGTTGGTGCCAGGCCACGAATTTTATGGTATAAATGACATCATTCACCACTTGAACATTTTTTAAATGATATGGTTTGAAGGGTTCCAAAAAATCTGCAAGGTTAAATACACATGACAGTTTAATTAAAGTGGTGGTTCACCTTCATGTCAACTTTTAGTATGTTGTAAAATGACTAATTCTAAGCAACTTTTCTTATTTTTTCTTCATTATAGTTTTTGAATTATTTGCCTTCTTCTTCTTATGACTCTTCCCAGCTTTCAAATGGGGTGGTCATTGACCCCATCTAAAAACAAATGCTCTGTAAGGCTAAAAATGTATTGTTATTGCTACTTTGTATTGCCCATCTTTCTATTAAGTCCCTTTCCTATTCATTTCTCAGTCTCTCATTCAAATCAATGCATGGTTGCTAGGATACTTTGACCCGAGCAACCTGATTGCTGAAATGCAAACTGGAGAGCTGCTAAATAACAAAAACCACAAAAGAAAACCAACTGCATATTGTCTCAGAATATCACTCACTACATAACACTAAGGGTAGAAATATTAAGGGTCAAATTGAAAAATCAAATTAAAATTTATGGTCAAAACTCTCAAAATCGAGTTGTGAATAATCAAAAATTGATTTGAATTTTAATTCAAATTCGAATTTCGAGATTTATCAAACCTGGCCCCATTAACAATTTGACTATTCATCACCTAAAATCTGTCGAGTTCATGTAAGTCAATGGGAGAGGTCCAGTGACCAATGTTGCTAGCTTACTTCCTGACATTCAGTTTTTTTTGGAGAAAAAACTCGAATTCAATTTAATTCTTAAATAACCTTCCAATTGAGTTTTGAGGAAAATCGAATTTATTAGAGTTAAAAAAAAACGTAAATGAATTCGAAATTCGACCAATGGGCCTCCCAAACTACAGTAACTCAAAGGTAAACAGAATTTTTCAGGTAAAAATCAACTAGGCCTTTAATAAATAACCCCCTAGGTGTTTTGCAATCTCCACTTATAGCCTCATTTATCAAAACTCACATTTTCGAAGACTGCTTCCTTATTGATTTAAAATCCGACTAGAAAAAGCATAAACAAATAAAAATGTAGATCAAATACAAATACGAATATCTTAAAATCCTTACTATGAAAGAATGTTAATGTACTTGCAAGTCAAAAAAAAACCTAAAACCCTAAAATCTAAAGTATATAAATATTTTACAATTTGCTTAGGACCTTGATCTCTACATGGCCTCGGCAGCTTTTAGATGCCTAACTTTTGTATTAGAGTTTTGTTGTGGTTTGTGCACTTAGGGGGCACATTTACTAAGGGTCGAAAATCGAGGGTTAATAAACCCTCGAATTCGACCCTCGAAGTAAAATCCTTTGAATTCGAATATTGAATTTGAAGGATTTTAGCGCAAATCGAACAAAAATCGTTCGATGGAACAATAAAATCCTTTGAATCGAACGATTTCACCGCAAATTCGCGCCTGCTGAATAAATTCACCCATCACTAGCCACAACTATCATGGCACTGGTTGTGTTAAGGGGAAAGCCACATAGAGCTTAGTGGGGTTATATCTTCTGATTGGATGAGCAACAGAAAGAAGGAAGAAAATCCGTTTTGCCCTATTAGACAGATGTCTAGTAGTATAGGGATTATCCAGGGATTATATAGGTGTACTAGGACTTTGTGGTAGGATTCATGCAAATGAAACCCAAGTATGTTGTAAATGCTTTTCCTACGTACCTGCTAGGATTTGGTTTGGTTCCTCTGTATGTTCTAGCACTTGGACTGGCTTAAACGGAGCCCTTTCCCCCTGTAATCCTCAGTGCGACAGGGAAATATTCATGTCAATGTTTCAAGCTTTTGTTTTGATTTGTTTGATTATGTTACATTAAAAACCCTAGAGATGACTTGGCTCAAGGCTGCATGAGGTTGGACATCAAACCATAAATTACCAGACACAATTCAAACAATGGCCTGGACTTCAATAAGTTTTAAGTGGGAGACGTCACAAGGATTGGCCACATTCATTCAGCTCTGACATCAATGGCATTATAGGAAATATCAATTTTATTTTGGGAACACAGTGACTGCAGCTGTTTTGTTACTGCTGTTTTGTTACACAATTAGAGAGTTGGGGGCACAGTGGCTTAACTATGTTACAACAGACCCTGCATTTGGGGGAACAAAGGGGAGAGGGGGTGCTCAGAAAGGACTTGCTTTTGCCTCCTTTCTTCCACCTGCCTCCATTTTTTTGTCATTAGGTCTGCCACTTTGTGCATTTAAGTCTTATAGATTCTAAGATCACCAACACCCTCATTTCCATAAAAAAAATGTTAGTGGCACAGAAATGTCAACCCATGAATAACCAGGAATAATGAACTGCATTGGGCAGAATAGGATTGTGTGGTTGGGCTGTAACCTGGTGTAACCAGGCATGGTCGAAAACTTCCTGAAAATTGCCTCCCAGAGGTTGACCTTTCTGTTAGGACTGTGGATTTTTGGTGCTTTTGGCGGCAGACTGTCCCCAAGTGCTGCTGGTTCATGTCCAGCTTACCACTTAATTCCCTGGCCACGTGCCGTATGGTCAGCAGGGCTTGTACTTACTGACATTTGGAACAATAGGAACAGTAGAAATAGACAGGCACTACCAAGGGAATTAGCTGTGAAAAGGTGAGGGTGTTGGTGGCATCTGTCAGAGCAAATCGTTTTTAACTAGCGGCATGAATTGGTGTTCAAAGTTCTTAATACTTGCCACCCATCATTCTATAGCATAGGCCCTACATACTGTATGTCCTGCTTATTTTGTGCTTCTTATTTTGTGCTACTTATTTTGTGCTACATATCTCTGCTGTGTAGTCTTTCATGGAATGGGACCTTTTAATATCAGACACCTTCCAATCAGAGCTGATCACATATCAAAGCCTATAAAGCGGAGGAAGCTCCACCCCTGACACACTACAGAGTAGAAAGCACACTCTGCATGGAGAAATCGTAGCTTTATATAATGCAATATATAAAGCAATGACTGCATTACCTAAGGGGGGATTCATTATGCTAGAAATATAATGAAACAACTTTAATGTTGGATCCGCACTCACACAATTCCCCCCCAAACGTTGAATTGATTATAGTGGTGGTGTAAACAAATAAAGAAAAGGGCCACTTTTTCCACTGCAGAGAATTGTGTGAGTGCGGGTCCATGATTAAAGTTGCTGTTATTGAGAGGCCGTGCCAGGTCTGCAGAGAACCAGCCCCACTACTGCAGAAGAGTGAATTCCAGGTGTGCAGGGCAACATTTACATTATTCCAGAAATGTAATGAAGTCACTAGGGCTCATTTATAAACACTGGGCAAATTTGCACCTGGGCAGTATCCCATAGCAACCAATCAGTGATTGGCTTTTCTCAGCCAACTGCAGGTACAACAATAAAAACATGCATCTGATTGGTTCCCATGGGATACTGCCCAGGTGCAAATTTGCCCAGTGTTTCTTGGAGTAACCTTGGCAGTTCTGAATCATAGCAGGTAATAGATTAGAATGTGACTAATAGACTTACTAACACTTTTGCACAAGAACACTGAATAGGAAATATATTTATTTGGCAATGCACAAAGAGAATTGACTTTTCAAAGAAAGTAGAAAGCTACACTGTTTTAAAAGAAATCTACATTGTTTTAAGAGTTAGACCTTTCCAGGATGGAAGCCACATTGCAGAAGTCCTGCAAACAAAAAACTGGCTAATAAACATATTTTTAATTGCAAGTTAGCAAATAAATGTTTTCCATCTCTCTGTTGTGTAAGGGTAAGTCCACACTGGGTGTTTTGGGGAGATTTGGGCGCCTGGCGACTAATCGTCTCATTTTTGCCACGACCAATCTCCCCAAACACCTTCCTTGACTCTGCGCCGGCTAAAATGATAAAACAAGCAGCGGTTCATTTTCTGAAGTCGACGAAGTTGTCTCACGCCGTGCGTGATTAGCGCCAGTGTTTTTTAATTTTAGCTGGCGCAGAGTCAGGGAAGGCATTTGGGGAGACTGGTCGCTGCAAAAACAAGGCGATTGGTCGCCAAGCATCAAATCTCCCCAAAATGCAAAGTGTGGCCTGACCCTATGATGTGTGGGTGGCTGTAGTACAGGCATGGGAGACTGGGTGTACAAGCAAACCTTCAGCCCAGTAGTAGTTTTCCGAGTGCCCTGGTGGGCCAGGTGATCCTTAAATAGGGAACTATCACGAAAATTTTTATATAAGCTGCATCATACTGAAATAACAAACTTTCTAAATACAATCTATTAAATATTCTGCATTGTTTCTGAAATATTCAAGTTTATCTTTATCTATCGCTCTCTCAGCTTCTGTTTCTCTTCATTCTCTCTTCATGCAGCAGTTGGGTGTCAGATATTTATTGACAATTAGATCCAATATATCTTATAGGGGGGCTTCCTTTCCTAGCAAATTAATTAGATCTCACTCAAATAACTGATTCCAGTACAAAAAAATATAGTCATCTGACTATAGCTGGGCAGGATTGGAGCTACAAAATGGAACTGGCTACCGCTCCTGTGTAAACTATAACATATGTATTTTGTGGTCACAGCCTCATTCCACCCCTGTCTAATGGTTTGAAAAATTAGTGGTGAGCACAACAACTTTCCCTTGTTTGTTATAGTTACACAGGAGCAGGGACCAGCTCCATGTTGTAGCTCCCACCCTTCCCAGCTATAGTCAGGTGATCCCACTGGTGTCTAATAAAAGGGCAGCCAAGTATGGAGGTTTACTTTGAAAGCAGCAAGTAAGTTGCAGGTATAACTTAGTCCCTTTGTAAAATGTATAACGAAGCAATAGAATTCTTAATGAATCAGATGCAATTTGAGAGTAGGACTGGCCAGGTGACTTTGACATAGTTGGCCATCTTAAATATATTGCAATATATGGACAAACAATCCCTTTTTTAGTAGTTGTATGCACAAAATGTCTCAATGTCATAAATATATTGATAATGGGTTGAGTGCAGAGGACTCTTGTATTTGTCTATATGTATTTTGTGGTCACAGCCTCATTGCACCCCCGCCTAATGGTTTTTAAAATTAGTGGTGAGCACAACTATCCCTTGTTTGTTAGAGAACACATGCACCTTCTCACTTATGTGGGTGCCCACATTGAAGGCAATGAGAGAAAAGCTGCACCCCCACTGGTGGAATTCATAAATTTACTGTACGTTAGGTGCCAGGGCTGTGAGAGATTGCTTTTAGGTCACGTGGAATTATTCCAGACTTGATGCTATATCATCGTCCAAGGGATACAAGCTAAGAAAAACACGGCGGCATTACGTAAGGGGCTAGGAAGTGGCACTCTGCTGACATCAAAGCAGATCCAAAATTTCATTTTATTTTTTCTCTGTGTCTGCAGCAGAACTTTTGGCAAGATTTTGGATGTTTTCGAAAAAATGCCATGTTTCATTACAATCATAGGTTCAGTGGCTCTCCAGTTTGGAATATCAGCCACTATGGTCCATTTTACCCTAGCAACCAGAATGTAGTTTAAATAAGAGACTGAAAAATCAATAGGAGAGGGCCTGTATAACATGTTTTATAGCTTCATCATTAACATTATCCTCAGATAACTTGGATAACTAAGATGAATATCCACAACCAGGGCCAATACAAATGTTTTTAATGTGTGTTTTAATGTGTATCAGCTTAATTTCCCTACAGTGGTCCCTAGTCATTGGGAACCCAGGTTAAAGGTAACTATATGACATTTGGGTGCTTACTCAGTTGGAGCTTGAAAGCAATAGTTACTTTAAGAGTCTGATATTTTCTGGCAATAGCCTTGCATTCCAAACTTTCATTTCGGTTGATTTATTTATGCACATTGCCAATCCAAAGGAGATCAGAATTTGAACTCAACTATTAAAATTCCAGCTAATTAATGTGCAACAATTGTCTTTCATAAGAGAATAGCGCATCATTGTTTGAGGTTTCCGGTGAATATAGGAATGACTCCTGCAGCCAATATGCAAAGCATCTTAACGGGTACAGAAACCCCAGCCAGCAATCTGATGAGAAAGAAAGAGACTCATTAGCTCACATTGCATAGATTCAATTTAGCTTTGTAAATCAGTGATGGAAAACCCAGTTTTGAGGATGGAGAACCTGGACACAAGTGCAAGAACACTAAGGGGTGAAAATGAGATGGATACAGTAGGGCAAGATGGTGACAGAAGGAAAGGATGGAGAAAGTAGGACAAATGATGACAGAAGGAAAAGATGGTGATAGAAGGAAAAGATGGAGACATTAGGGCAAGAAGTTATCAGTTGGATAAGACAGAAACATTAAAATAAAATGGAAACAGTAGAACAAGATAGAGGAAGTAAGGTGGGATGGTGACAGAAGGAAAAAATGGAGACAGTAGGGCAAGATGGTGATAGTAATACAAGATAAGTGATAGTAGAACAAGATTGGGACAGTATGGCAGGATGTTGGCAGTAGCATAAGATAAAGGCAGTTAGCAGTGTACCCCAACCAATGGCTTGCAAGAAACATGTTGCATAAAAACCTGATGTACTGCCAAGCAGAGCCTCCTGTATGCTGCCAGTCCTCATAGAGGCTAACAAATAGCCCACTATAGCCCTTGTTCAGCACTCCCAAAAACTATTTGAATGTAAATTTGAACGCGGCTAATAATGGGTAAATAAGATTGGAGACAGTAGAGCGAGATGGTGACAGTAGACAAGATGGAGACTGGGCTATATCAGGGCAAGATGATGACATTGCAACTTTATGTACAACTGTGCACAATTAATGGGGACCTAAAATTAGCTATAGCTAGAATGGTTACCCTCCTCTCACACCAACACATTTTGCAGGATATATATATACGTCAAAGAGCCAACTACGTCAAATAAGCATAGGACTGGCCAGATATGGGATGAATTTGACGTATTTGGCCAGCTTAAATATATTGCAATATATGGACAAACAATCCCTGTGTTGTTTAAAAGGTAAGGCATTTTTCAGTAGCAGTATGCACAAAATGTCTCTGTCTTAAATATATTGATAATGGGTTGAGTGCAGAGGACCTCTTGCATTTGTCTATATATATATATATATATATATATATATATATATATATATATATATATATATATATATATATATATATATATATATATATTACTAGACTCTCACCTACAGATACACCATATGTTGAATAAAAATTATGCACTGTGTCCACATGAATGGTTATGAACATTTTGGCATATGATCAAGGTGCTCTAGTGTGCCAACAAAAACTCTCAGTATAAGATCTACTTTATAAGGAGTGCATAAAAGTGGTGACATTATACAGTTCAGTACAGTACTATAGATGTTGTGTTTGGAGAGTCTTCATTGTGCCCAACCACATGCAAAAATATATTATATGAGTGAATGTGCAGAAAGAGTAGGAAGAAATTAGTATTGTGCCTCTGTAAAAAAACCACCTCCAACCAGCAATGCATCTGATTGGGCTATAAGCCAAAACTGTTTTCGCCCATAACTATGGCACACAGAAAAGGTTTGTGCCATGTTAACTGGAAATTGTTGCACCTAATGGGGCAAATTCACTAAGATTCGTAGTTGCGCCAGGCGTAACTTTGCCACACTTCGCCGCACTTCGCCACACTTTGCCAGGCGTAGTTTCGCCAGCGCTCCGCAAATTCACTAAAATCCGAAGTTGCGCTCAGGGGGTAGCGTAAGGTTGCGAAGTTGCGCTAGCGTTGAACCGCTAAGTGAAGCGAAGTTACGATAACGATGGTTAATTTGCATACGGCGCCAAATTCAAATTTCAATGGAAGAATACGTACAATCACTACAAATGCCTGGGAAACCTTCAAAACAGCAAATAAAATGTTTATTTTGCCCTACACATGTGCCCACTGTATAGTTAAGGTGCCATGAGTTAGGAAATGTAGGGGGGAAGGAGGGGAGCCCCAAAAATTTTTTCGATCTTTTTCAGCCTATCACCCATAATATAGAAAAAACGCCAGCGTTTTTTGGGACTTAGAAAAAATTGTAACTTTTTTTGAAGAAATCCCTATCTACTCTATTGCGCTTCGCCTGGTCTGAGGTGGCGAAGGAAGTCTAGCGTAAACTGTAGCGTTCAGTACAATGCGCACGTTAGTAAATTTGCGTAGTTACGTCCGTTGCGCAAATTCGCCAGGCGTAGGGGTGCGAAGTAACACTAGCGAATTTACGCCAGCGTTCGTTAGTGAATTTGCGAAGTAACGAAAATGACCAACGAATTGACGCTTTCGTTAGGCGCTTCGGCGCATAGTGAATTTGCCCCAATGTGTTTAAACAATATCAACCACTATGGCAAATGACGTGTCAAGTTTAAAATAATAGGGGCAACTATTAAATGAATAGCAAAGCAATAGAATCGTTCATTGCAAACTAAGGCAGAAACCATTTTTAAGTGATATTCCCCTGAAATGGTATGTTTAGTAAACCTATCGAGTTATTTAAGATTGCTCAGATATAAAGCAATAAATTTACTTCTGGCATGGAAATAGGTTACTTGTATAGTGCATTTAATCCAAACCTGATGTTCTATAAATCAGTATTTAACAGTTTTTAAAACAAAAGAGGATCATTAACGTGGAATCCCTGGATGCCACTGCCACCTACACCCACAGGAACCACACTCAGACTGTGCACCAACAATTTGTGTCAGTGCAGCAGAGAGCGGGGGGCAGTAATGGGAAAAGGCTTCCCCTTTTCTCTCTTAAGTTTCTCTGCCTCCTTTACATTGTTCCAATACCTTTGCATGAGATCCCTTTTGGTTCATGATGATGTCACTTCAGGTTTTATGTTGATAAAGCTATTACGGTTTGGGAGAGTAATAAACAGGAACAGCTCGTCCACCAATAAGATCCACAGAGGTCTGTAATCTGTAGTCTATGTCCTAAAAACTGTTTAATGTACCTAGCAGCCAGCCAGACAGTTTGCAGCTGAGGCCGACACTTTCAATCGTCTGTACAGTTTGGCTAGAAAAGGAACAAATGGGATGAAAGCTGTGCGTGTGGCCAGACTTAGTGCTAAGAATTAACCAGAACCATTTGCTGAAAGAAGAGAGGAAAAAAAGAACAATCATTTCATGTAAACAAGAGCCGCAATCAAAATATCCTTACAAAATCATTTTAGTGGACACTATTAAATGTGCCCAAAATGAATGTGGGGTTTATTTTTATAACGTGATATTGTCAGCTCTGTTAGTTATTAACGGTTGGTGTGATCATCAGGCACGGCGACACATTCAGATGAACATGAAAACAAGTGTTTTAGGTTGTAGGTGCAAGTGGTTTCCACGCATAGTAAGGATCATTTATAAGTTCAAGCACAGTGAAACAAGGTTGCCATGTTTTTTCCTATAGTTACAGTGTTTTTGGCTGCAAGGGGAAGATGCACCTGGTGCAACTGGGTCTGGTGTGTCAAAAAAGTGCACAGTTTCTCTTGCATCCGTTGTGAATGGGATGGTGCTGTAAGTTTCTATGTATATTATATCATTAATAATAATATCAATATACCTCAACCCACTTACTAGGGTTTCTGGTTCTTTTGAGCAAGCAGACAATGAATCCACACCAATGAGCGTATAGTAAAGGGATGTATTGTAAAATAAATCAATTGATTGTTCTACATAAATGATTGCACTTAGACTAAACAAAAATTACAATATTTACAGTTACACATTACACAAGTCTACATAGTTGTTACCAAAAAGGCAGGGGAATAGAGTTCGGCTTCATCTCTGCCTTCCCCTCTGGTCTTCATTCCTCACATGTCTTGTCCCAGGCTCCTCTGGCTTCTCCAGCTCTCTAGCTGCCTCCTCTCAGCTGCCCAGCTCCCTCTCTGCTGCCCCTCTCAGCTGCCCACCCCTTCACATGTCTGCTCGTGTTCTTTTATCCTGCGTTCTCACCTTCCCCCGCAGGAACCCTCCCAACTGCCAAGATGCTGTGATAAACCCCCAACTTGCCTACATCCTGTTGAGCAAGTTTTCTCACATACACAATCAGTTTTATGGTCCCCACAGCAGACATAGGCCTTAGTAGTCACAGGAAAACCTTTGTTATGATAATCAGGGCTTCATGTAAGTTCCCTGAACAACAGCTTTCATATTAAATAACAAAATCAAGATGGCAATTTCTTACAGTGCCTTCAAAATCAGTGACTCTTTTGTGTGATGTTTCCCCAGTGTCAAAACACACGCTTGCACTTGATTCAGAACAGAAGGTGAGATGGATGAAGTGGTTCAGACTGCAACGATGTGGAGGTGCGAGGAGGAGCTTTGAACACAAGAACCTTTAATTAATGGTTACAATTACCACAAAGACTACGTCCATTATTGTGCAACCTCTGCAGTGATTGCGGGCATAAATGCAGCAGTAGTGAGAGAGACCAAAAGTGCTGTAGGGCAATGTTGAATCTGTAGGACAAGATGGTGATAGAAGGACAAGATAGAGACAGTAGAACAAGATGAAGACAATGGATCAGTGCCGGGCCATGCTGGGCAGGCGCCCTAGGCAGGCACGGCACTCGTGGCGCCTGCATTGTGTGCGCGCATTCGCGCTGGCGTGCGCACGCGCGAATTTGCGCATGCGCAGAAGCGCAAAAGTCGGCAAGAGAAGGGAACTGGACAATGGGGTAGGCGACAGAGGAGGTACGTGCCTGGCGCCCTCCCAGCTTTGCGCCCTAGGCACGTGCCTACTCTGCCTACCCCTAGTTCCGGCCCTGCAATGGATCTATATTTAGCACCACTAGGGCAAAATTATTGCTGAATTGCAAGATAGAAGAACAACAATATGGAATCAGTAGAACAAGATGTAGGCAATAGCTCTATGAGGTAGATTTAGGGCAAGGTTGAAACTGTAGGACACGATGGTGACAGAAGGACAAGATAGAGACAGTAGAACAAGATGTAGAACGATAGCCAAATTGCAAAACAACAGTAGGGCAGGATGGAATCTGTAGAACAAGATGTAGACAATAACTCTATGGGGCAGATTTATCAAATTGTGAATTCAGAGCTCACCACAGAAAAATTTACCCACTTTCTATTCATTTCTTTGGTATTTTTAGAAGCGTATTAATTAATGGTTCACCATTTGATTACTTTGAAAGATCCCATAGGAATATATAGAAAGTAGGTGAACTCTAATTTCACAATTTGATAAATCTGCCCCTTAATTTTAGTGCTGAGCTTTGTAGACAACAACAGCTGAAGGGCAATAGGTTCCCAGTTATTTTGGCCCTGCCATAACTTAAAGTAGGGGTCCACAACCTTTTTTACCTGTGAGCTACAGTCAAATGTAAAAAGAGTTGAGGAGCAACACAAACATGAAAAAGTCACTGGTGGTGCCAAATAAGGGCTGTGATTGGCTATTTGGTAGTCTGTAAGTGGACTGGCAGCCAACAGGCGGTTTTGTTTGGCAGGGGTTGGTGGGCAACATGTTGCTCGCGAGCCGCTGGTTGGGGATCACTGACTTAAAGCAAGCCCGAGTAGCCCACTGTGGATCTTAGGAGTTGTAGTTCAGCAGGAGCTAAAGAGAGTGTCCAAGATTGGCTAGAAATGCTTTTTAATAAAAATTATTCCTTCACCTTTCCTAAAACCCGGGAGGTCTGATGACAATGGAGAATTTTGCAGACTCCAGTCCGGGATGCATTGATTAAAACCATAATTTTATTACAAACACGTTAAAGAACAGGCCTGGCAGAACTTACCATTCCTAACGCTTTTGTAATAAAATGATGGTTTTAATCATTGCATGGAGGGCTGGCCCTACTTCACTGAAGCATTGTCTCGGTTATGTTTTCCTGGCATATAAAAACACCAAACAGCCATATATTGCACTATATTAGTATTGTAGGTAACTGAGGTGATGGAGGCTATTGTGCTACAAGTCACCACCGTGTTAGATTACATTATGAAAGCAAATAAAAGAATATAAATAAAATATCCATATCATCTAATTCTTTTAGGACTGTGTAGGTGTGGACATTAAACCAAGTAATCTGAGACATAGGTAGGCAGGACTATGTGATCCATGGAGCCAATCAGAGAGCAAGGGCATGAATAAAGTGTTCTTGTTGGAAATCCAAACAGTGGAACTGCCAGTTCAAACCTCAAGAGTGAAATGAACCCACTTCAAGACTGGCCTTATTTTCCTGGTAGGCTATAGGGATGTAGCGAACGTCGGAAAAAAAGTTCGCGAACATATTCGCGAACTTGCGCAAAAACGCGAGCGGTTCGCGAACGGTTCGCGAACCCCATAGACTTCAATGGGAAGGCGAACTTTAACATCTAGAAAAGACATTTCTGGCCAGAAAAATGATTTTAAAGTTGTTTAAAGGGTGCAACGACCTGGACAGTGGCATGCCAGAGGGGGATCAAGGGCAAAAATGTATCTGAAAAATCTGCCTGTGTGTGCTTGGAAGAGATAGTGTAGGGGGAGAGCTGTTAGTGATTTCAGGGACAGATGATAGTAAGTTTGCTGGCTAGTAATCTGCTTGATACTGCTCTGTATTGGAGGGACAGAAGTCTGCAGGGATTTGAGGGACATTTTAGCTTAGGTAGCTTTGCTGGCTAGTAATCTACTGTTCTCTTTAAACAACTGCCATACGTTGACCTTGTAGGCATTGTTTGCCCAGTTTTTTTGGACGCAGCCACTGAAGCACAGTTGCCAGAAAAAATATGCCATATAAATGCTGAAAATAGTCATTTTTCGCCATACGTTGACCTTGTAGACATTGTTTGCCCAGTTTTTTTGGACGCAGCCACTGAAGCACAGTTGCCAGAAAAATTATGCCATATAAATGCTGAAAATATAAATTTTTTTGGTTGCAGCCACTGAAGCACAGAGGCCAGAAAAATTATGCCATATAAATGCAGAAAATATGCATTTTTTTGGTCGCAGCCACTGAAGCACAGTTGACAGAAAAATTATGCCATATAAATGCTGAAAATATAAACTTTTTTGGTTGCAGCCACTGAAGCACAGAGGCCAGAAAAATTATGCCATATAAATGCAGAAAACATGCATTTTTTTGGTCGCAGCCACTGAAGCACAGTTGACAGAAAAATTATGCCATATAAATGCTGAAAATATAAATTTTTTTGGTTGCAGCCACTGAAGCACAGAGGCCAGAAAAATTATGCCATATAAATGCAGAAAATATGCATTTTTTTGGTCGCAGCCACTGAAGCACAGTTGCCAGAAAAAATATGCCATATAAATGCTGAAAATAGTCATTTTTTGCCATATACGTTGAGTCAACGTATGGCAAAAAATGACTATTTTCAGCATTTATATGGCATATTTTTTCTGGCCTCTGTGCTTCAGTGGCTGCGGCCAAAAAAACTGGGCAAACAATGCCTACAAGGTCAACGTCGTTGACCTTGTAGGCATTGTTTGCCCAGTTTTTTGGCCGCAGCCACTGAAGCACAGAGGCCAGAAAAAATATGCCATATAAATGCTGAAAATAGTCATTTTTTTGGTCGCAGCCACTGAAGCACAGTTGCCAGAAAAATTATGCCATATAAATGCTGAAAATATAAATTTTTTTGGTTGCAGCCACTGAAGCACAGAGGCCAGAAAAATTATGCCATATAAATGCAGAAAATATGCATTTTTTTGGTTGCAGCCACTGAAGCACAGAGGCCAGAAAAATTATGCCATATAAATGCAGAAAATATGCATTTTTTTGGATGCAGCCACTGAAGCACAGTTGCCAGAAAAAATATGCCATATAAATGCTGAAAATAGTCATTTTTTTGCCATACGTTGACCTTGTAGACATTGTTTGCCCAGTTTTTTTGGTTGCAGCCACTGAAGCACAGAGGCCAGAAAAAATTAAACCAGTAGGGTTTGCACCCTAGTTTGTAACGGTGGCGGAGGGAGGAGGAGGACGCTAAAGGACAGCTGTGTGTGGAGTCATGAGGCTTGAAGAGAAGGACAGCTGCATAGAAGTCAGAACAAGTCTTCCGGCGTGCAGTAACCCTCCGAGATCCACCCCTCATTCATTTTAATAAAGGTCAGGTAATCGACACTTTTGTGACCTAGGCGAGTTCTCTTCTCAGTTACAATCCCTCCTGCTGCACTGAAGGTCCTTTCTGAGAGCACACTTGAGGCTGGGCAAGACAAGAGGTTCATGGCAAATTGTGACAGCTCTGGCCACAGATCAAGCCTGCGCACCCAGTAGTCCAGGGGTTCATCGCTCCTCAGAGTGTCGATATCTGCAGTTAATGCCAGGTAGTCCGCTACCTGCCGGTCGAGGCGTTCTTTGAGGGTGGATCCAGAAGGGTTGTGGCGCTGCCTTGGACAGAAAAACATTTGCATGTCTGACGTTACAGACTGGCCAAAGGGCTTTGTCCTTGCAGGTGTGCTCGTGGCAGGATTACTGGCACCTCTGCCCCTGGAATGTTGATGAGTTCCTGAAGTGACATCACCCTTAAAAGCATTGTACAACATGTTTTGCAGGCTGGTTTGTAAATGCCGCATCTTTTCGGACTTGTGGTATGTTGGTAACATTTCTGACACTTTATGCTTGTACCGAGGGTCTAGTAGCGTTGCGACCCAGTACAGGTCCTTCTCCTTAAGCCTCTTGATACGGGGGTCCTTCAACAGGCATGACAGCATGAAAGACCCCATTCTCACAAGGTTGGATGCAGAGCTATCCATCTCCGCTTCCTCATTATCAAGGACTGCATCATCCACGGTCTCCTCCCCCCAGCCACGTACAAGACCAGGGGTCCCCAAAAGGTCACCACTAGCCCCCTGGGAAGCCTGCTCCTGTTGGTCCTCCTCCTCCTCCTCCACAAAGCCACCTTCCTCCTCTGACTCCACTTCTGGCACCTCTCCCTGCGTTGCAGCAGGTGCCTGGGTTCGTTCTGGTGATTCCGACCAGAAATCGTGCGCTTCCAGCTCCTCGTCACGCTGGTCTACAGCCTCATCTGTCACTCGTCGCACGGCACGCTCCAGGAAGAAAGCGAAGGGTATTAGGTCGCTGATGGTGCCTTCGGTGCGACTGACCATATTTGTCACCTCTTCAAAAGGTCGCATGAGCCTGCAGGCATCGCGCATAAGCACCCAGTAACGGGGGAAAAAAATCCCCAGCTGTGCAGATCCAGTCCTACCACCCAGTTCAAAAAGGTACTCGTTGACGGCCCTTTGTTGTTGCAGCAGACGTTCCAACATAAGGAGCGTTGAATTCCAGCGAGTCTGGCTGTCAGAAATCAAACGCCTGACTGGCATGTTGTAGCGCTGCTGAATGTCAGCAAGGCGTGCCATGGCTGTGTAGGAACGTCTGAAATGGGCCGACACCTTTCTGGACTGGGTGAGAACGTCCTGGAATCCTGGGTACTTGGAGACAAAACGTTGGACTATTAAATTTAACACATGTGCCATGCAGGGCACATGTGTTAAATTGCCTAGTCTCAACGCTGCCAACAGATTGCTTCCATTGTCACACACCACTTTTCCGATCTGCAGTTGGTGTGGGGTCAGCCACCGATCGGCCTGTGACTGCAGAGATGACAGGAGTACAGATCCGGTATGGTTTTTGCTTTCCAGGCACGTCATCCCCAAGACAGCGTGACAACGGCGTACCTGGCACGTCGAATAGCCTAGGGGGAGCTGGGGGTGCACAGGTGTGGAGGAGGAGAAGGAGGACCCAGCAGCAGAGTAAGAAGAAGAAGAAGACGAGGTAGAGAGCGATGGAGGAGTAGAGGTGGTGGCAGAACCGCGTGCAATCCGTGGCGGTGACACCAACTCCACTGTTGTTGTTGAGCTACCCATTCCCTGCTTCCCAGCCATTACCAAGTTCACCCAGTGGGCAGTGTAGGTGACATACCTGCCCTGACCATGCTTGGAGGACCATGCATCAGTAGTCATATGGACCTTTGGCCCAACACTAAGTGACAGAGATGCGGTAACTTGGCTCTGCACATGTTGGTACAGGTGTGGTATTCCCTTTTTAGAAAAAAAATTGCGGCTGGGTACCTTCCACTGCGGTGTCCCAATTGCTACAAATTTGCGGAAGGCCTCAGAGTCCACCAGCTGGTATGGTAAAAGCTGGCGGGCTAAGAGTGCAGACAAGCCAGCTGTCAGACGCCGGGCAAGGGGGTGACAGTCAGACATTGGCTTCTTACGCTCAAACATGGCCTTCACAGAAACTTGGCTGGTGGCAGATGACTGGGAATGGGAACAGGTGGTCAAGGTGGAAGGCGGAGTGGAGGGTGGTTCAGACGGGTCAAGGAGAGCAGAGGTAGAGCAGTAAGATGCTGGACCAGAAGGAGTGTGGCTTTTAGTTTGCCTGTTGCCTTTGAGGTGTTGCTCCCAAAGTGCTTTGTGCTTGCCGCTCATGTGCCTTCGCATAGAAGTTGTACCTATGTGGCTGTTGGGCTTACCAAGGCTCAGTTTCTGACTGCACTCATTGCAAATTACAATGCTTTTGTCAGAGGCACACACATTAAAAAAATCCCACACTGCTGACTTTTTGGAAGTGTGCGATCTGGCGGTAACAGTAGAAGTTGGCGGAGTTGGCGGTATTGGCGGCAATGGCGGGTGCGTTGGCCGGCTGAACACAGGTGCCGATACATGTTGTTGCCCTGCTGATCCCTGCGGGCTGTCCTCCCTGCTTCTTCTAAGTCTTATTCTCCTACTGCCTCTCTGACTCTCCGTCTCTCCATCTGAACTACCCTCCTCTTGCTCTCTTCTACTAGGCACCCACAAAACATCAATCTCCTCATCATCATTCTCCTCAGATGCATCAATTTCTTCTGACACATCACAGAAGGAAGCAGCAGCGGGGACCTCCTCCTCATCACTCATTATGTCCATCTCTATCGTGTTCTCTGCCAGAATTAAATCTGGTGTAAGGTCCTCATCTCCTTCATCTTCTTCTGGCAATAATGGTTGCGCATTACTCAGTTCAAGAAACTCATTGGAAAATAACTCCTCTGACCCCAGTGAAGAAGGGGCACCGGTGGTGGAGGAAGTGTTACGTGGGGTGGCCATAGCAGTGGAGGATGAGGAGGATGTTGTGGTAAAGTTAGAAACGGTAGAGGATGGGGTGTGCTGTGTAAGCCAGTCAACTACCTCTTCAGCATTTTGGGAGTTCAGGGTCATTGGCTTTTTAAAACTGGGCAATTTGCTAGGGCCACAGGATTGCATAGCAGCACGGCCCCTAGCACGGCCTCTGCGTGGCGGCCTGCCTTTGCCTGGCATTATTTTTAAAAAACAACAACAACAACAAAAACTCAGTTGGTTTTTCTGGAAACGATAATACACACAGATAGATGGCGGGTTGAAGAAAACACTGTGCAAATAATGCCTACAAAGTCAACGTATACACTACTACAGCGGTGGATACGGATTACGTAAAATATATGAATGCTGCTTGAAAAAAAGTAACTCAAGTGGTTTTTCTAGAGACGATAATATTATCAATATTTAGACAAAATGTGAACAAGGTCACACAGCTCGATGGCGGGTTGAAGAAAACAGTGTGCAAATAATGCCTACAAGGTCAACGTATACACTACTACAGCGGTGGATACGGATTACGTAAAATATATGAATGCTGCTTGAAAAAAAGTAACTCAAGTGGTTTTTCTAGAGACGATAATATTATCAATATTTAGACAAAATGTGAACAAGCTCACACAGCTCGATGGCGGGTTGAAGAAAACAGTGTGCAAATAATGCCTACAAGGTCAACGTATACACTACTACAGCGGTGGATACGGATTACGTAAAATATATGAATGCTGCTTGAAAAAAAGTAACTCAAGTGGTTTTTCTAGAGACGATAATATTATCAATATTTAGACAAAATGTGAACAAGCTCACACAGCTCGATGGCGGGTTGAAGAAAACACTGTGCAAATAATGCCTACAAGGCCAACGTATACACTACTACAGCGGTGGATACGGATTACGTAAAATATATGAATGCTGCTTGAAAAAAGTGACTCCGGTGTTTTTTCTGGAGACGGTAATATTATGGATATTTAGACAGAATGGGAACAAGGTCACACAGCTCGATGGCGGGTTGAAGAAAACACTGTGCAAATAATGCCTACAAGGCCAACGTATACACTACTACAGCGGTGGATACGGATTACGTAAAATATATGAATGCTGCTTGAAAAAAGTGACTCCGGTGTTTTTTCTGGAGACGGTAATATTATGGATATTTAGACAGAATGGGAACAAGGTCACACAGCTCGATGGCGGGTTGAAGAAAACAGTGTGCAAATAATGCCTACAAGGCCAACGTATACACTACTACAGCGGTGGATACGGATTACGTAAAATATATGAATGCTGCTTGAAAAAAGTGACTCCGGTGTTTTTTCTGGAGACGGTAATATTATGGATATTTAGACAGAATGGGAACAAGGTCACACAGCTCGATGGCGGGTTGAAGAAAACAGTGTGCAAATAATGCCTACAAGGCCAACGTATACACTACTACAGCGGTGGATACGGATTACGTAAAATATATGAATGCTGCTTGAAAAAAGTGACTCCGGTGTTTTTTCTGGAGACGGTAATATTATGGATATTTAGACAGAATGGGAACAAGGTCACACAGCTCGATGGCGGGTTGAAGAAAACAGTGTGCAAATAATGCCTACAAGGCCAACGTATACACTACTACAGCGGTGGATACGGATTACGTAAAATATATTATGGCTGCTTGAAAAAAGTGACTCCGGTGTTTTTTCTGGAGACGGTAATATTATGGATATTTAGACAGAATGGGAACAAGGTCACACAGCTCGATGGCGGGTTGAAGAAAACAGTGTGCAAATAATGCCTACAGGGCAAATAATGCCTAAAAGGTCAACTTATACACTACTACAGCGGTAGTAAAATAAAAAAAAGTAAAATAAAAAAAAATGAATATTAAAAAAAAAAAATTAAAGTTGGTGCTGCTGAACTACTAGGAGCAGCAGATTAGCACACCAGTCCCACTCCCCAACACTGCTAGACTAATAGCACTGGGCTCTTATAGTAGTAGTAGTAGTAGTAGTAGTAAAACAACAAAAAAATAAATAAAAGCAGTCCTTACAAGGACTACTGTTATTGCAGCAGTCAGCAGATGAGATCAGAAGCAGGACAGCTGCCCACTGCAGCTACATACAGAGCACTGCAGTAGAAGGTAGATTACTAGCCAGCAAAGCTACCTAAGCTTAAATGTCCCTCAAACCCCTGCAGACTTCTGTCCCTCCAATAACAGAGCAGTATCAAAACGATTACTAGCCAGCAAACTTTCAACTGTCCCTGAAATCACTAACAGGCAGCAGCTCTCTCCCTACACTATCTCTTCAGCACACACAGGCAGAGTGAAAAAACGCTGCAGGGCTTCGGTTTTTATAGGGAAGGGGAGTGGTCCAGGGGAGAGCTTCCTGATTGGCTGCCATGTACCTGCTGGTCTGGGGTGAGAGGGCAAAAAAAAGCGCCAACAATGGCGAACCCAAAATGGCGAACGTCGCGCGACGTTCGCGAACTTCCGGCGAGCGCGAACACCCGATGTTCGCGCGAACAAGTTCGCCGGCGAACAGTTCGCGACATCTCTAGTAGGCTACCTCTATGTTATGAGTCCACCTCAAAAGCTCTGCCATCTTTATACCACACACATACTTCCATGTCAATCTTATTTTCATTTCAAAAATGCAACTTGGGGGCGGTCTTCTCCTCATGTCAGCAATGCACCTTGAGGGTATCTTTATCTCAGAGTTGCATCTCAAGGGTTGTCCTATTTTCTTTTGAAAGGTTCACTTCAAGGGCTGTTTTATTATAATTCAAGGCCATAAAACAAAAGAGAGGTCTTATCCTGAGTGTCACATCACATAACAATATAATAACCATGATCATGGCAGGTCCAAACCTTGAAGGAGCCTTAAGGGCAGAGACACACGTGGATATTCAGGGAGATTAGTCGCCCGTTGACAAATCTTCTTCGAGCGACTAATCTCCCCGAACTGCCTTCCCGCTGGCTAGAATCTAAATCGCCAGCGGGATGACACTCGTTTTGCTTCTTTATATGAAGTCGATCAGAGTTTCCTCGTGAGGCAACTTCAGGCGACTTTAGAAAACAAAGCGTTCCGAGTGTCATCCCGCCGGCGATTTACATTCTAGCCAGCGGGAAGGTAGTTTGGGGAGATTAGTCCCCATGAATAAGAGGCGATTTGTCGCCGGGTGAATAAATCTCCCCGAATCTCCACGTGTGTCTCTGCCCTTAACCTTGAAGAAGCTGCTAAAACCAGTGTTATAACTTCATTTTTATGACAGACTGGATTTCTGACCCAGCAGTTGGTTGTTTAGGAATGTATGACTTTAGTGAACATTCAACCCCCCCCCGACAGTTTTTCATAATACCCCAGATGGTGGCACACTTTTACTGTACCCAAACAAACAGTGGACCAGACATAAACTTGTATATGTCAAGGGCATGTTACATTCGTTTATACACTCGTTCCCTGTTTAGTTCAAATCTCAGGTCCTGCTGAAAAGTTTAAGTGCTAACTAAAATATACAGGAGTAATGTACAAATTGGTTTCCTCCCACTGAGTAATTTGATTTCCACATTAGCAGTAAAACATGCTGCTAGCTTAAACATTAAAATAATGCCAGCGGCACATCACAGAGACATTGATAACATATAATGTTATATTCTGGAGGACAGAAGACACCTGCTTGACATGCCCAGCCATTGTCTGTTAATAACATCTCCTAAGATTACAAATTAAAGGGTTCTCGGACTGTTTATTAAAAGCGCACTCTGTAAATTATTCATGTGATGTCTGTATATAGGGAAGATAAACAGCACAGGGATCTTATCAACAGAACTTTTTTATATACTCCTATATAAATCTGCCCCGTTGCATACCAAAAATAAAAAAAAAGCTTTCATTGTTCTGCCACATATCAAACATAGACATATTTAAGTTTAGGAAAATTAACAACTAACGTTAGCAGATTAACCCCATTTAACATCCATAACTCAATATGAGTTCTGTTAAAAAAATTGAAACATAGCTTGCATGGATATTACAGAGTTAAAAACAATACTTAGGAGCAGATTTGTTTAGGGTTGAAGTAAAAATTCGAATTTTCGAATATTTTTTTTGGTAAAAACTCTCAAATTCAAATTGTGAATTATCCAATTCAAATTCTGAGATTTATCATTCTCTGGCCCTTTAAGAGCTTGAATTCGACTATTCGCCACATAAAACCAGCTGAATTACTGTATAAGTCAATGGGAGAGGTCAAGGGATCAATTTTGTGATGTTTGCAGCCTTCCTGACATTCGAGTGTTCTTCTTCTTCTTCGGAGAAAAACTCGAATCGAGTATTTTAAAATTGAATCGAGTCTTTATAATTTGAATCAAATTCGTTGGGTTTTCATGTCGATTCAATTCGTCCGACTTCAATTTTAATAATACATTTAGATTGGTCAAATTTCGAATTTATGGGCGTTTAGGGGAGTTTAAAAAAAACTCACATGAATTCGACATTCGACCCTTGATAAATGTGCCTCTTAGTATAGCTTTTCTTTTTGAGTAAGTAACAAATTTAAGACCCAGGTGTGTAACAGTCTGTTTCAGATGTACATAGCCAGTGCTCAGTTCAGTTACTAAAACAGCCTATCCTGAATGGGTTGAAATTTGTCTGTCGTTCTGGATAATTCTGCCTTAATACATCTAAAAGTGGTTAGCTATATATAAGTGATTCACACAGCCCCCCAACCCAGCCACAACCTCCCTCCAGCCCCCAACCCAGCCACAACCCAACTATGGCCCCCGCAACCGAGCCGCAACCCCCATCCGGACCCCGCAACCAAGCCCCAACCCCACTCTGGCCCCCTCAACCCAGCCGCAACCCCCCTCCAGCCCCCACAACCAAGCCGCAACCCCCCTCCAACCCAACCACAACTCCAACTCCATTCAGCCCCCTCATCCCAAGTGCAACTCACTTCTGCCCTCCCCCCAAACTGTAACATTTCCTTCACCAGGGAGGGAGGTCGTGGGCAGCAGCAATACTTCAAGCAGGGAACCAGGTCTGGGCTGTTGGGGCCCACAGGGTTTTTTTCCCTGTTGACCCAAACCCCTCACCCTGCTCGTGGCATTTTACCAGCCCCCTCTAATTATACACAGTGGGGCACATTTACTACAGTATGAATTTTCTCTTCATCTAACTTCACCAAAGTTCACCTCACTTCACTAGGTGGATTTTCACAACACATCTAATATTTACTACAGATCGTAATCTCACTTTATCAAGAGAAATGTGATGAATTTTCTCCTGGCATAAATTCTCTGTGTCAAATCACCAGAATATTTTCCCAATACAACAATAGTGGGGAAAATTTGCATGGAAAGGGCAATGTTGATTTAAATGTGGCTACTCTATCTTTATAAAGGGATTTCTCCAGCCTGAACCTGGAAACATTTCTCTTGGTGAAAATACACTCTTGTGCTCTTAGTGAATTGGAGAATTTTCACTGGAGAAGGTTCCCCGGGAGAAGAGAGGTGCATTTACGCCAATGCAAAGAGAATTTTCATCACTGCAAAGTTATTTAGCCAAAACTCTCGTTTTAGTAAATTGACAATGTTGAGGGGAAACTACTGTACTCTAAATTTTCCCTTTCACCTTTAGTATGTATGTATGTATGTATGTATGTATGCCCCAGTGTGTTCACCTGTCTCTGACATCAACAAAAGTAAAATATTTGGAATGTTTAGGCAGATTGGGAGGGGGCAGGTAAGGCTGGTTGTAAATTTCTGAGCTGCACATCATTACAGTGTGGCTGTACTGGGGCTTTGGGTATGATGTCAATTATGTGGCTAGTGTTCGCTCTGTGTCTGTGTGGGTTTTTTCCAGTTACCCCCCCCCCACACCATAGGCAAAAAATATATAGACAAGTTAAAGGACAAGAAAAGCACCAGCTAAATCTGAAATTTATTTTCGACTGACCACAGTTGCTGGCTCTTTTTTGTGCATTGCAGAATCTAGTGGGTGGCAAAGACACGTTAGTCACCAATAGTTCCAGTAGAGTAACTCCCGGTAGTGCCAGACCTGCTACTGTGTCTCCATGGTAAGGTACAAGGAGTAATGATGGGCGAATTTGTCCCGTTTTGATTTGCAGAAAAATTAGCAAATTTACTGTGAAATACGCTAAATGCATTTAAATCAATTGGCATCAAAATAATTTTGACGCGCATCAATTCTGACGCCCACTGCAATTTTTTATACCCGCGCCTATTTTGTCCAAATGCATTAAAGTCTATGGGCAAAAAAATTTTCGCCGCAGTTTCCAACTTTATTTGCTGCCGGTAATTCGCCATTCATTCGCGCCTGCCAGATTTTTTCACCCACCACTAACAAGGAGGTTTATTACAGAAGAAGTAGAGGCTGCCAAAATAAGTTAGCAAATGGGTACAGGTTACATGATGAAACAGAGCCTAGTGTGGGCAGGAGGGAAATCAAACAGGAAGCTCCGTTTGGACACGTGCAAATGTGAACACCCTGAGAAACTCCATATAATGTGTTTGAGCTGCAGACATTAAGGATAATAATCTATAAATCCCAAATTCAATGTTCATTTAAAAGAGTCAGCCATAAATGCAATGAATCAAATAAAAGAGTATGTCTTCCTAACACTGTCTAGCCTCATACACAATGTTTGCCCATGTAACACAAATATGTTTTTTTTCCTCTATATGCTTTTTGGGGTTGAAAAGAAAATATGTCATGTTTTATGCATGATGTAATTAAAAAAAAAAAAACTCTCAGATTGAACTTGTTACCCAATAAGTGTGCGGATTTTGGCTTTCGCATTGCTCTTGCTGCAAGGCACACGAGTATCCAAAAAAATAAAATGTTCTGCGGACAAATATTGTAGTAAACTGGCCTGATGCCAGCCAGGCTAGAAATTTATTGGAATCATCTGTTGCACAATGCAATGTTTGCTCCCCCCCCCAGTCTGTTGGCAGAAAGAGTGAAAATCTCAAAATCTTTGAAAACAATGGGCTTTTCGTATACAGCTGTGGAAAGGTACAATGGAGTGTGTTTATTGTGAGATGGGAGAGGTGCAGGAAGAAGGAAACTGCACTTTTCAACAAGGTTTATGAGCTATTTACAAATTACCATTAAAAGGGTTATTCACCTTACAGTTCACTGTTTGCAAGATAGCACCTGATGGAATTGAGGCGTAATGCTGCTCACTCAAAAAAAAAGATAATATAGCATTAAAGATATACAAAGGCTAACTGCAGATTAGGGTAGCCCAAAGGACAAGTAGGGTGAAATGTGTTTAGGGTAATTACTGTCTTGGATAGCCCTAGAAGTATAGGAGGGTGAATACTAGGCAATTGTTCATTGTGGGATCAGAGACTTAAAGCCTGAATCCTCTAGAACTACTATTTTTCATGGTGGTGCCAGTGTCATAGTGTCCCATATTTAAAAGACTTTTTTTTTAAAGGCGCCCCAAAAATATTATTCCATCTTTCAAACCGAAACAAATGGGTTTGTTGCAGTCAAACACAAAAGCTATATTAAATTATAGTTTAAATAGGCGATGATCAAATATCCTGCTTAGATGCGAAATGCGTCAGCCATCGGGCTTACTGTTCTAATGTCTTTGGCGTCGATAAAGATTTTTCTTTGGTCACAATTGATCAATTGGTTCTGCTTCATTTAACAGAAATTGTATTGGAGATCAACGGCGTCTTCCTCCATTACTAGATGCCAAAAAGTGGATAAAAGCCGTAGGTGGTCGTTGTCTCTGTACAATACCGAAGTCTTTGTGTTGAGCTGGGAGCACCATAACTGGTCCCTTATGCCTAATAAGATTTGTTTTATTCACCTATTTTAATGGGATTCTGTTGTACATCTGGTATTGGGGAAAATTCCAGATCAATCCAAGCAGTAGGAGCAATGTTATCAATTATGCTGAGTTCTTTAATCTCTTTGTATGTGCCGGAGAGATTTAAAGCCAAGGAAGCATTTACTTATTTTGGGAATAGCAATCAAACCTCAAAGGTTCTGGGGACAATGAGGCCTATTGTGCATGCTCCTGCCCCTTTATGCAAACAATGCTTTATTTTTAGTGGATCATTTTGTATCTGGCAGTTCTGTAGTATTGTGAGATGTCGTTGGCCCGGAAACATCACCACAATTGTGGGTCTGGTAATACCTTGCCAAAAACTTGGGGGAAAGTAAAATAATTGTATGTCGCATTGATTCATAAATGGTTTTGTTTTATAGGTACCATACAGATGCAGCCACTTTGGTTTGTCTGTTTGACACAGAATAACTAAACACAGATATCCCATTTATCTCATTTAACACAGAAAACTGTGACACAACATCCCATCTAATTAAAGCATTCACCATTGTGAACAATGGTGCTTTGGTATGCTAATGAAAAGGTTAAATGCATTAAATGAGTTAAGATAACTTTAGATAACACAGTTTCTTCAATTAACTCTGAGTCATGACGCATTTAACTCACAAATCCAAGTGGCTTCATCTGTACATGCAGATCCAATATCTCATAGGCCTCCAGGGTAACTCAGCCACCAGACCATGTTAAATTGTGTTATTATTTAATATTCTGAGGCAGGTTCCAGTCCTCAAGCCTATTGCTGATTTGATTCAGATAAAGTTATAGCCAGGCAACTCATTTAATACTGTTGGGTAGGAAGGAAAATCTAAATACCATTGGACACTGGCACAAATTTGGCTCTAAGTATAATTTTTACTGGCTGGTCCAATTATAGAAAAAGTTCCTCTCAGCCCAAAGATACCATGTTGATATTAAAAATGACACTTTATTATGCTCTATGGTAATTAATATGTGTGTTTGTAGTCATGTTTCTCCTTATAGACTCCCAAGACCAGCACTGCTCCCCCATTTCTTGCTGCACCTTCCCCAGACTCTGCCTTCTAGATGCTGACTTTTGAATAAGTGAAGCACTAGTCCTGGCTCACAGTGCACATGTTCCTGGTTAGATATCACTGCCAAATAGTCAGTATTTGGGAGTGAAGGATTGAGACACTGTGGCTGTTAACCGTGCTGCATAGCACTACCATTTGAGATCAGGACCAGGGTTGCAGGGGATAATGCCCCCTTCTCCAACCACCACCACCCAGACACCTGAGGACAGCCATACTCCCCTGGACCTAATCTCAAAAGTCAGAGCTAAGCAGCTTCAATTGGAGCAGCTATGTCTAACCACAACACTACAGTCCCTGACTCCCAGGAGTAGTCATGCTTGTCATGGGCTCCCACATGCCTCTAGCTGATCACTGCCAAAGAACCTTGGTTCAGAATTGAAGCACACAGACAAAGTGGCTGCCAATCATGCTGTGCAGCTCTGCTTGTGAGGTCAGCTTCATACCTTCCTATCAGGGGCCTGACGGCACTCAGCGGTGGGGATAGTCCGGACCAGGGAAGAAGCTACAGGGGCAATATCCAGATACAGACAAGGGTTCAAGAGAAAGGCACAATCCAAAGTCCAGGCAAGGGTCAAAAGGCAGGCAGCATACAAACAGGGTCAAAAGTCCAGGCAGGTTCAAGTTCAGAGAATAACAGTAATAATAACACCCAGGTACTCACAGAATATAAGACCTATCATCGGGCATTGAACCGGCGTCTTTGGCGTTCCTTTATTTTAAATTTGGCGCCAGTGACGTAATCACACCGGCGTCCTGACGCCGCGTCTCTGCGCCCACGTGTGGATCCTGGACGCCGCCATCTTGGATGCAATGCCGAAGGAGAGGGATGCGCTGGCCGGCGCTGCTGCTGCTGCCGGTAATCCTGACACTTCCTGACCAATATACCCCAGTGTGTCCTATCAGGTCCGGACTGGCAATCTGTGGGTTCTGGCAAATGACAGAGGGGCTGCTGTAAGTTCCCATAGACAGTCACTATTTATTGGGCTGGTGGGGGGCTGCTTGGGCCTCTGTGTACTTAGAAATCAAGGGCCTATTTTGATTCCTAGTCCGGCCCTGTGTCCTATAATTTATCATTTTAAAACCAATTGAAATGGGTCCCTGCTGTTTGCAAGGTTTAACATTACACCAGTGTATTTGGCTCAGTTGTGCATTTGCGGGGCCCCATCAGCTCGAGGATATCAAGATAAGGTATGTGTTGTGCTGCTTTTTATGAGCATTATCTCATGAGCTGCGTGAAACTGTGAATATGTCAGTTCTGTGTTGTATTTGATATTATTCATGAGAGAATGTGATACAGGCAGAATATGCAGCAAGCTTGCAGGTTGGCCATTGGGTTTTATGTCATTGACTCTATTCATTTGTTGTACAGTGGAGTTCTTAAAGGGTACCTTTCACAATGCCCACAGTGACCTACCTTGTGCTGGGCTCTGCACCTTGCACCAGAGAGTCCTCAGTAAAAGAGCACTCTGGAATTCTCTATTTTGAGCCCCTTAGTGCTCCTGCACTTTCTTTTGGGGCAGTAGTAAACAAACCCTAATATGGTGCTAATTCCAGGGTTGCCACTACGGGCTAAAGCAATAGTTTCGGCAGACTTGTGCCCAGTAACACGCTAATGTCATTACAACACCAAGCAACTGGAATTAATCTGTCCCAATTTCATCTACATTTGAGTTTCTAAATAAACCCTTATATAGAGTCTATATCGATCCTGCTGTTATTTTGCCACACTGTGAGTAGAGACAGTCACACAAGTTCCAGAAAATATTTCCCCCAAGAGAGCAAAAAGAAGTGAAGCATCAAGTTGAAGGCACCTGAGAAGCTAAGGGAATGGGAAAGTAGAAGAATCTTTGTTTAGTGCATCATAATTATTTCAGTGGACACAGGGCTGAATGATCAAAAACCCAAGCCCAGGTTATATTGGTACAGACAAACAGCTGTAATACAGACTTGTGTTTATAAGACAAGGCCAGGGAACAAGGGGAGAGGAGAAGAAACATTTTAATTCCAGGCAGCAATTACATTTTCACTTGTTTAAAGAATATTTGGAGCCAATCAAATGTTCTGTATGTAAATACTTCAACAACTATTTTCTCCATTTGGCTTCAATTGGATTTTATTTGACAAACAAATGTTACCTCTCTCATAGTTTTGCAGTGATGCGCCCATCAATTTCAGGCATCAGAAGCCTTTTTGATGGCTTTAAGAGTTTGTAGCCTGAAACATTGGACACAGAGCCTTCAAAATAAGCTGCTTCCTTAATGTGCCTTCTAAAGTGGAAAATCTAAGTTCATATTGATTTTGGGGGGCAACGTGCGGGTGCATTATTTTCCATGTATCTCGTATGCCTCTCCACACAAAGTCAACACTTGGTCCCACCATGCTAAACATTAAACAGCCCCGCTTACGAAAGCAATTACATAAAAATTCCTCCTTTCTCATTCTATGTTAATATTGGGAGATAGTGATCTCCAGACCCACTTGCCATTATCGACATTTCCATTAATGCATAGGAACCTCAGATTGCTATCTGCACCTTTTAACATGTAATACAAACTATTGGCACCGACCTCAACCTGACAGGGTATTTACAAGATGGATTAAGGGAACGTCCATCGCTCATGAATAATGGAAGCAATAATTCAGTAGCAATTTATTCCATAGAAGGCCATCTATCATCTCTGATGGGCTCGGAGGGGCACTTATGTATCATGTTATTGTTTTAGAGTGGGATATATATTATATAAAGTTTACTTTTCAGTTTGAGGCCATATTTACCCTTTGTCACTCTCATTGCTCTGTCCTCTTAAAGGTATCCTCAGCTTTTCAACTCTCTTAATTTAAAGGTTAACTATATCCCTGACAATCTTAGGCCTCTATATGAATAAGAAAAACACTGTCATATAATAAAAAGCCTAAGATTGTGTTCCATTGGATAATCCCATAATAAAATGCTGCCATTTAAAAACAGCTCCTTCCTGTCAGTTTATTGTAGTGAGAGCAAAATGGCGGCTCACACTTAACAGTTTGTCAAAGACAATATTTACTGATATGTCTTATGACAATTTGATGGCAAAGGATCCCCCTTACCCCCTCAGGTTGTGTTCGTCCGAACACCCAATAAATACAAGGAGACTTGTATGGTGGCAAAATCTGTGGAGGTCACATTCTTTATTTTACAATTTTTGGTAAAGGACTAGGTACACCCTGAGCCCCAACTGCAGCTCCTACCATCAAACTAGGGCATGCTGCCCTACCGTAACAAAACGGAGAGCAGGGATCATTAGGCAAAGCTCAATCTGTGATGGAATGTAGCCCATCCCCCTGCTCCCAACCTTGAACATTGATGGCTCTAACCCAGCCTCTTACATGACCATGCCATCTGATACACACTAGTAACTTTTTGCTCCTGGAGCCGCACTGATGCCACCCACTGGAAACGGGGGAGAGGTGACACCTATCCTTTTCCAATGGCCCACCTACGCCTACTGTGACCTCCACCATTCCTCCAAAAATGTCCTAATGTTGCCCAAAAACAATTCCAAGCCTTCTTTGAACAGGTGAACTCTATCCTCTCTGCAGAGCTGAGGTTGCCTGTATCTTATATTGTCATGTCTTAATACAAGGATTTTTTCCTGGTCCTATTTAACTTTTTCCTGGCCTTCTCTATACCTTGGGGGGAAATAGCACCTCTCCAACTGCCCCATGCTATGCTCCCAACCTTACAGTTTCTCAACATATCTGTTAGGTCTCCCAACCTTACAGTTTCTCAACATATCTGTTAGGTCTGTCCTCATCGCCTCAATGAGTGCAGGGGTCTTCAATGAAGTAAGATAATTTCCTCCTGCATTTATTGTCACCAGGTGTACAAAGTTGAATTGGTGAAGTACATTGTAAAAACCTGCCTTTTAGTTGTTCAATATCAGCTAATATAAGCTGTAATCTATGTTTAACTATTGGTTTTCTTTTATACACTTTGGGGCCCTCAACTTTAGCCCATCCTCTTATCAACTTTTTAATTACTGGGTTTTTGTGTCAAATCTGGTTTACCCTCTGCTATGGAGAAATGTGAAATTGCCGCTAAAGTGGCACTTGCTCCCGCTTTTGATGTATCCTCCTTGTAAATACCGTCACAAACAAATCTTTTATGTCACCATTCCTCTTACCACCCTCACAGAATAGCTGCCATCTTTTCACGCCCTTTTGTTGGTGGAAAGAGTTTTTTCTGATACAGACCTTTCATACAGTTCTTCTAAGAGGGGTTCACAGCTGCCATAAATTATCAGGGCATGTATGAGCTGATTTTGAAGCATTAGGCACAAGCTTAAAGAAAAGCTCCCATTTCTTCCTAGACATGGCATCGGCTACAGTGTTCTCCACATGTCATTTTGCATGTATCCGATTGGCTGGCCTCATAATTAAAAAATCATCCAAATAGTGAGCTATGACATATGAAAAAAACAGTGCTAAAAGTTTCAAACATTTAGCACGATATCACTCATCCCATGGGGAGGCAAAGGATCCACATAAAACTCCTTGAAAAATAAACATTCAACCTTCCAACAGTCTGGAACGGAGAATCTATGTCAATCTTTTCCAACAGTGCCCTCTCCTCCTGTTTCTTCACTATTTCCAAAGCTTGATCTAATGATACTGCACCTGATATTTCTCTAAAGCAACATTGACTGATGCCCATATTAGATAAGAAAGGTGCTGTATCATCCTGAATTTACCTTGTTCATTTTTAGGGACTAGTAACATTGATACCACTAGCTCTTCTAAAGGAATTTCTTTAAACGGGGCCGCCATCCTACCAGTTTTTAATTATTTTTCTATTTTTTATTTCAATACCTCTGTATGTTGGCTAGCACATTTAAGGTTTTTTAAAAAAAGAACTCATAATCACCCCCATCTTCCTAGTCATCCTCCACGCAAAACCTGTTCTCCTCCTTACAATAATCATCATCATCATGCCAATATTGCTGTCTTCCCTTTAACTTTGGTATATGGAAATCCCTTTTTCCAAATGAAAGCCTGTTGCTTGTCCTTAATTTAAAGTTTCCTCCCTCTCTTGTAGCTGTGCCGCCCGCCTATGCCTAGCTCTCTCAGGGGTTGGGGCTGCCTCCATCCCCCATTTGCCCTCATCAGATACCTCCTCCTCCACCCTGCTATATTCTGTTTAATAATCATTGGTGGCAGTGGGATTATGTACTGTTCCCTCTTTTTTATTCCCACAAGAAACATTGGTGGCAGTGGCACTTGTTTTTGCTGGACCATCCTTTCTATTCGGGCCCCCGCTCCCCCTTGTATCAACATTGGTGGCAGTACCCCCCCTTAGTGAGCCTCCCAGTTGTGTAACAACTGTGGGAGCAGGGGGTGTGATTGGACCAAGGCCTGCACCCCCGCATGGCCCCCAGCAGATCGATTCCCACTGCAGCCGCAAAGAAAATCGTCACGGATGGGGGTGTTGGAGGCCCGGCTGCATGGTACGCACACGGGCCCGCCCCCACCTAGTTACGCTACTGGAGCCTCCAAACCTCTCTTGCCTTTCCTTGCAGTTTTGCCTCTCAGAGGAGGTATCAGCAATGGCTCTGTTTCTCTTACTCAATATTGTCGCGGCAGAAGTGACGAGATTCTCGCATCATCTCCCTCTTCTCGGTATTTGTGGCGCTGCTTTTACCAACCGCAGGTCCTCCCGAGTGGCTTCTGCCCTGGGTAGAAAAATTTACCTTCAAGATTCTCTGATAGTTTTCATTCAGTTGCATGCCTATTCTATACACAACTACCAAATGTAATGGCAAAGGTGCAGAATTATTACAAAAAGTGTTTTCTCTTTTCCAGACATGTCAACTCCTCTCATGTCCAGTTGTTCTTGTATAAGTATATATATAAAATGCAGCTTTCTGGGTAAAAACTGATTTGTGTCCAAAAATTCCATGTTGCATGTCAAACTGTATTTGTGAAAAAGCTTTCAAACCTACAACAGATATTTTGCTATCTGGCCTCAAGAGAACAGATTGCTGACAAGCTGTCTGGGTTTCTGCTTCCTTATTATACTGATACGAGGGTGTCCCTGATACAGCATACAAATGGAAATATCATTAAAGGGCACATCAAATTGTCAGTCGCTCTCACTGTTCGTTACACAGGCCAGAAATCTGTGTGCCAGATGCTGAATCTCTTTTTTGTTAAAACATTTTTAGTGATTGCATTATTCTAAACATGAATACAGATGCTTTCCTATTAACTTTCCCTTTTATTGTTTGTGACATTACTTTCAATGGAGTATCATATTGCTTGTTTTCAAGGAAGCAAAGAATCTTGGCAAATTCTGGTAACTTCCATTGGCCAACACCACACATATATTTCTCCAACTATGTATTTCAGTCAACAGAAAAGGGACTCAAACCCCTCCATGATGTCAGATACCACTCTGTGCCTGAAATGTGCGGACATATAATTGTTACTGGTACACTTGTCCTTAACTCAGAACTGTACTTGGTACCTTCTAGGTTAATGCATAGTAATGAGTGGCACAAGGAGGCCTCAAAGCAAATACAGGTATGGGATTCATTATCTGAAAAAAGCTCTGAATTACTGGATGCTCTCTCGCAGACTCCTTTTTATCCAAATAATCCAGTATTTTAAAAATGATTTCCTTTTTCTCTGCAATAATAAAACTATACCTTGTACTTGATCCAAACTAAAATATAATTACACCTTATTAGAAGCAAAACCATGATTTTGTAGTAGACTAGAGGTATGAAGAATAAGATACAAGTTACGGAAAGATCAATTATCCGGAAAGCCCCAGGTTCCGAGCATTCTGGATAATAGGTCCCGTACCTGTACCTGCCAGCATAATTAATTGTCTTCATTAAAGATCATTTGGCATTGGATGTGCCTGGTGCCTATCGGCACTTCTGCATCAGAAAGATGCCCACGGTGGGGTATGTGCATGTGTTACCCATACACATACCGCTTAAATTACACAATAGTGCTAGATTCTGCAAAGGAAGTGGTCAAGGTGCATTGTGGGGAAAAAAAACATAGTGATTGCACCAGCATTTTTGCACTTTGCACTCCAACCACCCTCCCCAGAAATTACTTTTTGAAGAAAAAGCTATACATAAAAATTGTACAGGTTAGAAGTAAAACACTTCTTTGGCAGATTGATCCGCCCATCTGTGGATATTGATTGGTTGCTCAACAAAGGTTGGACAAATTGCTGTAAAGGGGATGTAAAGGCAAAAAAAATGTATCCAATGAAAAAGAAATCTATCAATCAAAAAATGTGTGCCGTTTTTTATAAGAAACCGGATTGTATGCAGTGAAATTCCCCCTTCGTTTTACTTGCTTTGACTGCTGCGGATAGGAAACTTCAGACGGTCCCTAACTGCTCTGCAGGAAACGATCCTACTTTCAAACAGCACCTTACTTCCCAGAACTCGAGCAGCTTTGTTTGTTTCCCTGCAGAGCAGCCGGCGACCGTAAAGAGATTCCTATCTGCAGACCCAGTGCAGTCTGCATTTTCTTTTTATTAATCAGTCTTGCTGTATAGGCTTTTATGGCAGATATTATTTGACTTGTACTGTTTTGATAATTTATGACAATCCCTAAACTTAACCTCCCAACAGACCACATTGAGCATGTGTGTAGTCTTGGTTTTGCAAAAATGTTTAACATAGTTACAAGATGATGACCCCCTGCGGCCAACTTTGAAAGCATAAATCTTTTGTTTAGCGGGGATGTATTGCCTAAAATTAAAATCCAGCTTTGCCTTTGGGGAACGGATATAAGCCTTTTTTTAATTGCAATTCATTATTTTTTATCAGCCGGTTTTCATTGTGCTTCAGTTTAAAGTTGAGCGCAATCCGTTCCCCCACATACCTGCTCTTTCAGCTGAGAGCAAAGCCTTCATGGCCCGTGGCCGTCTCTGCTGTTTGACCCACCCATCTCTTATGCTTTTCCCGTCCGCCTACCAATGAAAGACGAGTAGGTGGTCTTGTTTGCAGACCGTCACAGTCACTACCACCGTTGCTTGACTGCCTACTCGTTTTTTCATTTGTAGGTGGGCGGGAACAGCAGAAGAGATGGGTGGGTCGAACAGCAGAGACGGCCACGGGCCATGAAGGTTTTGCTCGCAGCTGAAAGAGCAGGTATGTGGAGGAAGGGATTGCACTCAACTTTAAACTGAAACGCAATGAAAACTGGCTGATAAAAAATAATGAATTGCAATTAGAAAAAGGCTTACTGTATATCAGTTTCCCAAAAGCAAAGGGGATTTTAATTTTAGACAATACATCCCCTTTAATTAGACTTCTGGTGCAGTAAGTTCATGTTTATATTTAGTATACAAAATACAACATTTTTAGCATTATTCTATTTTAGACTTTAACCCAGCCTGATTTATTTGTAGCCAGCTTATAATGGGTTGGATTTGATGGCGGGTCTTAAAAACTCTCCCACTGTGCCACCATCATGTTGGCGAAGAAATAGCATTCATGTAGTGTGACCCGTCCTGCTCCTGATGAGCAATTGATTTCTGCAGACCTTACAGTAGTCAAGATAGCATGTTTTTACAACTGAGCCCCAAAGGATTGCAAGGTGCCTTCCTATATGCAACCCCCCCCATACATAGATTTATCGGATCAGCGGGAAAATAGTGATGTTAATGTGGTACACATAAGGAATGATTTGATAGTTTGGACAGCGCCCCCTGGCACAGTCAGATGATATCATTAACGTCCAATTCCTCAATTCTATCCCAAACGATGACTTATTTACAGCTTTTCATTCTTCTCTGGAAACAGCATACTTTTCTATATTTAATTCCCTTTATTTTTATGGCTTGCAGGAATGTTGTGTTGCTTCCAGATTCAATGAGCCGGCAGGATATTGCCACAGAGACGGATTCGGGTAATTTTAGAAACTGCATTGAAAAATGTGATCTAATTGCACTTAGCGTTTCAGTGGTCAGAGCGCCAGCATTGTGCAAGCACCAGGACACTAATGGATTGTCTCCCCATCAATCTAGGAAGCTCCTTTGTCTCAGGGATCTGGTACCAGCAATGTGCATGGTCTTACTAAGGGAAGGCCTCTTCAA
Source organism: Xenopus laevis (assembly GCF_017654675.1). Classification (NCBI taxonomy): domain Eukaryota; kingdom Metazoa; phylum Chordata; class Amphibia; order Anura; family Pipidae; genus Xenopus; species Xenopus laevis. Next base: position 50,315,824 of record NC_054387.1, on the reverse strand, counting down.
CCCTTTAAGTGCTGGCATAAAAGAAGCCACAGTTCTGGTGTGATCCATGCATTTATTGGCAACATGTAGGGCGGCAAAAGCAAATTACCATGGCGTATAAAGAGTTAAACTTGGCTGGAGCAACGCATTATTGAAATAAACCTTAAAAAACTGAGTTACAGTCCATATTCTTAGTTACAGTGACATGGACAGGACTCTGCGTCAGACAAGTTAAGACCCTGCAGCTGATTGAGTGTTTCCTTCCCGCAACTCTGGTTAAATATTGAGTCTGGGATGGGATGTTAAATGCCCCTTACATACCAGTCTGCTTAGTGCTCAACTTCCATCTTTAAATGTAAAGCGTATATACATCAAATAGGGGCTGAGCTTGAAAATGGACAAGTTTCAAGTTTAATCTGGAATTCAATTTAAAATGAAATATTATTTCTTCCACTCCCAAGGAATGCCATTGCATCCTCTGGAAATCTCTGCAGTGTTTAATGTACAAGCCCATTATAGATTTAAACATAGTGAACATGTCCCCCTTAAAGAACAGTTCAGTGTGAAAATAAAAACTAGGTAAATAGATAGGCTGTGCAAAATAAAACATGTTTCTAATATACATGTAGTTAGTTAGCCAAAAATGTAATGTATAAAGGCTGTAGTGACTGGATGTCTAACATAATAGCCAGAACACTACTTCCTGCTTTGCAGCTCTCTAACTCTGAGTTAAGGTGGCCATACACGGGCCGATAAAAGCTGCCAACAGACCGTGTCGGCAGCTTATTGGCCCGTGTATGGGGCCCCCCGACGGGCTTCACCGATCAAGATCTGGCCTGAAAGTCGGCTTCAACTTATAACAAGTAAACCAGGTCAGCAGGATAGGGCTTCTAAACTTGAGGACCGGTTTAGAAGTATGTACAGTGCACTGGCACCCTATCCAGTTGTGTGTGATTCAGCTGGGCCAGCATGGAGTTGTTTCAATAGTCACAATTGTTCCAATTGTGATCATCAACCATCCCTTGTTTCCTCTTTCTCTGTTGTAATCTGTGATTAAGGGCAACATACACTGAGAAATGTCGGCCTGCATTGTGGTGCTGCCCAAGCCCAGACTATGTTTTTGACTTGAGGAATAACAGTTACGGCTGACTAAATTACATTGGAGCGCCGCCTGAATTTTTGTTCCGATATGACCCTCACTGAATGGTGATTTCATGTTATAATTATTAACTGTAACAACATTGTCCATTGCAGAGTGACCAACTCATGGAAATAAAGCCTTTTTTATAAAATAAATAAATAAATAATCTGTGCCATTGGCTAATCATATATTGAAATGTGGCCATTTTATAAACTATAGCCGCTCACTCTAACTACTATCAACCAGTGTGCTCACACTAAACCAAGCACACATACATATTCATTTTCTTCAACCTATAACTTTTTTTCTAAGTTTTTATTTTTCAGCCTATAACCTTTCTATGAGATAAGGGGGCCCAGCCTGAAGGCCAGTTAAGATGAGATTTGGGGGTGAGTGCTTATTTGTGCCCTGGGTGCCCCTGGAACTATAGCAGGGTGACTGTTACCCCAATGTTTCTATATGTCTGTAACCTTGTTATGAGCTAAGGGGGCCCAGCCTGAAGGTCAGTTAGGGTGAGATTTGGGGTGAGTGCTTATTTGTGCCCTGGGTACCCCTGGAATATAAAAGTATTTAAAAAAAAAAAACCTTATTATTAGTCATGAGGTGGTTCTTCTGTTAGGTTTCCCAAATTAAGTTCTGATATCAAAGTTTTACCAATATGACTGACCAATGGGCCTGTACATGTGAGGAAAAGTAAGGACCGTGACAAAACTGTATTAATATCTTTCCAGCTGGCAAGTGGGAGGGATGGATATCTGTGAGAGGGCAGCAGTATATTACACACTTTTTTGTTATAGCTATTAAATAAATATGGCCCAGGGCAGGACTTTATATTTTTGTACATAACCTAATTCACTGACATTAGTACACTTTGGGTCTAGGAAGGACTGACCCATAAACATGTCACTGACATTAGTACACTTTGGGTCTAGGAAGGACTGACCCATAAACATGTCACTGACATTAGTACACTTTGGGTCTAGGAAGGACTGACCCATAAACATGTCACTGACATTAGTACACTTTGGGTCTAGGAAGGACTGACCATAAACATGTCACTGACATTAGTACACTTTGGGCCTAGGAGGGACTGACCCATAAACATGTCACTGACATTAGTACACTTTGGACCTAGGAAGGACTGACCCATAAACATGTCACTGACATTAGTACACTTTGGACCTAGGAAGGACTGACCCATAAACATGTCACTGACATTAGTACACTTTGGGTCTAGGAAGGACTGACCCATAAACATGTCACTGACATTATTACACTTTGGGCCTAGGAGGGACTGACCCATAAACATGTCACTGACATTAGTACACTTTGGGCCTAGGAAGGACTGACCCATAAACATGTCACTGACATTAGTACACTTTGGGCCTAGGAAGGACTGACCCATAAACATGTCACTGACATTAGTACACTTTGGACCTAGGAAGGACTGACCCATAAACATGTCACTGACATTAGTACACTTTGGGCTTAGGAAGGACTGACCCATAAACATGTCACTGACATTAGTACACTTTGGGCCTAGGAAGGACTGACCCATAAACATGTCACTGACATTAGTACACTTTGGGTCTAGGAAGGACTGACCCATAAACATGTCACTGACATTAGTACACTTTGGGTCTAGGAAGGACTGACCCATAAACATGTCACTGACATTATTACACTTTGGGTCTAGGAAGGACTGACCATAAACATGTCACTGACATTAGTACACTTTGGGTCTAGGAGGGACTGACCCATAAACATGTCACTGACATTAGTACACTTTGGGCCTAGGAGGGACTGACCCATAAACATGTCACTGACATTAGTACACTTTGGGCCTAGGAGGGACTGACCCATAAACATGTCACTGACATTAGTACACTTTGGACCTAGGAAGGACTGACCCATAAACATGTCACTGACATTAGTACACTTTGGGTCTAGGAAGGACTGACCCATAAACATGTCACTGAAATTATTACACTTTGGGCCTAGGAAGGACTGACCCATAAACATGTCACTGACATTAGTACACTTTGGACCTAGGAAGGACTGACCCATAAACATGTCACTGACATTAGTACACTTTGGACCTAGGAAGGACTGACCCATAAACATGTCACTGACATTAGTACACTTTGGGTCTAGGAAGGACTGACCCATAAACATGTCACTGACATTATTACACTTTGGGCCTAGGAAGGACTGACCCATAAACATGTCACTGACATTAGTACACTTTGGGCCTAGGAAGGACTGACCCATAAACATGTCACTGACATTAGTACACTTTGGGTCTAGGAAGGACTGACCATAAACATGTCACTGACATTAGTACACTTTGGGCCTAGGAGGGACTGACCCATAAACATGTCACTGACATTAGTACACTTTGGACCTAGGAAGGACTGACCCATAAACATGTCACTGACATTAGTACACTTTGGACCTAGGAAGGACTGACCCATAAACATGTCACTGACATTAGTACACTTTGGACCTAGGAAGGACTGACCCATAAACATGTCACTGACATTAGTACACTTTGGGTCTAGGAAGGACTGACCCATAAACATGTCACTGACATTATTACACTTTGGGCCTAGGAAGGACTGACCCATAAACATGTCACTGACATTAGTACACTTTGGGCCTAGGAAGGACTGACCCATAAACATGTCACTGACATTAGTACACTTTGGGTCTAGGAAGGACTGACCCATAAACATGTCACTGACATTAGTACACTTTGGGTCTAGGAAGGACTGACCATAAACATGTCACTGACATTAGTACACTTTGGGCCTAGGAGGGACTGACCCATAAACATGTCACTGACATTAGTACACTTTGGACCTAGGAAGGACTGACCCATAAACATGTCACTGACATTAGTACACTTTGGACCTAGGAAGGACTGACCCATAAACATGTCACTGACATTAGTACACTTTGGGCCTAGGAAGGACTGACCCATAAACATGTCACTGACATTAGTACACTTTGGGCCTAGGAAGGACTGACCCATAAACATGTCACTGACATTAGTACACTTTGGGTCTAGGAAGGACTGACATAAACATGTCACTGACATTAGTACACTTTGGGTCTAGGAAGGACTGACCCATAAACATGTCACTGACATTAGTACACTTTGGGTCTAGGAAGGACTGACCCATAAACATGTCACTGACATTATTACACTTTGGGTCTAGGAAGGACTGACCATAAACATGTCACTGACATTAGTACACTTTGGGTCTAGGAGGGACTGACCCATAAACATGTCACTGACATTAGTACACTTTGGGCCTAGGAGGGACTGACCCATAAACATGTCACTGACATTAGTACACTTTGGGCCTAGGAGGGACTGACCCATAAACATGTCACTGACATTAGTACACTTTGGACCTAGGAAGGACTGACCCATAAACATGTCACTGACATTAGTACACTTTGGGCCTAGGAAGGACTGACCCATAAACATGTCACTGACATTAGTACACTTTGGGCCTAGGAAGGACTGACCCATAAACATGTCACTGACATTAGTACACTTTGGACCTAGGAAGGACTGACCCATAAACATGTCACTGACATTAGTACACTTTGGGTCTAGGAAGGACTGACCCATAAACATGTCACTGACATTAGTACACTTTGGGCCTAGGAAGGACTGACCCATAAACATGTCACTGACATTAGTACACTTTGGACCTAGGAAGGGCTGACCCATAAACATGTCACTGACATTAGTACACTTTGGACCTAGGAAGGACTGACCCATAAACATGTCACTGACATTAGTACACTTTGGGCCTAGGAAGGACTGACCCATAAACATGTCACTGACATTAGTACACTTTGGACCTAGGAAGGACTGACCCATAAACATGTCACTGACATTAGTTCACTTCGGACCTAGGATGGTGTGAAACATTGATTGGAACCAACAGACTATTATCTAAGGCCCAGATTTCACATGTGTACAAATAATCATGGCCCCATTTTAGTACATTTGGTGATTTTATCTCTTCTCTTTGGTGCTACAAAAGCAAAGTTCATTGACGTTACTGGTCTTTGATCTGCTCTGTTGGGCAAATAACCCAGTATCCTTTCATTCTCATTCACTTTCATATTTATCTGCATTTTCCCAGGACAATTTTTCATTTTCTTATGACACTTAATTTACAGATTGCTTCCTGGGATCTCATGACTTAATTCCTTTGTCTTATCCTAGATCCTGCCTATCATAAGGGACACAGGAACCAATATGGGACACACAACACCTGTGTTACCCCACACTTTTCATTAGTGAGGGCAAGATCCACGATTAAAAGGTTTCAGACATATGGCCTTTACAGCAACATGTTGGGCCACAGAGGTAACAAAGCCTGAATGTCTCCAGCTTGCCCAACTGTCCCAATCCTGCACTACTATCATTTAATTAATTAAAAACTTTTTTTCTCTGACACAGCAAATTATTTTTCAGGCCCCCAAAATGTTTAGAGCTTGACTTGTTTCTCCAATATTTATTGAAATTGTATATGAATTAGGGCCTGATGGGGCCCCTATACCTCCTGGGCCCCCCTGCAGCCGCAGGGTCTGCTTCCTCTATAGTTACGCCCCTGATTTTCACTGTTGTTGTCATTCAAGGTGTGGCCCCTTAACTCATAAGCATTTAAGCTCCCTTCCACACTTTCTGATGATGTGTAACTAAAAACAAATATGCATATTCAGTATCAGATACCCATTGTAAGCAGCAGTCCTGTCCTGCTTTATGGCTGAGATTCTAGCTATCTTTATAAAAGAACATTCTGTCACACACAGAGCGCACCAGAGTTCACTACACGTTTATTCATTTCACCCTTTGATATACTGCATATGCTCCCAAAAGTTTTATGTGTCCACTAACCTTTTTTTTTTTTTTTTTTTAGAAATTCATTGACATCAGGAGTATGTATAAGTAAAACCACCTTTTTTGAAGGCACTGTTTTCTTTTAATTGAGAAAATTAGCACCAGGAATTCAGTAGGAAAAGATTTCTTTTACATTTTCATTCTGTCACAGTCACAGGAGGCGTCCCCAACATCCAGAAATCCAGAACATTTAGAGAAAATCCTTGCTCCATTTAGGGAAGAAACCCGCAAATCAACCTTTTGTTTTTTAAAAAAAACGACATGCTTGTAAAAGGCCAAGTGATTCATTTGGCTGTCCAATAAAGGGCTAATCTGTTTTAGGGTGACATCTCCAGATCATGTAAGGCCTTTGGGTATAAACATTCAGGATACGACGGGGCTCTGTTTTGTCCTGTTTTACTTAAAAATGTTCAATGTGTCTGTCTGAAAACTCTTGTAAAATATTTCAGCAAATGTGTCAAAAATTTCGCCAGAGAGAGAGAGAGAGAGACGTGGCCGGGCTTCAGAGAGAGTTAAGGTCGGTATTTATTATTGCATAGCGAGTCCGTGACATTTGGAGGCTGCCAGTCCCTGAATAATAGTTACAGTTTGGCTCAGCCAGCAGCTTAATATGTTCTGTAAACTATAAAAGTAATGTTATCCCTTCTAATTAAGAACAAGGAATTCTGCTATGAAAAATTGTTTTAGGTTTTCAAGGGCAAGTAAAATTTACTATTTCAAGGGCAGTACATTTTACTGAAGCAGAGCTCAAAGCTCTCTTTAGGCTCATGTAGGAAGGAAGAATGGAGGCTCAATAGACCACGGTAATATTCCCTGAATGCAGAATAAAATTTCTTTACTTTGAGGAGGCCGAAGGCTGCAGTAGAGTTTTTTTTCAAGGACTAAACATCATCATGTAACATTAAACCAGTAGATGTATAGGAAAGTCCCTTAACTAACCCAGGAACCCTTTACATGTTCTAGTTAGAGGTTCTTTTAATGTGTTGAAGATGAGTTGTCGGCCATCCAGTTTTGAACTAGTTCAAAGGGCTTTCCAGTGAAAAACTTTATGCAGAAATTGAACTTAATGAGTCTGAGTGATGCTATAACGCCACCCTTGATGTCATAGCCCTGCCTACTACATCATCACACCCACCCCATATTATACTGCTCAACCTCCTGAGTTTTAACCTGCAGTAAAGGTGGCAACTCATCACTTTGTCAGTAATGAACAGTAACTGGAGATGGCTTGATGTCATATCTCCCAGGTGCAAGTTCAGCAGGAAGCACAGGAGGTTGCATTTGTCTTTTCTGCTTTGAGAAATGATGCAATAATGCAATAAATCATGTAAAGTTGGTACAGGTCTGCTAAACCATGGCCAATCAACAGGTAGTATTTAATGGTAAACTTGTGATATGTGTTATTCATCTTGCATCCACATGCTGTGCCATGGTTATTTAAAGTTGTGGTACATTAAATCATGGTTTGTAGGGTGGGTAGGGCAAAAGGGCATTTGCCAAGAGGCCCCTTTAACCCAAGGTCTGCATTTAAATACTGTGCTAAAACCTTTCATATATACTGTATACACATCATTCATCTATTGGGTAATTTTTTCCTTTCTGAATACCCAAGAAAACAGGAGCATTGCCAGCTGGGAATGGAAGGAACGCAGTACCTGGAATTCTTGCGCCCAAAGCTCCGTTTATAAATATTCAACAATCGATTGCTGTTTTTCCCTTTCCTAGAGACTCTCCATTAGAGCGTGAGGGATTAACTTCAATATATTTGTAAAAGGAAATCTAAAAGCAAATTTGGCAAGTGCCATCAAAAGACCTGTGTGCATCAATGGGCTCTGCAAAGCTTTATGGGTGACATTTATTTTAATATTTTTGTAACCTACAAACAAATCATTCCCCCATCTAATGTGCTAGGTGCCTTTGTGGCAATGGTAAGAAGGAATGTCTGTCAAGTAGTTCAATTCATAGTAAACTCCAGCATAAGATTTTTGTATTCGGGGGTCCATGCTTTAAAATGTTGCTGTGGTATCAGATAGGATCTGTGTCACTGTGACAGAATGCTCTGTTATAAAGATAGCTAGAATCTCAGCCATAAAGCAGGACAGGACTGCTGCTTACAATGGGTATAAGATAGGATCTGTGCCACTGTGACAGAATGCTCTGTTATAAAGATAGCTAGAATCTCAGCCATAAAGCAGGACAGGACTGCTGCTTACAATGGGTATCAGATAGGATCTGTGTCACTGTGACAGAATGCTCTGTTATAAAGATAGCTAGAATCACGGCCATAAAGCAGGACACGACTGCTGCTTACAATGGGTATCAGATAGGATCTGTGTCACTGTGACAGAATGCTCTATTATAAAGATAGCTAGAATCTCAGCCATAAAGCAGGGCAGAACTGCTGCTTACAATGGGGATCAGATAGATTCTGTGTCACTGTAACAGAACCCATGTCTGTACTGCTCTTTTGAATCAAATTCGGCCATGTTCAGGTTGACCCTATCACAGGGCCGGAACTAGGGGTAGGCAGAGTAGGCACGTGCCTAGGACGAAAAAGCTGGAGGGGCGCCAGGCACGCACCTTCTCTGCCTCTGCTACCCCCTAGTCCCAGCTCTGCCCAACATGTACAATCTCTCGCTCTAGAGCGTATCTCGCTCTAGCGCGTATTGGGTGCTTTGCCAGCCAGGCTGCCTAGAGTGCCTGGCTGGGTTTGCCCGGTACTGCCCTATCAGTCCATTACATAAAGTTCTGGGGCCCCCAAAGGGCATTGGTGAAGACAGATTCCAGTAGGGCTCTCCTGCTTACCAAAGGGTGCTACCTCCTAACAATCACAGGGTTAGGTGATAATGAGTTTTAGATATGATACATTTCCAGATTCTCTGGGGGCCCTCCAAGTGCATGAATTGGCTTTTTGTCCCAGGCCAGTGATACTTTTCAGTAATATGAAAACAGAGCAATGACCTAGGTAATTCCTAGGTTCTCCATTCATTGGTGGGATGTCTAATATTTTGGCACTCCAAGTAAATTTTGCTTGTTCTTTAAATCCTCATGTTACAAAATTGTCATTAACAAGTGAGCACACTGTTTCTGGTCAGTGGTACCGTGCGTCACTGTTCTATTGAATCAAGGTGCATGCCATATGAATGGTTCCTGTAGGAATGTTCCTCATATTTAAGATTGCAGAGTGGCCAGTGTATTAGAGTGCTAACATGACAATTTGCAGCCTGAAGTCTATCGAGGTTTCTACTAGGAGAACGTACAATGGCTTCCAGCACAACTCAAAAGATGTAACTCCTTATCAAGCGTACTTCTGCCCTATATTCTTTAGTAGTGGTGGGACTGTCAAAGGCAACAGTAGGTATAGACAGTAGGGTAAAATGGAGACATTAGGACAATATGGAAACAGTAGGGTAAAGTGGAGACATTAAGGAAAGATGGAGACAGTAGTGCAAGATGGGGATAGTAGGGAGAAAATATGAGAGGTATGATGAAGTAGGGCAAGATGAAGACTGGGGGGCAAGGTGGAGAAAGTTTAGCAAGATGAAGGCTGTGGACAAGGTGGAGACAATAAGATGAGGTGGAGATACTTAAGAGAAGAAGGTGCCCTTATTTACAGTTTCCAGTACCCACAGTTATAATACAGGGTATTAGTAATTTTTTCAGCTTGTATCACAGATGGAGTATTTGAGTAAAAAAAAAAATGATCAAAGATTTTTGCCCTTATAGGCCCCTCTAAGTCTAATGTCTCATCTGCCCTTTCCCAAAGCTTTACATGAGCTGTATCCCTAATCTGGAATTTGGCAAATTGCCTCTTAATTGTCTCTTATTTAGGAGACTTGTCTCAAGGTTCCGATGTAACTGGCTCCACCCCATGGAACAATACAAGAGCTTAAATGGTAATGCAAATCAGCATTTGCATTGCCTTTGTGCCATGCTGGAAAAATGGAAGCCTGGCTCATTAACCAACGCCAAGATCTTGAAAGGTTAAAGCGATCAGAAATTGGAAAAACTTCCAATGCTTTTTTCATCTGAAGCATCTCTGGAAAGTGTCCTGTGAAGTCCTCATAAACATTTCATCCTATAAAATCACTATGCTGCTTGGGGAGGTCCATTAGTCAAAAGGCACATGATTATATAATCAATTAAATCAAGAAATCAAGAAAATAATTCCCTTGTGTCCCCCCCCCTGCAACAGTCTGTACAAGAACAGGTTGGCACGGATCAACAATTTGGAGACTGTCAGGATTCCACAATTTAGATGGCTATGAACGATCTTCAGCTTCCTTCCTTACAAAGGAATGGTTACATTGGTCCCCACTTACATAATGGAGCCATTAGAAATCCCACAAATATAATAATTTCATTTATTAAAAAATACAATTTAAGATTTCATTGTAAAAAAAATACAATTTAAAATGTCAATTTTTTTTAAAAAAAATACTAAAGATATATTTTTAAAAATAAAAAGATGTGTTAAGTTCAAATACCTTTTTCTTACCCAAATTCATCGCTATGAGTATGTTGGACTGAACATGGATTGAGACAATGTGAAATTCTTTTGTTCTATATTATGCGTTGACCTATTTTTAAAAAAAACAACAAATTCTAAAATGAATAATTGCTGCATAAAACAAAGCTAATCCTATCGCGTAGAGGAGCTGCGTTTAGTAAACACTTGGTTCCGCTAAGAAAGCACTCTCATGAACATTTTGACATCTGCAGTTTATGGATAAGAATGAGACAGTTTCCTTGGCATCGAACAATATGGCAGCCCCCATTCATGACTAAACATGAGTACGAAGTGACAGTGATTTGCTATAATATACATAAATAAAAAAAGCCATTAATATTTATCCCCAATGCTTTGTTAGAACTTCTTTAAGCCTACAACAGCAATTATGCCCTATTAATTTTAAAACTTTTTTAGGATAAGCCTGCAACAGCAATTCTGCCTGTCTTAGTTGGAATCAAATCTAAGAATCCAGTAAAGCCAATATATACTGTATATATTTCTAAATTATATTAGCTATGCTGCTCTATTTGCTTCAGTCAGATTCATTTTTAAGAAAATTCCAAGACCAAGCATATCATCCTATTAAAAAGCAAAGTTACTTGAGTCTATGGGAAGGGCCACACGAGCAGCAAAGTAGCTTGAAGTGGCCATAATAAATAATTAATTATGTAAGAAACAGTCTTCATAGTGTAGGGAGAGCAATACATCTTGGTGACTAGGACAAGATGGAGACCTGGTCAGTAGGGAAATCCTAGCTGGGAGCTGACCCGTCTAGCTTACTGTAGTCTATCCATGCCCCACAAACTTAAAGGAACAGTAACACAAAAAAAAAGTGTTTTAAAGTAATTAACATATAATGTATTGTTTCCCTGCATTGGTGTCTTTGCTTCAGAAACACCACTATAGTTTATACAGTATAAACATTACATAGCAGGTAACAGATGCACTCTGTAGAATACCATTGTATTCTATTACAGAGTTTATCTGTCATGATTTTTATGGTATAGATTTTATTACTGATTTACACTAAGCACAATTAATTCATTCTAAATTGTTATTCTTCAACCAATACATATATATTTTTTGTTGTTGTATTATTGACAATTCATGGCATTTTGGCTGACCATGTGCTTTTAGAAAGAGCCAGCACTTCACAATGGAACTGCTTTTAGTTAAGCTATTGTTTCTTCTACTCAGTGTAGTAGCAATTGGGTTAGCCAGACTTGGAAAGTGCTAATCTGGTTACCTTCTCATTCTTTTGTTGATGAGCTGCTGGGGGGGGAAAGGGAAGGTGGTGATATCATTCCAACTTGCAGTGCAGCAGTGACTGAAGTTTATCACATGGCTAAGGGCACCAGGGGAACTAAAAATATGACTAGCACCATGTCAAATTTCAAAATTAAACATAAAAAAATCTGCTTGCTCTTTTGATAAAAGATGTAGGATTCTGCTGGTGGGGCTCTATTAACTAGTTCATTTTGTAAAAAAAAAACAATTTTACACCCCTGCCACATTAAAACCTTTAGAAAGAATGCAAACATGAAAATAAGATCATATTTGCCTTCAGCAACTTTCCGTCGTTGACTGGAGGCAGGGGCAATCCTGGACCATTAGCCGCCTGAGGTGGCTCACTGCTGCCGCCTCCCCCGATCACACTTTTTTGGAGCTAGAAAGGTCCAGGCGTGTCCGTAAATTCAGCTCTTAAGCTTTGCTGCCCCTGGTAACCAGTGGGGCTCTGACGCCTGAGTAGAGTTTCTCAACTCGCCTCATTAGCATAGTGCTCCTGATTGTAGGCCAACAAATTAGCAGTGGCAAATTTGACTGTTGTTTTTTATACAACAATTTAAACATAAGCAGCGATGAGAATATTTATTTGCCATGCATGGATTTGCTGCCAAATTCTGAATTTTACTATTGCTGGATTTTTTTGTGAAACTGTGACTAAAATTTGGAGTAAGGAAAAAAAAGCCAAGTGACTTTAATGCAATTGGAAACAATTTCACTTATTTTGCTACAAAAAAGTGGCCACATAGACTTTAATGTGTTTCACAATTTTTTAGCCGTTTCGCAAACTTTTCATTGAAGCGAAATGGGGCAAATATGCTCATATGCCCAAGTAACATGAGCGTTACATGAGCTTCTTTGCACACAAAGAAGTCTGAATGGTTTTTAAAGGGGATGAGATGTCAAACTAACTCCTGGACATGGGAACCAGTGGATGAAGCCAATTTTCCAGCTGCTTTCATCCGTTCAAGCTCTGTAGGAGGGTGAGTTCTATTAATCTTGGGGCATTTACCACTTTTAATATCAAGTCTAAAAATACACACACAAAAAAAAAAACATCTGGCAACTGATAAAATCTTAGTGGATTTTCGGGTTGTTTCATGGTATCAGGGGATTTGTTCCAGTGTTTCCTCCTTATAATATTATAATGCATTTTATCACATAACCTGAAGGAAGGATTTTATAAAAAATAAGTATTTATAGCTAACCTTCTCTTTGAATTAAGATGTCTATAAATAATCAGATCTTTTCTGATTTGGGCGACTGGACCAATGGCAACCCATGCCAAGTAACTGGCATTGTCCACAGACTGAATCCATGGACCAAAATAGCCTACAAACTATTGCAAACATCAGTAGATATCTGGATGAAACCCAATTAATGGGATTATGGCGGACACGTACAAATGTCATATGTGGCATGTATTCATTTTATTTTTTTCAGAAGTTAAAGGGATTCTGTCATAATTTTCATGGTTTACTTTTTATTTCTAAACTACACTGTTTACATTGCAAATAATTGTAAATGTTATCCTTGAACCAACAAATGTATTTCTTGTAGCTGTAATATTGGTGTGGAGGCAGCCATCTCAGTGCAATGGGAAGCAGCCATCTCAGTGCAATGGGAAGCAGCCAGCACTTCAAGATGGAACTGCTATTGTTTCTCCATTTCTCATTGGACTTCAATACGACCCAAGTCCGACCTAGTGGTAAACATAAGAATAGCAACCAAGTACTAAAAAGCAGGGTTTTAGTAATGCAGAAAATTCCTTCAGCAGAGCTGTCAGGTAGCTGCTATCTGGATAGCTGTCCATTTTTCTATTGACTGCTGCGGAGAAAGGGAAGGGGGTGATATCACTCCAACATGCAGTACAGCAATAAAGAGTGAAGTCTATCAAAGCACAAATCACATGACTGAGGGCTCCTGGGAAACTGACAAAATGTCTAACCACATGCCAAATTTCAAAATTAAGTATAAAAAAAATCTGTTGGATTTCAGTGCAGAATTCTGCTGCAGAATTTACTAGAAAAAAAAAATGTTTTCCCGCGAGACTACTCTTAAGGAGGCAGGTTCCACTCGGATTCTCTCTGTCTTAATAATGATATAGCAATAATACAGGATAGGTGGAGATATTACATAGATAATGGGATTTTTTTTCTGCCTCTAAAAGAACAAACATAGATGGATTTGTTACAGTGGGAATTTATAGACACCAATCTGTTGGTCGGCTTCCTGATAAGTCATGGTGAGGTTTTCCTTAGCTATATTTGATTCATCCTTTCCCAGGACGTTGGATTTATGAAATACTTTATGTTCTTGTTGGAAACGTAGAACTGTGTGTCCTGCCAGAATAGGAAATTGCCCAGATAAATAGAAAAACAACACATTTATTTACCCGTGCAATTGCACACACTGTAGGCAGGACCCGTCGCCCAAGCAAAGTCTATTTCATGTATATATCCTACATGCAATCATGGTATCCTTTTGTGGGTTTTTTTAATAATTACTACTGGTGACACAACAATCTAGTGATAGCACAATAGGTTCAATACCCGTCTAATGATGATACAATGTTATTATGCGTTGTACCAGGCTATAAAGCAGCTTGATGATCATGCTACTGTCTAAATAATGTAAATGTAATAACTATACGGTGGACTAGTGATAGGCGAATTTGTCCCATTTCGCCAAAAAATTCACAAATGTCCTGCAAAAGCGTGAAAAGGAAGAATTCACAAAATTTTGACGCCTGTGACAACTTTGACATCCAAGACAATGTGACGCGCGCCTATTTTCTCCAAATGCATTAAAGTCAATGGGTGTCCAAAATATTTTTATGTGCGCGACTATTTTGACGCACATCCAAATTTTTTTTGACACACAAATATTTGCAAATTTATTCGATGGCGGCAAAACGCGGAAATTCGCCATAAATTCGCGCCTGATGAATTTATTCGCCAATCACTACAGGGGACCCAATGTTAAACCCCTGGGGGCACAATGGACTAAACACTAGTAATTTCTGGAAACAATGGGCTCAGTGCCAAACAAATTGTGGAACACTGATGTAATGGTTATGTTTCTTAATTATGCAGTAATCCGATGATCATGCTACTGGTATGGGACCTATTATTCAGAATGCTCAGGACCTGGGTTTTTCCGGATAAGAGATCTTTCTGTAATTTGGATCTACAGTTTATTTAAATTAATTTAACATGAAATAAACCCAATAGATTTGTTTTGCCTCTAATAAGGATTAATTATATCTTAGTTTGGATCAAGTACCAGGTACTGTTTTATCAATACAAAGAAAAATATTTAAGATTTTAAAAATCTGAATTATTTGACTAAAATGGAGTCTATGGTAGATTACCTTCCTGTAATTTGGAGCTTTCCAAGGGATCCTTTACCTTTACTAGCTAAATGCCACCCTAGTGATAATATCCAAAGTGAAATAAAAATCTAAAGATTTTAAAGCGGTTGTTCATCTTTAAATTAACTTTTAGGGGCAAATTTACTTATGGTCGAATATCGAGGGTTAATTAACCCTCGATATTCGACTGTCGAAGTTAAATCCTTCGACTTCGAATATCGAAGTCATAGGATTTACCGCAATTCGTTCGATCGAGCGATCGAACGATCGAAAAAACGTTTGATCGAACGATTAAATCCTTTGAATCGTTCGATTAGAAGGATTTTAATCCATCGATCGAACGATTTTTCTTCGACCAAAAAAAAGATTGCAAAGCCTATGGGGACCTTCCCCATAGGCTAACATTGACTTCGGTAGGTTTTAGGTTGCGAACTAGGGGGTCTAAGTTTTTTTTAAAGAAACAGTACTTCGACTATCTAATGGTCGAATAGTCGACCAATTTTTAGTTCGAATCATTTGATTCGAAGTCGTAGTCGAAGGTCGAAGTAGCCCAGTCGATGGTCGAAGTAGCCAAAAAAACATTCAAAATTCTAAGTTTTTTTTTATTCTATTCCTTCACTCGAGCTAAGTAAATGGGCCCTTTAGTATGTTGCAGTGACATTCTGAGACAATTTGCAATTGGTTTTAATTTTTTCATTATTTTTGTTTTTTTAATTATTTGGCATTTATTGAACAGCTCTCCAGTTTGCAATTTCAGCAATCTGGTTGCTAGGGTCCAAATTAAAAAAACTGCTAGCTTAGTAAGTCAAGTAATCAAGAAAAATTCAAGGGGATATCAATAGTGATGGGCGAGTTTATTCGCCAGGCACGAATTCGCGGCACGAATTCGCGTCAAAACGGGTGTCGGCGTCAAAAACAGGCGCCGGCGTCGAAAAAACGGGCGCCGGTGTCAAAAACTACGAAACGGCGCAAATTCGCCCATCACTAGATATCAACCCAAATTTTGCCTATTGAAGGAAAATGTAATTCTAAGCAACTTTATAATAAGGATCTGCTGCTTTGGTAACTATCATATTTCCAAGTAACTTAAAAATCAATTTACAGAGAATGTATATTGGGCAGTGTGTTGGGAGTTTCCTTAAATGAGAAGGATCTCTGGGTTTTTGTAGATAACAATTTGTCTAATTCTGGGCAGTGTCATTCTGTGGCTACTAAAGCAAATAAAGTTCTGTCTTGCATAAAAAAGGGCATTAACTCAAGGGATGAAAACATAATTATGCCTCTTTATAGGTCCCTGGTAAGGCCTCATCTGGAGTATGCAGTGCAGTTTTGGACTCCAGTCCTTAAGAGGGATATAAATGAGCTGGAGAGAGTGCAGAGACTTAGTGCAACTAAACTGGTTAGAGGGATGGACGACTTAAATTATGAGGGTAGACTGTCAAGGTTGGGGTTGTTTCCTCTGGAAAAAAAGCGATTGCGAGGGGACATGATTACACTTTACAAGTACATTAGAGGACAACTAAGCTGGTAAAAGGTATGGAAAATCCTAGCTATGAGGAAAGACTGGCCAAATTGGGGATGTTCACGCTGGAAAAGAGACGCTTAAGGGGGATATGATAAATACAGTATGTATAAATATATAAGGGGATCATATAATAATCTCTTTAATGCTTTTATTTACCAGTAGGTCTTTCCAGCTGACACAAGGTCACCCATTCCGATTAGAAGAAAAGAGGTTCCGACTAAATATTCGGAAGGGTTTTTTTACAGTGAGAGCTGTGAAGATGTGGAATTCTCTCCCTGAATCAGTTGTACAGGCTGATACATTAGATAGCTTTAAGAAGGGGTTGGATGGTGTTTAGCAAGTGAGGGAATACAGGCTTATGGGAGATAGCTCATAGTACAAGTTGATCCAGGGACTAGTCCGATTGACATTTTGGAGTCAGAAAGAAATTTTTTCCCCCTCTGAGGCCATCTGAGAGGCTTCAGATGGTTTTTTTTTTTGCCTTCCTCTGGATCAACTGGCAGATAGGCAGGATAAAAAAAATGAAAAAGTTGAACTTGATGGACGTGTGTCTTTTTTCAACCTAACTTACTATGTTACTATGTATTATAGACAAATAGCAGGGGACCTTTTTACCCATAAAGTGGATCAACGTACCAGAGGCCACCCCTTTAGACTAGAAGAAAAGAACTTTCATTTCAAGCAACGTAGGTGCTTCAAATGTGCTTCCACAGTGAGGACAGTGAGGTTGTGGAATGCACTGCCGGGTGATGTTGTGATGGCTGATTCAGTTAATGCCTTTAAGAGGGGCTTGGATGATTTCTTCAACAAGCATAATATCCAAGGATATTGTGATACTAAAATCTATAGTTAGTTTATAGTATATAGTTTATGTGAGAGTATGGAGGGGTCAGTGTGAGTATTTTTGGTCTTTTTCAACCGGATCTAACTATGTAGCTATGTAAGTTGCTCATAATTACATTTTCTTTCAATAGGTAACATTTTATTGTTGTGCTTGTTAGTAGAAAGCTGATCTGAACTGCATGTGCAGCTTTTCTGTAAGTGAGGACAGGCACAACTTCTGTGTGAACAGTAACTTGGTTGCTTTATAGAACTCTGTATAAACACTTCAGCATAACATGTCTGCAACAGGAACTTTTCATAGAGAGCATACACAGGAAGAGGAAGAAGAAAATCACACAGGGTTACAGGTCAAACATGACATCACATTGCTAAGCAACGATAGACCCTCCTTGTAACAATCTCTGTCTGTTGTTTTCCAACAGTACTTTAAGTTCTGTTTTCCCCTTCCAAGACAAAGAACGAGGCATAGAAATAAACCTTATAACAAAAAACTGGTAGTTGTTACAATCCCTGAACTCCTGACCCTTTAAAGAGGAAATCAGATTATACCAATGCAAAAACACATCGCGGTGGTTGAGAAGTAGAAGGCTATTAATCAGCGGCTGATGAGGGCAGCGATACACTGATTGTGGGAAAATGAGGCAGCCATTGCTACACGGATGATATCATTTTGCTCACATCCAGATTAAACAGCATTTGGAAAACCCATCTGTGCTATTTAGGTTGTAATGTTTCCATGTTCCTGACCCAGTGCTTGGTATGGCCAAAATTTTTTTTAACTATTAGGGCACAGGATTGGTTTCATGTATGACAGAATTTAAAGGAACCACCAAGCACATACAAGAATCAGCATACGTTGGGTCTAGGATGGATCCCAGTCAGTAATCTTTCCACATTTCTATAGTTTATCTAAACTTTGGCCAAAGTCACTGTTAAATATTAATATTTATAGTAACCCAAAAATAAGTGTAAAGACTGAGTTCTCACTTCTTGCTTTCTACAACCACTGCTTTATTCAATAAGGATTAGTGATGGACTAATTTGCTCCATTTCGCTTTGCCGAAAATTCGCGAATTTCGCGTCTCGTTTTTGACGCCGGCGCCCGTTTTTGCCGAAATTTTTTTTGACGCCGTTTTTGGCGAAAAAATTTTTTGACGCCGGTGAATATTTTTGCTGGCGCCGAATCGCGCAAATTCGCCGCAAATTTGCACCTGGCGAATAAATTCGCCCATCACTAATAAGGATAACGCATCTGACACAACTTGTTAAAATAGCCTTAAGGCATACTAACTTTACCTGCCTGGTTACCAAATACTAGCATTGTTGCAGTGTTCTGTGTTGTAGGAGGTCAGGATCCATAGAGAAAGTTGTTTCCAATTCCCTCTCACTATAAAGTTCTTTCCATCTCCCCATTCACTTTACGTCATATCCTTTTTCTTGTCCAGGGACAAAAGACCCTCCTCAGCCTCATGGAAGACATATGTGCTAATGAAGTTGGTCTCATATTGCAGCTTGTGAGAGGGTTTATACATTCCTTGGACTGTGCCATATTTCTTTTGTCTTCATTTCTATAGACTCTGCTGCTGGCCAGACCTTATTATAATTAACTATATCTTTAGCAACCAGAATCCATTCCATCCACTTCTGTGGTACTACAACTGGTCTGTCTCACCCCTGTCCCAGGTTCAGAGCATTTTTGCCCGTCACACAGGCCCAAACAGACCCCAGCAGCCTACTAAATACTGACTTTCTATGGCACCTTATAGGAGCCCCTCTGGCATTTGCCAGAACCCACAGATTGCCAGTCGGGGCATGACGTCAGGCTCACCCTTAGTTGAAGGGTCTGCGCCCTCTATAGTTAGGTCACTGTTTATACCTATCCTTCTCCTTTTAAAGGGGTGGTTCACCTTTCAGTTAGATTTTAGTATGTTTTAGAATGCTCAATTTTAAAGCAGACCTGTCACCCAGACTTTAGCTGTATGATAAAAGTCATTTTTAAATTAAACATGAAATCCAAAATCTTTTTTTTATTAAAGCATTCATCGTTGTTGTAAACTAATTTAAAATCTCAGCTGTCAATCAAATATTGCCTGACCCTCCTCTATGTTTTAGGCATAGAGGCAGGGCAGACAATTACTTTCACTTTCCATTCAGCACTTACTAGATGTCACTGCATTCCCCACATTCCCCCTCTTGTGGTGTTTATACAAATGGCCTGTAGATGTCACTGTGCCCAGACTTATACTGTGCATACTTCATACAGCTTAAAAGTGAAAGTTACTGTTGTGTAATGCCTGCATGAGTCTCTGCTAATAAAGCACTGTTATACTCTCCTCATCCTCGGCTACCCAAAACATAACAAATTGACAATGAGATGGCTCTTCTACCTCTGCAGCAGCCTGCACCTTTTCTTCCAAACCTCGGTGAGCCTACCATACCTTTTACTGCTTGGATCTGTATTTTTGAAAATTACATTATTGCTGCTGACCAAGGGGAGATGTCTGCTGCTAGAAAGCATGCTTTACTTATTCACTGCCTGAGAGCAGAGGGACAGAGAATATTCTATACATTAACATTACCTGATGATACTTATGAAACTGCTCTTACTGCTATAAAGAACTTTATTGTGCCAAGAGTAAATGTAGTGGCTGAAAGATATAAATTCCGCCAACGTGGACAACGTAATGGTGAATCCACAGAACAATTTGTAGCAGAGAGCTACAGGGAACTGCTGGGAATGTACAGACTGTGAATTCAGCACTGTGGTGTAATAATGCACAGTCACATGCAAAATACAGTGCTAAGGAAAGGGATTCACCTACATTGCAAAACCATACAGCAAATACAAATAGAAAATACTGCTTTCGCTGTGGTTCAACACAACACATGTTACATGTCCTGCAAAAAGCGAAACGGTGCCGCAAATGCACAAAGTAGGACATTTTGGTAAGATCTGCCGTAGTTCTTCTTTCATGAAGTCACTACTACAAATGTCACAGTATTAAGTGTGGATAAAGCTGGTACATTTATTCCAGACAAGTTTATATACACTGTCAGTGCCAGTACTGCTTCTGCTGACAAGGGAAACTCCATTAACCTGATGCTTGATAAAGGTTCAGCTGTTTCTATACTAACAAAGGATGTTTTCTTGAAATACTTTGCAAAAGATCCGCTTGTTGCACCTGCCCTGAAACTGGTCAGTTACTTAAAAGGATAAGTAAACCTTAAAAATAAGTGAATGTAAAATTGATGAGGGGGCTATTCTGAGCACTCGTGCAATGTACATTCATTATTTATTTTTTTTAAATTCCAAGATATTAAAGGATACATGAACTGTTAACATAAATGAATTTTGTTACAACAGCGCCACCTGCTGGTCAATTTCCAACCAGTCTGACCACCAAGTAGTCAAGGAAGTTGTCAGAAGAAAGAAAGAGGCTGCTCTGATGTTCTTCTGCTTAGGAAAAAAATTAGAAACCTTTCTCACATCTTTCCTAAGCAGAAGAACATCAGAGCAGCCTCTTTCTTTCTCCTGACAACTTCCTTGACTACTTGGTGGTCAGACTGGTGGGAAACTGACCAGCAGGTGGCGCTGTTGTAACAAAATTCATTCATATTAACAGTACATGTATCCCTTAATATCCTGGAATAAAAACAAAATAAATAATGAATGTACATAGCAAAAGTGTTTAGAATAGCCCCCTCATCAATTTAACATTCAATTATTTTTAAGGTTTACTTATCCTTTTAAAGGATCCAATCCTTGTGCTTGGTTGCTTGCCAGTGACTGTACAATTTGAATCAAATACTGCAAAATGTGACTTTTACATTGTGAATAAGGGTGCTGCTATATTTGGAAGAGATCTCTTTGCTGCATTAAACCTACAATTAATTGATGGCCTCATTACTACAGCACCAGTGTCTGCCACACAGCCAATGTCTAAAATTTCACCACAAAGCAACACTTCACTGGGTTGTTGAGACCAGATGTAAAACCAGTACACAAGAAATTGAGGCGATTGCCCTTACTCTCATAAGAACTAAAGAAACTGGTAGAGCAAGATGTGATTGAAAAATCAGAATCCTCTGAATGGGTTTCACCAATTGTTGTAACATTGAAGAAAACTGGAGGTATTCGATTGTGTGTTGATCTCTGTGAACCTAATAAAGCAGTTGTTATGGATAATCATTCCTTGCCACACATGGAGGAAATATTTTCAGAACTCCGAGGAGCAAAATTCTTTTCTACTCTGGATCTTCAGAGTGCTTATCTTCAAGTATTACTGCATGAGGAAAGTAGAGACCTCACTGCATTTATCACCTATGATGGTTTGTTTCAGTTCAAGCGTGTACCTTATGGATTGGCTTCAGCACCGAGTTGTTTTCAAAGACTGATATCTTCTATACTCCATGGCATACCTGGTGTAGAATGCTACTTGAAAGATATAATTGTCTATGCTCCAACTATGGATCTTCATGACAAGTACCTAGAAAAGGTTCTGAAATGCATTGATTCTGCAGGACTGAAACGGAATCTTTCCAAATGTCACTTCAGACAAACTCAGCTGTCATTTCTGGATCATATAATCTCACAAGATGGATTACTACCTGACCCTGACCATGTCAACGCTGTTACACATGCACCTCCTTCATCTGATTTCCAGACCTTACAAGCTTTCTTAGGTCTTACTTCATGGTATTCTAAGTTTATTCCCAACTATGCTTCAGTTGTGGAGCCACTTAGAGCACTACTACGTGGAGCTTTAAGTCTGGTGTGATAAGATTCTGCTCAACATAGCTTTGAAATAGCGAAACAGCTAATTGTGAACAGTCCAGCGCTAGCTTTATTTGATCCTGCACTACCCACTATGGTTACTACAGATGTGTCAGAATATGGAGTTGGTGCAGTTCTCACACAGATCCATGCTGACCATACAGAGAAAACTGTTGCATTTGCATCCAGAACACTTACAGAAACAGAGCATAAGTATTCCACTGTTGAAAAAGAAGCTCTAGTGTGTGTTTGGGAAACAGAAAAATGGAGAACCTACCTATGGGGTAGAGAATTTACCTTATGCACTGATCATAGCCCTTTAACTACACTGCTTACAACAAAGGGACTAGAAAGAGCTGGAATGCGTGTAGCTAGATGGTCAGCAAGGCTACTGAATTTCAACTACAAAATGCAATACAAACCAGGTTTGAAAAATGTTACTGCTTATTGTTTGTCACGTTTACCTTTACCTGCAGCTTCTGATACACTGGATGAAGACATAGAAGTTGTAGCATTGACTGATTTACTATCATCTACAGTTACAGCTGCTGATTTTAAGCAAGCTTGCCTCACATGTCCAATTCAAGTAAAATTACAGGACATCTTACAAAGCAAATGGCCAAATGCTGAGAAGAAACTCAGTCCTGATCTTCTTCCTTACTACAGGATTAGACACAAACTGTCCTTAGTAGATGGCTATGTTGTCCGTGGAGCTCATTGTTTACTGGTACCAGAGACCTTGTGAGAAAAGCTCATACAACTTGCACATGAGAGTCATCAAGGAATTGTACGTACAAAACAAAGACTACGAGAACTATACTAGTGGCCAGCAAAGGATGCTGATGTGGTAACTGCCATTCATTCTTGTGTTACTTGTCAGAATAATGACAAAACAGCTATCACACATACACCACCACTTCAGCCAGTACCATTCCCTGATTCAGCATGGGAAAAACTTGCCATTGATATTGTCGGTCTTTTTACAGATGCTCCTATAGATTTGTAGATTTGCTATAACCTTGATAGACTATTACAGTAAATGGACTGAAACAAGGACAATCTAAATTTACTACACCACTTGAAGTGAGACGCCAGCGAGGACCATACACATATGAACTGTCTGATGGACGCATGTGGAATGCAAGTCGTCTTGCTCCTGTAAGATTTAGATGACTTTGGAGATTTGATGAAGAACATTTTCCTACTCCTGATGTCAACTGCAATAGGCCTGAAGAAAGTGAACCTATAAGGCATACTGAGAGAATCAGAAAACTACCTACATGGACCAAGGACTTTGTGATGTGAATAATATATATTATTGCTTTAAGATGCATTGTTGTTGTTTCTTACATTTGCCCAAATGCTTTCCTACTATAGGGGGAATATGTGGTGTTTATACAAATGGCCTGTAGATGTCACTGTGCCCAGACTTATACTATGCATACTTCCTGATAGCTTAAAAGTGAAAGTGAAAGTTACTGTTGTGTAATGGCTGTATGAGAGTCTGCTAATAAATAAATAATTTAAATGTGTAAGCAGTGCATGGAGACTGATGGAAACAAGATTCAAATAATATTTGTAGTTCTATTAAAATTTATTTTGCTTAACTAACGTGATAGACTAGGATTTGGAATAATTTTTTCGGGTGATATGTCCCCTTTAAACAATTTTTCAATTGTTCTTCATTATTTAGTTTTTATAGATTTTAAATTATTTGCCTTCTTCTTCTGACACTTTCCAGCTTTCAAATGGGAGTCACTGACCCCATCTAAATAGCAAATGCACTGTAAAGCTACAAATTTATTGTTATTGCTACTTTTTATTACTTTTTACTTTTAAGTTTTTCTATTCATATTCCAGTCTCTTATTTAAATCAATGCATAGTTCCTAGGGTAATCTGGACCCTAGCAGGCAGATTGCTGAAATTACAGACTGGAGAGCTGTAAATAACCAAAAATAAACAAATTAAAACCAATTGCAAATTGTCTCAGAATATCACTGTCTACTCTACATCATACTTAAAGTTAACTGAACAAACCCTTTAACGAGAATTTAATTGACCACTATAGCAGCACTATACCCTCAAACATTTCTACAAACATTTTTATATAAGCTATGAACTGACGTGCCATTTTGTAGAGAAAATCTTATGCAGAATGTTGGGAAATATATTGTAGAGCACTGTTTCATGTATTGGTTATTCTCAAAAGGTTCCAACACATCGCCATATAACTGATTCAAATGAATGTTAGCAAAGAGGCTGCTAGAGATCATTTAGGAACAGCCAAACTGATGGCAGATATTTTGCTCCTGTGGGGATGGGATACTCAAGGTAGCTCTGCAGGCACAAGATAAGAGCATTACAGTGAGCAGCTTTGATAGGAATAAAATGTGAAATATGCATTCTTGGTCCTTCATGGGAATCCTGAAACTGCTCAGCAGACCTGATGGTTGAATCCTGTTAGGAGAAGGAAGGACAAACTTAAAGTCAATATGACGTCTGTAGCTAAGCCAGACACATTCTATTCTGACCTTTGAAAAAAAAACCCCCACCGTCACAGCATTTTTAAGAGAAAATGAAGGAGGAAGACAGTGCCAAAAAGTTGGTATCTAGACATCATGTCTCGAAGGATAGTGGCAACTCAACTTACAATGGAAATATGGAACTGGTGCCAGGTCTGGCCCAACTAGTGTTTTCTTTCTCATTCATATTTCATGGCTGGACATAGAGATGTGGAAATTCACAAAGAATTTGATGAGGGGTTAAACTCTTCAGCTATGAATCGGTGTCCATTACAAGTGCATTAGCAGCCATGGTTGTGATGTTATCATCCTGACCCAGGAGCATGTTTGGCTTCCAGTAATAAAACATGAAAATCACAAGTGTTTCAGCTCATCTGCAAGTATTGGCTCCTGTTATGCTCACGGCAGATACACCGATTTGCTTAATTCATTCTCCACAAGATCATGAAACGTGGCAAGTGGAATCATTCGATCTGATTACGGGTGGCCACTTTGTTGGCCCATGGGACTAGGAACGTTCCACTGAAAATGCTAAAAAAAAACCTCAAGCGTGTATCTCACATGTCTAACTGACAGTTGGGTCTGCAGACCCTGCTATGATCTGAGAATATGCAGGACTGAACTTCACAATTTCTGGATTGTATCGAGAAACCAAGTAGACATTAGGGGGCCGATTCATGAAGCTCGAGTGAAGGATTCAAATTAAAAAAACTTCGAATTTCGAAGTGTTTTTTGGGCTACTTCAACCATCGAATGGGCTACTTCGACCTTCGACTACGACTACGAATCGAAGGATTCGAACTAAAATTCGTTCGACTATTCGACCATTCGATAGTCGAAGTACTGCCTCTTTAAAAAAAACTTCGACCCCCTACTTCGGCAGCTAAAAGCTACCGAAGTCAATGTTAGCCTATGGGGAAGGTCCCCATAGGCTTGCCTGAGTTTTTTTGATCGAAGGATATTCCTTCGATCGTTGGATTAAAATCCTTCGAATCGTTCGATTCGAAGGATTTAATCGTTCGATCGAAGGAATAATCCTTCGATCGTTCGATCGTAGGATTTGCGCTAAATCCTTCGACTTCGATATTCGAAGTCGAAGGATTTTAGTTCCTAGTAGAATATCGAGGGTTAATTAACCCTCGATATTCGACCCTTCATACATCTGCCCCCAAGAGTAAGTATTACATGACTGTGAGTATAACCTGAATGTCTCTGAACGAGAGACTCCCGGCCAAACCATTGGGATGGAGGATCACATAGCTGGAGTACAGGAACTTCTGCATCGAAATTCACTTTACTGGAAAACAAATCCTTTTAGTGAATTGCACCGTCATAGGAAAACAAAGAGTATCTATTTATGGAGAAGAATATCATTTTTTGTACAGGTATTGGATCCGTTATCCAGAAAGCTCCAAATTATAGACTCCATTATAACCCAATACTCCAAATCTTAAAAAATTATTTCCTTTTTCTCTGTTTTAATAAATCAGTACCTTGTACTTGATCCAAACTAAAGGTGGCCATACACGGATAGATCCGCTCGTTTGGCGATGTCGCCAAACGAGCGGATCTCCCTCCGATATGCCCACCTTGAGGTGGGCAATATCGGGCTGATCCGATCGTGGGCCCTAGGGCCCAACGATCGGATCCTAGCGTTCGCCAAATGGGCGGTCGGATCGCGGGACCGCATCAACGAACAGATGCGGCCGCGATCCGATGGGATTTTTAATCCCATCCGATCGAGATCTGGCCGACTTTCGGCCAGATCTCGATCGGGGAAGCCCGTCGGGGGCCCCCATACACGGGCCAATAAGCTGCCGACACGGTCTGTCGGCAGCTTTTATCGGCCCGTGTATGGCCACCTTAAGATATAATTAATCCTTATGGTAAGAAAAAACAGCCTATTGGGTTTATTAAATGTTTACTTGATTTTATAGGAGACTGAAAGTATGAAGATCCAGACTAAGATAAGATCCATTATCTGGAAAACCCCAGGTCCTGAGCATTCTGGATAACAGGTCCCATACCTGTACTTATAAGATAAGCAATGGTACTATGTATATGTAATATGATATATATATATATATATATATATATATATATATATATATATATATATATATATATATATATATATATATATATATATAATATATATAACATGCAGGCGGAGCACACAGCATTAGCCAAAAATAGAACCTGAGTGCCAGTCCGAATATAAATAGATACCAAGGTGAGTTGAAAGCACTCCAAGGAAGTTTTGAGGCAATGGTTTCAGCAAAATATAGGTTTATTGGTTCAAACGTTTCAGTTCCACACTGGAACTTTCATCAGGAAAGGGTTTGTTTTCTGAAACCTTTGACTCCAAACTTCCTTGGAGTGCTGTCAACTCATCTTGGTATATAATATATATATATATATATATATATATATAGTCAATCCCAAAGCCGGCACTCTCGACAGCAGGTTACAGTTGCCTGGGTGCAGTATCAAAAACGAAATTTCCAACGTACAAGCAAGATCCGCACTCACAGGTCTTAAAAATGAATAAAAGTTTTTATTGTAAAGGGCTAACGTTTCGGCCTCCTCCGAGGCCTTTTTCAAAGTACATAATACATAATACACACGCATTAAATACCCAGGTTGGCGGGAAAACAGGCCAACTTGAAAATGACGTATACACCTCATCATCAGAAATCGACTACTACTAAGTTGTCACGTTATACAATTTACACATACTAATCTGCCACTCGCAACTAATAACATAAATTACGACAAACTATTAGATACTAGTTAAAATCAAGATACTGTGCAACAAAGTTCTTAACTTCCTGTATCAATTACTATGACATTCATATTGCTATCTATGTTGCACAATGTATCGTCCTATTGAAAAGAGGTGGAAGGTCTGCACTGGGGCTCTCTCAGTCTTAAACATATTCGTATCCTTATATAGTGTAACATCCCTCTAAACTAAAATTAAAAAATATTTTTAACAATTGTTGCCTGCCTGCTACTGCTATGGTACCCACTGCATGAAGGTATCAACCTTTAAATATTATCAAATCCCTCATGTATTAAGTGACATCCCCAGGCCATAAATAATAGAAAGAATCCCCTAACCATTGTTAGAAAATTGTTAGAAAATACGCGGCAAAAATTCGCCGGCGTCAAAATTTTTTTTCCGAAAAACGAGACGTTTCGCAAATTTTTCGCTGTTTCGCGAATTTCGCGCGAAATTCGCGAAACAGCGAAAAATTTGTGAAAAGGCGCCGGCGTCTCGTTTTTCAGAAAAAAAATTTTGACGCCGGCGAATTTTTGCCGCGAATTTTCTCGGCCGTTTCGCGAATTTATTCGCTGGCGGCAAATCGCGCAAATTCGTCGCAAATTCGCGCCTGGCGAATAAATTTGCCCATCACTACTAGTAAACTATCATATATATATCAGTTATAATCAGTGTTAAGTGATCTCATCTGTTATGATGTATTAAAACCTGTGTATTATAACAAATTTGCCTTAGCATTTCACAGCCTTTTTATAAGCCCTAGGCCTGCAGAACTCCTCATTGACTTCTAATATCCTTGTAATTTACAGTAGGGGGTACATTATCCCTTATAATACATGAGAGATACTCAGAGTTCCCTGTATAACTCAGTCTGCAGCCTTGTGCCTTTATATGGTCACAGAACCTCTCAGTGACTTCTAATATGCTTATAATTTACAGTAGGGGGTACATTATCTCTTATAATACATGAGTGATACTCAGAGTTCCCTGTATAACTCAGTCTGCAGCCTTGTGCCTTTATATGGTCACAGAACCTCTCAGTGACTTCTAATATGCTTATAATTTACAGTAGGGGGTACATTATCTCTTATAATATATAATATATTATAATATATGAGTGATACTCAGAGTTCCCTGTATAACTCAGACTGCAGTTTTCTGCCTTTATATGGCCACAGATCCCTTAGTGACTTCTAATATCCTTAGTACAGTACAGTAGGGGGTGTCACTCATCCCATATGAAGGTTTTGTTTCTTGTGCTACTAGTATGAACCTCTAGGATTTTGTCCATCCAGATTTATGTTCCTCTAGCATTGTGCCCACTCAACTGCTATTTATCTATTTATTTGCTTGATTGGTTTGTTAGAGGTTGTGAACACAGCAAGTCATTGTGGGATGTAAATATTTATATCAGTGCTTGTGTATAACACACACCTTTTTATAAACTAGCGTCTTTTTCACTTTAATTATTTTCAGTTAATCAGAACTTTGTTCCCTTTTTATCGGCCATGCCTAATTTAAGAGCTTGCTTGAACAATGACATGCTCAATAGGAATCCATTCTAATCTTTGTTGACACCGCTCCGTGGCCTCGTTCCGAGCTGGCACAT
Source organism: Xenopus laevis (assembly GCF_017654675.1). Lineage (NCBI taxonomy): Eukaryota > Metazoa > Chordata > Amphibia > Anura > Pipidae > Xenopus > Xenopus laevis. Next base: position 50,286,548 of record NC_054387.1, on the reverse strand, counting down.
CAAACCTCAGATGTGATATTTAGATTTTTTTTTTTTTTTGGAAACTGCTCATTTCAAAGCAAATACTGACATGCTTTTGATGCAAGAGATTTAGTTTCAAGATCAATTGTACACAATGTCTGAATTGTTTTATTAGATCTGTAAAAATTGCATTAAAGGATTTTAAAGGGGACACAAAAAAAATAAATTATCATGCAGAAGTAGAGGATTTCACAATTGTGGTTATGATTATTTTTTAATTGAAAAAAATAAAACCCCTTAGACCATGGTTTTTGGACTTTTTCTGCTTAGGTCCCCCATGGACATTATTTTCAGCTTCCCCCTTAGCTCATGTAGAAGAACACTGCTGTAACCTTCACCCTGCTATAGTTCCAGGGGTACCCAGGCATAAATAAGCACTCACCCCAAATCTCCCCCTAACTGGCCTTCAGGCTGGGCCCCCTTAGCTCATAACAAGGTTACAGATATATAGAAACATTGGGGTAACAGTCACCCTGCTATAGTTCCAGGGGTACCCAGGGCACAAATAAGCACTCACCCCAAATCTCCCCCTAACTGGCCTTCAGGCTGGGCCCCCTTAGCTCATAACAAGGTTACAGATATATAGAAACATTGGGGTAACAGTCACCCTGCTATAGTTCCAGGGGTACCCAGGGCACATATAAACACTCACCCCAAATCTCACACTAACTGACCTTCAGGCTGGGCCCCCTTAGCTCATAACAAGGTTACAGATATATAGAAACATTGGGGTAACAGTCACCCTGCTATAGTTCCAGGGGTACCCAGGGCACAAATAAGCACTCATCCCAAATCTCATCCTAACTGGCCTTCAGACTGGGTCCCCTTAGCTCATAACAAGGTTACAGATATATAGAAACATTGGGGTAACAGTCACCCTGCTATAGTTCCAGGGGTACACAGGGCACAAATAAGCACTCACCCCAAATCTCACCCTAACTGACCTTCACGCTGGGCCCCCTTAGCTCATAACAAGGTTACAGATATATAGAAACATTGGGGTAACGGTCACCCTGCTATAGTTCCAGGGGTACCCAGAGAATGTGTAGGCTAGTAGAAAAATGTGTGTCTCACCCTAACTGACATTCAGGATAAGCCCGCCCTCAACACTTTGGGAACCATTGCCTTAATAGCATAGAATTAAGTGTATCTATTGTATAACTAATCTAAAGAATGATGTGCTTGCTGTTGTCAGTGTCATAGTCTTTTGCAGTTGCAGTTATTTTTTCTGACCACTAGGGCTACAACTCTTCTCCAAAAACTTCTGGCGTCCAAGGCAAACTCTCAGCTGTCACTACCAGTATAGAGGCACATCCCACAGAATTTACTGACCAATTATATATATATACTATATAGGGATGCACCGAGATTTGGCCAGGATTCGGCCTTATTAAGCCAGATTCGGATTCGGCCGAATCCTTGTGCATGGCCGAACCGAATCCAAATCATAGTTTTCATATGTAAATTAGGTGTAGGAAGGGAAATGACGTGACTTTTTGTCACAAATCAAGAAAGTAAAAAACATTTTCCCACCTTTTCCTTTCCCACCCCTAATTTACATATACAAATTAGGATTTGGTTAGGTATGCAGCCGAATTTTTCACAAAGGATTCGGGGATTCGGTGCATCCCTAATACTATATCTACCAAAGAGACTGTTATATGTTACAGTATATAAACATTTAACTATTGTTTAAGAACCAAAGGCGCCCAAGTTATTGAGAGATCTACCTGTGTGAGATCAGTGTGAATAATCCTTCATACAGTATACAAATAGCATTACAATAGGATGGTTTATCCAGAGAAATACGGTGACAGTGATAAAAAAAAAAGACCAATGCCTATTCTCTGACCTCCATCCTTTAGCTCTCAATCTATTAATCAGTTCCAATTGCTGTCATCCCTTGGGTGTTGAGAGTTATAGTGCAGGAACATCTGCAACCATTACAGATCCCGGGTTGTAAGGGGTTAACAAGAACACACTCCTACAATTCCTCACAGACCCATTATAATTTTCTGTGTTCTTGATCACAATCTAGTGTTTTGATTTCTTCTACTCCATTTTTATCTAATCTTGTACAAAAAAAGAAAAATATTATATTTAAAGCCTCTTGTGATATGGGCGATCTCTCCGTGAGGTCCAGATGTGAGATCCCATGTCTGTGCCACTGCAAATCTGGGGCTTCCAGGCTTTCCTTGTCTCACATGGAAGGGTATCGATTTTTTTTTGCACCAAAGGGACAAATGCACTCAGTCCAGGTATGGGACCCGTTATCCCAGAGGTGTCCAACCCTCGGCCCGAGGGCCACATTTCTAGAGCAGGAGAAGTGGTTAACAAGTGATCGTTCGGTTACTTACAAAAGCAGGAAAGCATTCTTCAGCGGCATCGCCCGCTATGCTAGGGATATATGCAGTTCACATTTGTAAGCAAGAATGAACACACTTGGGAGGTTATTTACTAAACTCCGAATTTTTGTATGAAATCGGACTTTTAAAAAAAAAATTTCAAATTTTTCGGAATTTGTTAAACCCAGAGGATGGAAAAGTCTGAATCAGAAAATCCGGCATCTCAGACCTGTCGAAGTTGCATATAAGTCAATGGGAACATTTTTTGATACGCTCTGGGTTTCATGCAATACCCCAACGTTTTTGGAGTTTTCAGACAAAAAGCTAAGTATTCGGATGAAAAATCCGAAAAAAAAACGTGAAAATCAGATGAAAAATCCGAAAAAAAAATTTAAAATGTGATTTTTTTTTTCCACAAAGCAAAATTTCGGGAAATTATAATAATGAAGAAGTGCAAAAAACCTGACCAGATTTGATTGAAGTTTGTAGCAGAAAATATTGAGATAAATTCGAACTTTTATAAATAACCCCCAAAGAGTAAAATTAGCACCTTGAGAATTCACTAAGAATTGCAACTACTTCCGTTGAACCAGATATTGATTTCTCAAACACAATGTCAAAAATCCCACTAGGTTTATGATACCCTCTTTTCTTTTACTTTTACAATAAAATACATCAAAAGCTAGTGTTAGTGTTTGTGTGTATTTCGAGGGTGGCCCCAGAAAGTTTTTCTTCTTCCAATGTGGCCCAGGGAAGTCAAAAGGTTGGACACCCCTGTTTTACATGATTTTCTAGTAGGCTTAAGATATGAAGATTCAAGTTAAGGAAAGATATCCAGATATCCAGAAAACCCCAGGTCCCCAGCATTCTGGATAACAGGTCGCACACCTGTATCATCTTTCAGGTGTCTATAAAGAGTTGTTAAGCATTTTTAAAATACTTTTTTAAGAAAAATAAAGAAATATTGCTGCAAAGCATTTTATTCCATATGTGCAATAACCCTGAGAATCTTCTGTGGCAGATCCCACATCAGATAGAGGTGGACACGTTAGCTGCTAGTTCTGCTGGTCACTGTCATTTTGGTTTTGGGGCGTGCCTATTCCCATTCAAGCTCCAATCCCAAATCTGCAAAAAGTAGCAAAGCATCCTGGGAAATCTCAGGATTAGCTGCCAGATTAACCAAATGTGCTATATTATAAAAATGTGCTGGCAGAGAAGAAGCCAGAGCCCAGAGAATCGCCTGTGGGGACCAAGGAACACGTCAACTCATTGGGACTGGAATTGGCATGGACCAAGATGCACCAGAATCAGAAGCTATCAGGATGAGCAAGAGGTGCAGGGTGGCCCCTAATGTCAAATCCCTCCCAATAGTCTAGCCCTACATAACTAGAACTTTCAAAAAAGACTATACCTAGCGTCTAGGCACTTGCCTAACAGCAATAAACTGCTTTTGAGTGGAGCACTTAATATTGCTGTATATTCTTTTGACATGATATTTCTCCCCCATTTGCTGACATAAACAGCCACACACAGAGGCCTAGATTTGCCTGCTTAGAATTCTTCCACAGAGGGAAGATCACATTTTGGAATTCAAATCAATGAACAATCCTTGGAATGTGTCTCTATCTACAGTGTGTTCCATGATAAGGGTGTGTCTATATAACGGTTACCTCCTGTTCTCAACCTTTCCACCCCAAAGGTAATTCACAAACATTCGTCTGGGTCTTTCGCTCCAAGAAACCAATGGAAGGAGCAATTAAAAAAGTAATGTATGGATTCAATACTTCCTTACTGAGGAGCAGACTGCAAAAATGGGACTATATTTAACTGCATCCTTGTTATTGCAAGATAATGCTACACACGGCATTAAGAGTGCTCAGTCAGAAGACTCCAGACCAAAGATAACGTGGTTTCCTGGATTGTATATGTACATGTCTGGTGCTAGAGGGCAGGCTTGGCTAATCCTGCTTATTTATACTCGCTCATAAAATACTGTTGCTTAACCTATGGTAGCATAGTTATTGTAAAACTCTGATATAAAGCGTTACTGTATTCTATGTTTTTAAGCCATTTTGAGATTGCCAGAATTTATTACCAGTGTATTTTTTGTAATCTTGTTATGAACTAAGGTGGGGCAGCCTTCGTTTGATTATAGTGAGATTTGGGGCAATTGCTTGCTTGTGCCCCTCATACCCCTAGAATTATAGCAGGGTGACTGTTACCCCAATGTTTTTATGTATTTGTAAAATTGTTATGAGCTAAGGGGGCCCAGCCTGAAGGCCAATTAGGGTGAGATATGGGTGAGTGCTAATTTGTGCCCTGGGTACCCCTGGAACTATAGCAGGGTGACTGATACCCCAATGTTTCTATATATCTGTAACCTTGTTATGAGCTAAGGGGGCCCAGCCTAAAGGCCATTTAGGACAACTTGGGGTGAGTGCTTGTTTGTGCCCTGGGTACCGCTGGAACTATAGCAGGGTGAATGTTACCCCAATGTTATATATCTGTAACCTTGTTATGAGCTAAGGGGGCCCAGCATGAAGGTCAGTTAGGAGGAGATTTGGGGTGAGTGTTGATTTGTGCCCTGGGTACCCCTGAAACTATAGCAGAGTGACTGTTACACCAATGTTTCTATTTATTATGAGCTAAGGGGCTGATTTTTTTGAGATTTATTATACCCTGATGCTGCAAAAAGCCTGATTTCGAAAATCCACTAACTCAGCCCTGTAGAGGTCCTTTATAAGTCAATGAGAGATGCACCTATCTCAATTTGACGATTTCGTGGTCTGCGCTGGGTTTAGCAGACTTTTTCGGGTTTTCCGGGAAAAAACTAAAAAATTGGAGCGATTCGAGAAGATAGCCCGAAACATTAGGGCGATTCAGGGTTTTGCTCCATTTTATCGAGTTTTTCTGCGATCCAATTAAATTGAGGCTTTTTTTAAACTAATAAATAAGCTAAAATTGGGCATAGGAGTTTGGTCATATTTTTTTTAATAGTTTTGATAAATAACCCTCTTAAACTCTGAGTAGTACATATGATATATAAGAATAGGGGTGGGGGACACCATACAACATCTTCAATTGAATGTGCCCTGTTGTTTATGGTTCCTGGCTGTAGCCATTTAAAGAGTGACATAAAGTCAACTGAATTCTGAAAGAACATAGCAGGAGACTACTATAAATGTATGCGCAGGGAATATGGTGTTGAAACGCCCCGAGTCTTGCTGTCAGCAAGAATTCTCCAGAGCTTAAGAATAATTCAGTAAAAAACATGTAGAAGCAATCTAAAGGAAAAGGCAGGTCATGACCTGTAATTCATCTTCTGAGAAGCAGAAGGTCAACAGCTGAGTCCTACTGGAGAAAGTTGAAATGAAGAGTTGATCAGACATGCTACAAATAGAAAGGGAGAGATATGTCACCCAAGGAATGTAAACAGTAAGGAACCCTAAGAGCTGAGTAGAAGTTGAGTTACCAGCTTGAAGTCAACTGATTTTCAAGGAAGGTCAAACTCATGAAGATTCCCAGGGTGCCTGTCTGGGGGCATTGTGCTTCTTGTTGTTGTAGACCAGATACAGTTTAACTACTTGTAATATGAATGATCCTTAGGCTGGAAGTGTAGTGTAGTGATTATAATGTTACTCATCCCCACTTTGAGTATAAGGAAAGTCAACACTGGGGAGAACCAAAAGCTTGACACCTCCAGTAATTGTATTTGGTTACCTGATAACCCAGGAAGGTACTCCTATAAGCAGAAATACTCCTCTCAGCAGAAAACTGCAGGCGCACATGCGCAGTAGAGTAAAAGGCCGAACGGTAACAAGAAAGCCAGCCTCTTCCCTTCAATGCATATGCATCATACCTGAGATTTCGATGAAAGAAGCAGAAAAAGAGTATTGCTCTATGGTGCTTGCTGATAAGAACCCTGGGCCGGGGCATCCGGTAAGTGAATACAATAACATGGAGGTGCCTAATGTTTGGTACACAGAATTAGACCAGTCTGTAGCTAATGAGAGCATCAGAACCCTTGCAGAACTAGACAAGAATAGTGATGGGCGAATTTATTCGCCAGGCGCGAATTCGCGGCGAATTTGCGCGATTCGCGGCGAGCGAATAAATTCGCGAAACGCCCGCGAAAATTCGCGGTAAAAATTCGCCGGCGTCAAAAAAAAAAATTTCCGAAAAAAGTCGCCGGCGTCGGAAAAACGGGCGCCGGCGTCAAAAACGGGCGCCGGCGTCAAAAACGAGACGCCGGCGCCGTTTCGCGAATTTTTCGCCGTTTCGCGAATTTCGCGCGAAATTCGCGAATTTTTCAGCGAAACGGCGCAAATTCGCCCATCACTGGACAAGAACACTGAAACTTAAAGTTTTAACTCTCCAAAGACTAGACCATCCAGGCATGTTGGTAGAGGACCAATCCAGTTGCCACAATGTACATTCCTACAGAGAAAATGCCTGCCAAACAATTTCCTAGAATCCGTCACACATTGGCCTCCGGAGCCCAAACCTACTATAAACTGTTGAAGTGAGGGCAAAGCGAGTCCCAGAAATGTCCTAGTGAGGTTAGGATCTAACTGGAACAGATAGAAAGTACATCTGGGAGTTCTGTGACCTTCCTGACACTCAGTGCGCACATTTTGACTTTCCCACACACAGCAGCAGTGATGTCCCCTGAATCAGTGCTATATATAAGACAGCCAGCACCCTGGGCAGTCTGGCTCATTATTACGCTGGTCGCTGCCATAGGAAAAAGGCATGTACTTTGCCCAAGAGGTTCTACGACTTGTCCAAACACTGAGTCACCATCTGCACTGGTGCAAAATTAGACGAGCAGTGACATTTCTCTCTAATAAACAAAAAAGGCTGGAATTTTGGGAGTCAAACGTATCACCCCTTCCTTTGCAATCAAGGCATCCGATATAAATATTACTTATGTTTTATTCTTTTATGTATAGCTGTTTTAGGTAAGCATGGGCGTTTAGAATACTCAGAACTGCACTGCCTGATGTTAAGGAACACCAGCACCTGCCTCAGGTACAAGCAGGTCTGATTATTATTGTTCAAAAATGCATTAGTCAACCTGTTTGGGTGCTAGTTGCCTAAACAATTGGCTTATAATATTCATCAGCTTTAGGTTCTTAACCCAGACGTTGGGAAGTTGAGATGTTTCCAACAAACCGGCCATTGTTTTCAAAGCAGCCCTATTTTCTATTGCCTAGCTTAATTTAAAGGGGTTGTTCACCTTTAAATGAACTTTTAGTATGATGTAGAGAGTGATATTCTGAGACAATTTGCAATTGGTTTTAATTTTAATATTTATTAGCTCTCCCGTTTGCAATTTCAGCAATCTGGCTGCTATGGTCCAAATTACCCTAGCAACCATGCATTGATTTGAATAAGAGACTGGAGTATGAATAGGAGAGGCCTGAATAGAAACAGTAATAAAAAGTAGCAATAATAATAAATGTGTAGCCTTACAAAGCTTTTGTTTTTAGATGGGGTCAGTGACTCCCATTTGAAAGCTTGAACGAGTCAGACGAAGAAGGCAAATAATTAAAAACTATAAAACAGAAAAAATGAAGACCAATTGAAAAGCTGCTTAGAATTAGCCATTCTATAACATACTAAAAGTTAACTTAAAGGTGAACCACCCCTTTAGCAATTAACAGCCAAATACTGTGGGTTGCCATGTTGGGTGAGACAATGTAAAAAAAGTATGCCATACTCTCTTATTGTATTACCAAGTTACACAACTGCTTATCCGCATGCTTGGCACTTACAGGCCTCACTTTTGAGTTGAGACTTATGGTTTATGGAATAAAAGGAAGTTGCCCTTTATTATAACAAATGCTTTGTTAATTTCCAACCAGGGAGCTGTGAGAATAATATATACATTATATTCAAAGTGTTGTCTACTCCCATGAATAAACGGTGTAGGAAAAAATAATTCCCTAAACCCTTCGCCCCTACGACAGCTGAAAAATAGCAAATTCAATTTATTGTCTCTTGTGCTCTGGAATCTTTTCCATTTATACCTGCAACGTGACCTTTAGATAAAAGAAAATCCCCACTGAGCTTTATTGTTTCTCCAACAACAAAGAGATAATACAGTGTATACATATATATATATATATATATATATATATATATATATATATATATATATATATATATATATATATATATATATATATATATATCAGCATCACAGATCCGATATTCATTAGTGGTCCATTAGTGGTCTCCTGCTTCAAGGATCAGATTCTAGCTTTCCGTTAAACAGAGCATTCTGTCACAGTGACACAGATCCTATCTGATACCCATTGTACGCAGCAGTCCTGTCCTGCTTTATGGCTGAGATTCTAGCTATCTTCATAGCAAAGGTAAAGGGGATGTTCTGGGCAACTATCCAGGCAATGGTGCATCATGCAGGAGCTTGTTTCCCAAAGATACCATTGTTCTAGCACTTCAGAGGGCTCTAAGACCATTAAGGATGAGATATTTTCTTTTAAAGGATAAGTGATCACAACAAACATATCTTATCATGGCTGTAAGCATTACATAATGAACTTTTATGTAAAAAAAACAACTGAATTGAGCCATTCTTTCCTGGTCTTCCCCTGGGCCCAGCAGAGGTTAAGGTCAATTAAAGATACACTGATTGGACAAGGATAAGCCAATTATCACTCTGAAATAACATTTCTGTACAAATGATTCTAGAACTGTTTACAAAAGCCATTTGAGGATGTAGAAGGGAATATGAATCTAATGTGGTGGATTAATAGCGCTGATAAGGGCTCCAATCATTGGCTCAAGTCATACTTGGATGTCAAACATGAGACTCATTGCCTAAATATAAATGGTGAGGGATCGTAGGAACCGGAGCTGGGATTCTGCTATTTAAAGATATATGTTGCCCTCATTTTATTAATCTATTCTCACTCCCAATCCAGTCAGACAGAGCTTTAAAGTTTAAGTTCGGTTTTTTTTCGTAACTTCGGGACTTCAAGTTCGGGTCTTTTTGTGGCTTCGGGTCTTTTCGCGGCTTCGGCAGTTCAGGATTTCAGAAAAGGCGGCACGGCTTTGGTGCAGTAAAGGGGGCCGAGCTATTTCGAAAACTGCAGCACAGCTGGGCCCCCCCTTAAGGCCCGGGCACGGTACAGGAGTACCCCCTGAAGGCAGCCCTGTATACATGTGTGTGTGTATATACTGTATGGGGCAAATTTACTTATGGTTGAATATCGAGGGTTAATTAAAGTTCGATATTCGACTGCCGAATGTAAATCCTTCAACTTCGAATATCGAAGTCGAAGTATTTAGCGCAAATAGTTCGATCGACAAATCGTTCGATCGACAATTAAATCCTTCGTATCGTTCGATTCGAAGAATTTTAATCCATCGATCAAACGATTTTTCTCCGACCTAAAAAACATTAGAAAGCCTTTGGGGACCTTCCCCATAGGCTAACATTGCACTTCGGTAGGTTTTAGGTGGCGAAGTAGAGGGTCGAAGTTTTTTTTAAAGAGACAGTACTACGACTATCGAATGGTCGAATAGTCTAACGATTTTTAGTTCGAAACGTTCGATTAGAAGTTGAAGTCATAGTCGAGGGAGCCAATTTGATGGTCGAAGTAGCCAAAAAAAACATTCAAAGTTTTTTTTATTCTATTCCTTCACTCGAACCAAGTAAATGGGTACCTACATGTTATTCCTTGAGAAAGGTCCAAAACGGGAGAAAACTCTGACAATAGTTTTTCTTTATTTTCATCATGGAGCCCTGGAGTTCGTCTGTTGCTGAGAAACTATATATGGTCTTGATAAAGGTCTTAGATGGAGACCGAAACGTTGGCTGCTTTTTAATGTATTAAATAAAATTATGGATTTTTAACTTTTCTATAACATGGTGTGCACCTTTTTTTTTTCCAATAAATATATATGTGTGTGTATGTGTACTGTAGTCTTGGAGACTCGGCAGGTTCATTATAAAAAATGAAAACTTGAGTCTTTCATCCTATCCAGTCAGTGAGCGTGTATGATGATTTTCCTAGCGATAACACACAAGCCAGAATCAAAAATGAGAGAAACTCCAGAGCCTGTTCAATGTTCAACGGAAAATATTCAGTTAAATACAGAACAAATGACCTGGAAAGTCTCAAAGCCCTTCCAAGATGGGGAGAGAAAATCTTCGTACGTTCCATCACCGATGTCAATTTCGGGGCAACGCGCTGAGCTGAATTCTATCTGATCTGTGGAGTCCAAGGACTGCATTTGTTAAATTCTAAAGAAATGAATCTACAGTAGGGATGTCACATCACTCTGCTGTGATGTATAGGTCATAGATGTGATGGGAGTGGTAGTTAACATGCTTATGTGCTAAGGGAAGCAATAGGGCAGCTCCAACCCATAGATATAAATACAAATATACAGAGAAGGAATGTTCAGGCCAAACAATAAGCATATACTCCAATACTGTACTGTCCAAGGGAAACAATATGGCACCTCCTAACCATATGTATAAATATAAATATACAGAGAAGGAATGTTCTGGGCACATAATAAGCTATATCCTCATACTGTACTGACTAAGGGGAGTTATATGGTACCTCCCTCCCTGCTAGCTAAATGAGGAATATTGATTACTAATAGTGATGGGCGAATCTGTGCCATTACCGCAAAATTTGCGAAACAACCAAAAATGTGCGTAACGCATTGAAGTCAATGGGCGTCAAAACAATTTTGACGCGAGCGACAATTTTATACGCATGACTATTTGGTCCAAAAGCATTAAAGTTAATGGGTGTCCATATAATTTTGACTCAAAATTTTTATGCGGGCAGCAATTTCTTTTTGTCCCCCGCAAATTAGAGTCTGGCGAATTTATTCGCTTATCACTAAAGAAGAGCAAGATCAAGCATTTAATCAGACTCAGGCCATTCATCTTACTGCTATTTCCAGGTTAGTCTGCCCTGCACACAGGCACGTGTCTCTGGCATGCTGCGGCTTCTTGCACGCACTGCTGTTTCCATCCCATAGTCTTATCATTTAGAAACAGAACACGAGGCCCAGGTACGTGGTGTACAGAGTGCAGCCAGCGGAACTTGAAAAGTCACTCCTCAGGCTGGGTTTCTGGAGATAACTCACATTATTCTTCTGGTAGTGTCCAGTGTAGACCACCCACATATCCACAGCCAATTTTCCACAGGGTCACCAATTAGTTTCTGTCTGGAATAAAAGGGTCTTCAGAACTTTCCGCTTTTTAAAAAAACTGCATTGGCTATCTTTTTTCTTCTTGATTATGGCCATTGCATCCTACTGTCTCTGTATTGCTCCATATTACCATCCTGTCCTACTTTCCTCCCTAGCCCTAGGTGGCCCTCACTAGGTGGCCCTCTTGTCTCCATCTTGCCCTCCTTTAATCTTCTAACGCTACTGTCTAACCAACTGTCACCATCTGGTTTTAATGTCTCAATTTTGTCCTGCTGTCTACCACTAGCCCAACTGTCATTAACCTACCCTACTGTCTATCTTGTCCTACTATTTCCATCTTAGCCTACTGTTGCTGTCTTGTCCAACTGTCTCTACCTTGCCCTACTGTCTCTATTCTAGTTTCAATCTTGTCCAACTGTCTGTAATTTTTTGTACTTTTGATTGCAGAATAAGAAATGCAGGCAGGTACTGGTACTGGCCTAGCCACACGCCACCAGTATACACTCATAACTAATTGGACACCAATACTTGGAATTGTGCAGCAAACAGGATGATCGCAATATTAATGCATGGTGCTCATGACACTCTAGACAGGATCACACACTATCGTGTGTATAGTGTTGTGAGCAGCATGAAATAAAGTTGGGATCACTATTGCTGCAAAATTCCAGGTATTGGTGTCCAGTTTGTGACTTGTACTGTTAACATCTTGCCCTTCTGTCACCATCCTAAAGATGGGCATAGACACACAGATAATATCATAGAAAACTAATTTTCGTATGATATTCAGTGTGTCTATGGTTGGAAAAGACCCGACCAATATTGGCAGAAGACTTGGATATCGGTCGGCTCGTCGATCAGGCTGGACGGAAAATTTTGATCGGGTGCCTTTGAAGGCACCCAAACATTGGGCATTGTTAGTGCTGAATCATCAGATACAGGTAGAATTCTATTGTTTCTACTTGTATATCTGACAATTATCAATCAGCTCCACATGTGTGTATTGAAACAAACATAATTATGACATCTATGGCCACCTTTACTCTCTTTGTCTATCATGTCCTGCTGTCTACAACTTGCCCTGCTGTCTCCATCCTTTCCTACTGTCTCCACCTTGCCCTATTGTCACCACTCACCATTCTACCTGCATTCTGTCTGCAACTTGTTGTACTGTCCCCATGTATTACTACTGTCATTATCTTGTCCTACTATCTCCATCTTATGTACTGTCACTAGCTTGTCCTACTTTCTCCATCTTGCCCTAATGTCAATATCTTGCCCAATGTCTCTATCTTGTTTTGCTATATACAACTTATCCTATTGTCCCCATCATGCCCTACTGATGCCATTCTACCCTTCTTTCTCCATTTTGCGCTACTGTCTCCATATTGCTCTATTGTCTCCAACTTGACTTACAGTCACTTTTGTGGTGTTCATGCAAATGGCCTGTAGATGTCACTGTGTTCAGACATACTGTGCATACTTCCTGGTAGCTTAAAAGTGAAGGTCCTGTTATGTAATGGCTGCATGAGAGCCTGCTAATAAAGCACTGTTATACTCTACTCATCCTCGGCTACCCAAAACATAACAACTATCTTGCCTTTCTGCCTCCAACTTGCCATTTTATATCAAAGATCATACATTCTTCTCTTCTGCAACTTTTACATTCTTTGTGTGCAGGCCTAAGGGCAGCTGCCCCTTGTTTGCATCCCCAAAGGACAGCTCTATTTCTAGCTTGTTTCTACTTCCTATTGTTGAACTATAGTATCCCCCAGTGGTTGGCAATCCTTGGACTTTGTCTTTAAAACCAGCTACATGATTTTGCTTAATGAAATCAAACATAATTCTACTTAACTTACATTTATCCATTTATTCCTCATTATCACTGGGTTTGTGTTAATATAATTGCTTTTGAAAGCAGTGTCTTTTTCCCTTTCTATTCGCTGGATCTCTTGAAACAATGTAGAAGGTTAATTATTTCCCCCAAACTTTTTTAGCGCTGACTCATACAAACGTTGACATAATGTAGCAGGTTAGTTCTCTTGGTCACTAAAAAATGATATTTCATATTGATGCAATCAATAGGGACCAAATACAACATCTATGGAAAAGCCTGTATCTTTTCCTAAAAGGTGACAACCCTATTCAGTAGCAATTACGTTTACATATTGCTTTAATTAATGTGTATCAGAAAGTTGCTTAGAATTAAATTCTCTATCATCATGCAAAAAAACAGTTCTTGGCTGGAGTTCCCCTTTAACTCTGTAACTAGGAATGCTAGGAGTATTCGTTTGACCACAGCCAAGGGCTTGGTAAGTTACATTTAATATAACTCATTATTTTCAATGTGGATTTAATATATATTTGCTGTGCAGGTATATAGTGTAATCATCTTTCGTTTCCGAATAGTGGCGATTGCAGCACGGAATCTACATCTGTTCCGGAGCGACATATGGAAAGAATTGCTGTGAGTTTATGGCATCTGTATACAATTGTATTTTGAGGCAAGTTCGTTCAGGTTACTGATATCACAGATGTTACTCTCAGAGGCTCCCGGAAAATTATTTCCACTGTCCCCAATGTGCGAGGCTGACAGGTCTGATAAATATAATAAGATTTCATGATTTGGTATGAGGTTCTTGGTTAAAAAGCCCACGAAATGTATAAACTCTTATTCTCTTCTCTCTTGAGTGTATCTTGCATTATTACTAACAATACTGATGGGCGAATCTTTGCGAAACCGCAAAAGTTTGCGAAGTAGATTGAATTCAAAGGGAGTCAAAATAATTTAGATGCGACAATTTTTGACACAAGTGAATATTTTTATACGCGCGACTATTTTGCATTAATGCATTAAAGTTAATAGGCGTCCAAATAATTTTGACACGCAACAATTTTTAATGCGCGCAGCAATTTTGACGCGTGACAATTTTGTTGTTCATATCGGATTTTTCACCAGTGAATTTTTGAAGCAGTTTCACAAAAATATTCATGGTCAGCGAAATGCAGAAATTGACTGCGACTCCACGCCTGGTGAATTTATTCACCCATCACTAATTAACTATTATTGATGGATAAAGGGAAAATAAAAAGGGCTGTTAACAAAGGCATGTCATTTCTAAAGGACCAAGAAACCTGACACGTAAAGAGCATCTATACCCCTGAATGTATTTTGTTAAGGTTCTGCTGCCTGAATATCAGCCCTGCTAAAGCAGTCAATATCTTTGGATGGTCACACATAGTCCTCCTGTTGTGTTATAATCCCTAACAGACATGGACTAGAAACACAGAAGCATAAATAGAGCAAATCCAGTTTCCTAGGGTTGCTCATAGTCTGTACACAGAGATACCATAAAACTGTGGCAGCATAGGTTTTCCTCTATACTAAGCACAATTCAGCAGGAACATCCCCTACGTTTGCTCACAGACTTTACAGAGATATACCATAAAACTATGGCAGCATAGGTAATCCCACGAAGCCTAAAATATCCAACAAGTTTTAGCTAATTAAAGGGATACTGTCATGGGACAAAAAAAAAATTTCAAAATGAATCAGTTATTAGTGCTGCTCCAGCAGAATTCTGCACTGAAATCCATTTCTCAAAAGAGCAAACAGATTTTTTTATATTCAATTTTGAAATCTGCCATGGGGCTAGACATATTGTCAATTTCCCAGCTGCCCCAAATCATGTGACTTGTGCTCTGATAAACTTCAATCACTCTTTACTGCTGTACTGCAAGTTGGAGTGATATCACCCCCCTCCCTTTCCCCCCCAGCAGCCAAACAAAAGAACAATGGGAAGGTAACCAGATAACAGCTCCCTAACACAAGATAACAGCTGCCTGGTAGATCTAAGAACAACACTCAATAGTAAAAACCCATGTCTCACTGAGACACATTCAGTTACATTGAGAAGGAAAAACAGCAGCCTGCCAGAAAGCATTTCTCTCCTAAAGTGCAGGCACAAGTCACATGACCAGGGGCAGCTGGGAAATTGACAAAATGTCTAGCCCCATGTCAGATTTCAAAATTGAATATAAAAAAATCAGTTTGCTATTTTGAGAAATAGATTTCAGTGCAGAATTCTGCTGGAGTAGCACTATTAACTGATGCGTTTTGAAAAAAACATGGTTTTCCGATGACAGGATCCCTTTAAATCAATCCATTTGTGTATGGACAGAAACCCACACTAGGGAGCGTGACTGCTGATTGCTGTGACAGAGATCAATATCCTGCACAAACTTTCACTTGAGTGTATATTTCTGTTTGTTTTGGGATGGGTTAAAGTGCATGCTTGTCCTGTTATGTTACAGGCAGTTCTGCAGGACTACCCTGGGTGCTCATCTACCCGTCAGTAGCAGAGAGAGATGCACTGGGACATGCGAGAAGCCTCTTATTCCATTGAAATATTCCAGAATTGGAAACCCAATTTCCACTGAACATCTGATTGTGAGATGAATATACAGAGGGGAGCGAGGTGTTTATACAGACCATGGGGGGGAAGACCTTGTGACAAAGTTCAGACTCCAAAATAAATAGACGCTCTGCCAAACCAACGCTACCGCATTTCCACTTGTTTACTGGAGAACCCTACCCATTAATGCCAAGCTGGATTATTCTCTTAAGTAAACCTCACTCGACAGACCTTGAGCAGGACCCACTTCATTTAAACATGCAAGGGGCAGTGGCCTTAGAGGCTTCATGGCTCCTCTTTAGTGGATTAGAAATGGGGAAATGGGTCATACTAAAGTGCCAATATATTCAGTGGGATAAAAAAACTGCATCAAAAGAGGCTTTTAATGGATGTTCCACCACTTTCAGTGTCAGAACCTTACCCATTAAATAAGGATTGGCACAGTGCCCTGGGTACTTTTGGAAGGCTATAACCTAAGTATATGTCGGTTGGTCCAGCAGTCCAAGGGCCCTAGCATATGATACAGTCAGCTAGAGGCCCATTAATAGGAGAATGACCTTTGTTGAATGTCAAAATACAAAGAGTGCATTCCATTTAGGAAAATAGTTTCCTTGCCCATGGTTTTCCTTGACTGTATACATCGGTGCTAATAAATAACGTTCAGTTTCTCAATACCACATTGGTGCATTTGCTCAGCTGGTGGGTGCAAAAAGTTCATTTTGAATAGTTTCAATAGTTGCTGGTTATTATAAGTGACAGATTCATGCATGCCGATTCTTCTTCTCTCTCTGGGAGACAGGAATACAGCACATCCTCTCCTACGGTCTTCCACAATACTTTGGCACTGAGCATAAATGGTTGGTGGGGAGAGTGGGGGGGAAAGTATACATTTGAACAAAATTATGTTAGCATGTGATGGAGCTGGAAAGCTGGGATGAGCAATAACTTGGGGTTTCTTTTGTGATGTGGTTGTTTTGTTACAAAGAAACATGAAACTAAGCCAGTGGAAGTGAAAGTCTGTTGGCTTTGGAGAGAAACAACTGTAACAACACTGGGTCATCAACATCCACTAGTTTGGCCCTCCCTCGGAGGAACATCAGGACCTATGGGGAAACTGGGAAGAGTTGATTTCCTCCTGGTCAGTTACAGTACCTTGCACTGGAGCCCTTCACTCAAAAAACTTAGGTGGAGTGCTTGACTTATTTATCTTTTCCTTACAACACATTACCCTGGGTGCTTGACTCCAATCCTTGTTCCCTTGATACTACATTTGCTTGATTCTGTAACTAACTTGTGTCCTTATTGGACACAGATTCACTGATGTCCTTTACTTTTCTCCTGTTCTTTACTCTTCTCCTTGGTATCTTGATAATGGATTCACTGATGTTCTTTACTCTTCTCCTTGGTATTTTGATATGGATTCACTGATGCCCTTTACTCTTCTCTTTGGTATCTTGATAATGGATTTTCTTTACTTTTGTGCTTGATACCTTGATAATGAAGTCTATGAAGTCCTTTACTTGTATCCTTGATACCTTGGTAATGGAATCATGATGCCCTCTACTCTTGTCATTGATGCCCTTGACTCTGTTCTTTGACACTTTAATGATAGATCCAATGATATCCTTTATTCTTGACCTTGACAATGGATTTCTTAACTCTTTCCCTTGATACCTTGATGACATCATAATCAATCTACTTGTGTTCTTGACTCTTTTCTATTATCCCTTGATGACCAGATATATGTCCTGTATGCCTGTCATTGATAGAGACATAGGATGTTTGTTTGTTTTTATATATAACACGCTGACTGACACTAAAAGGACAATGCCTCGTGAGGCAACTTCGGGCGGCTTCGGAAATCGAATCGCCGCGAGTGCATTGACACAGGCGATTTTTCATTTTAGCAGGTGGAAGGCAGGGGGTAGGCAGTATGGGGAGATTGTCGCCCTGAAGAAGAGGTGATTAGTCGCCAGGTGACTAAATCTCCCCGAATCTGCCCTTGTGCTAAAGCCCTAAAGATCACAGTGCATCACTTGGATTGCCAGTTAAAATGGTTGACAGTAGCTCTTACAGGCTAACCACTGAAGGGATAATCATTACTAACCCTGTGGTCGATTTACCCAGTAATTGGTTGTAGCTATGGAGCTGCTGTTTGTAATTACATTCACAATTATATATATGTCTGGGCAGTGCAATTTCCTGAAGCTGGCTTTATAGGCTTTGCATAGCTGAAATGCTTATTCCACCAGAGAAATGGTAAAATCATTAATCTACAGTTATGACATAACATAAAAGCATGCATAAGCATCCTGTGCCCCAAAAGCAGATATGTTCTGTTGCTAGTCAATTCTTCGGGTTTCACTCTAGGATTTCATTAAAAAGCATTACAAAGTGAGTCATTGAAATAGTGGTGTTTTGGAAAAAGTTCAGGCAAATTGTCTTGTGACCCTTTCCAAATTCTGGAATGACTTACATTGGAAATGATGGCAGGAGTCTGAAGAGCCAGGAGAGCAGACGGTTTAATGTTAATGTCAGAGACTTCCAATTACTCTTCTCATTCTGACGGCTTGTGTTAGTATAAGTGCAATGCTGTGGTGTGCAATTTATCAGCAAACAGAACCACAGCAAAAGTCAGGGTCAACAGTCTTCCATAATATCTACTTAGGGCTGTTTTTTAGTTGTGCTGCGGCCTGGAGAATTCTAAGGGGCCATTTATTATGTACAGGATAAGGTGCAAAGTACAAAAAATACAGAACAACCTTCCATGTTTTTTGCATTTTGTGTCTTCAATGCAGCCAGACCCTGGAAAGAACTTGTAGGCCTTCTGTAGTTCAGCTTCAGCCCTCAGAGGCCATCAACCTTGGTTAAGACCCACTTATTTGATCGGTCCCATGCTTAAAGTAGAGGTCAAGCCTATTATAAAGAAGAAGAACACCATCCTCAACGGCTTCATCATGTTTTCTAAATGTACCCCTGCTCCTGAATGCATAGTGTGGTTGGTGGGCACCATGTTTGCCTGCCTCACATGTGAGCTTCCAGTGCTGTGATTGCTGCCCAGGAGTGCACGAATATTGGAAGCCAGGACCAGAGTGACATTTTAGTGTTCATGTGCTACTTTGGCAGAAGCTCTTACAGAATGGTGCACCCCAACAGCACTACACCACTCTACATTTCTACATGGTCTGCCTAACCTCTTGGAGGGCTTAATACATTTTGCACTTTGACTACAACTGAGTGCTGCTAAATTCTTCAGTGTGACCACTCTACATTTTAGGTTAAGGTTTGGGGGAGTGATGCACATTTTGAGAGTCTGCTTGAGCTAGGCAGGGTGGGATATGCCAGGCCCTCTATTTTATTAATGCTTTACTTTTCCTTTAAATACACATTTTAAGGAAAATAAGTGAGTCGTTTTTATTCCCTTCATGCTCAATACCTACAGGTGTTTTAACTTGGATTCACGTTTGGTACATTCCACCACAAGGTAAAGCAAGTGTGAAGTACTGTGGTCTGGTGGTGAAACCCATAAAAATGTATGGCAAAAGCAAGTTTAACGGTCCAAGGCTGTAAGCACCCCAGGAAAACTCTTTTTAAAAATTGCACTTATCTGGAACTGACTGTCTATCATTTTCACTCAAAGACTTTAAATAAAGCAACTTGCAGCCAAAACTCTTTCCCAAGGAATGAAAGCATTAGCCTTGAGAGTGTCACCAGCATTGGCTGGCGGCAGGAATTAGAAGCAACTGCAGCTTTAAAGGATTAAATGCTGAGCTGGGACTGGTCCAGCAAGCACTGCGGTTTTGTCTGGTTTAGATACAGAGCTCTCAGTGAATTGTTTGTAAGAAAGTTTGCCAGCCACACGACTTACGACTGCACGGTTGATTTTCTGGCTTGTAAATAGAACCATGGATAAAATGTTCCATCCTTTCTATTGTTAGACGTTTTTTCCGCTTCCTCGCATTGGCTGATGCCGGGGAGGGGGGTACAGTGGACCCATTGCATTCTCAATCCTATGAGCTAGGAATGAGCTTATTTCATTTAGTCTTTACTGGAGTAATCATGTTTTTCTGCCTCTTAATGAATCATAGTCGCACCATGGGGGTTAAAATCTATTGCAGTTGTGTTCATTTACAGTATATGCCCCAGAAATGATGCACAGCTACTACCTCTGCGTTTGTGCCTACAGCTCCCAGCATGCCCATTTGTAATAATTCAGCAGTACAAACGATGAAGGACTCCCAGTTCTGCCCTTTATCATCTGCTGACAGTGTATTGATTTTCCAACTCTTTTTGTTACTGAAGCTAAATATGTGCACTCAGAAAGCACTAAACCCTTAAAATGAAGATGGCTAGAAATGCTGTATTTTATATACTTAACTTGCTGTACCAGCCTAGAGATGCAGCAGCCCAATAACAGAAATGATCCAGTCCTTCAAAGTTGTCCCCAGCAGCTCCCCATCTTGGATCTTGTCGGTCCATTTACCGAGTCGGTAGCACTGCTCATGTTCAGTGGGGTCTGGGCTGTTGTTGATCTATCTGATTATGGTGAAATAATTTAGGAATGGCGGCCACCAGACATTCTTAATGTGAAGATGTGCAATTGAGTAGTATACCCCTCACCTTATTTCACACCATGTGCCTACACTGCTGTTAAATTTTTCTCCAAGTTCTGTAGGGGAAAATGACCACTTAATTAAAAGGGAAAACCATATTTCCAAGACAGTTACTAGTAAGCCTGTACATGTTATTGGAGTAGAACCCATGTTCCTAAGACATATTAGGTTGTTGCCCTTATCTACACAACACTATGCTTGCCTTGATAATAGAGGGGTATACATTTGAACACCTTAATGTATCACCCTGATATTTTTGGTTGGGAGTTTTACTAATACTACTTATTTGAAATATTGAGGTAAAAAAACCTAGTTCCATGCAAAGTAAGAGAACTGGAAAGTTCAAGCTGAAAGCTAAAGACTGGAGTAGCATCAGTAGAACTGAGAGCTAGAAGGTTAAAGCTGGACTTAGACTTGAATAGGCTTGCAAGAGACCAGGAGGAAAGAATAGAAGATTTCAGCAAAAAAAAAGTTCTCCTTGTAGATATTACTTGAAGTATTAAGGTTGCGAGAACCTAGAACTAGGTTAGCATCAGTTGAAGATGACAGTATAGAGACTTTACATCACAACCACCTTTCCTTTTCATTATTACTTATAGCATTGAAGTTGAGAGAACATCGTCCCAGGCAGAGTGAAGCCTGAGAGCTGAAAGGTTCAATCTGGAAGATCAATACTGGGGTACCATCTGTAGGCTTGAAACTGAGTTGAGATCAAGGACAGAATGGATGGGAGACAGACAATATCAAATGCATCATCAGACCAAACCAAGATCATCAAACCTTGTTCTTGAAGTCAGTCTCTACACTGAGAATAGTTAATGCTTGTAAAAATGACCTTGATGCTACACATCATTTTCTAAGGAATAGCAGTACTGCTAGATTTCTTGATACTAAAGTAAATGTTTCATGAACCCAAGTTTAATATATACAATTTCTATGAGCTTACAGCTATGAAAAGAAGCAGAACTACGCTGACATTTCAAGGTATCACACATAACTTTCCTGATCTTGGCCCAAAAAGAATTGTTAGTAATGTGGAATTGACCTATAAAACATTTATTACAAAACATTCTCTAGGTCCAGTTTGTGTTTTTCATTCCTGTCATGCCGATGGGAACCCGTGTATTGCTTTTCTTTCAGGGGGGAGTTTCACATTTCTCTGTAGGGATGTAATTGACGCGATCAGAAAACAAAAACAAAAAGAAATAAAATAAATATGAAGACACAATATTGAACAAAATTCTTGTGGAATTTGCTGCAGATCGGTTCAGACTTCCACACTGATTAACAGCCAGTTGTATCTCAGCCCACAGAGGAAGAATGTAAACTTGTTCACTGGTTTGGAAGCATAGACTGGTAAAAAGAATGAGGAGTTGCCCAAACATTTCTCCAGCTATTTAAATTTCAGATGGGATTCACATTGTGCCTTGAATTAAGGAAAATTATGATTCAATATGATATTGATTCACCTGAATATCGAAGCAAACCCAAACCCTAATTTGCATAGTAAAACTTGAGGAAAATCAAAAGTTTCCAACATCTTTAAACAAAGTAGTATTACATTCAGTTGTCCATTGCCAAAGTTACCTGACTAGAAAGGTTTGGATTCAGTTATGCTCAACGTCTTAATCCTGCAAAAAGTGCTGGGATTTGGTGCATCTCTCTTTTTTTTCCGTGATAGATGGTTCCTATGGGTGAGCGGTCAGTGGTTGACTTGAAGACCACTATGGAAAGTCCATAGAGGGCCCAACTGCCTTGTTTAACTTTCTTTCAATACTCTCTTTTTTTTAAAAAAAGTTCACTTTTATTTAACAAAAAGGCAAATTGACATATCAGTACATATCAAGTAGTGTGATCGAAAATATACAGTCCACATAGTATATGCAAGCAGGTACACAAATAAAACATTGCAGTCATCAAGGACAGGTTTGAGTCGAAGCAATCACTGAACTTTGGGATTGGGGCATACCTCAAGCCATCTCTCCCAGATTTTCCCGAATTTAGTTGAAGAGCCACGAGCCTCATAAGTGAGTTTAATAAGTGGTAAAGTGCGGTTGACCAAAGTAATCCAGTACTGAACTGAGAGAGGTGCAGGCTGAAGCCAATGAAGGATGATGGCTTTTTTAGCATAAAATAGCATGGTATGATATAGAATTCTAACATGGGTTTGTGGAACCATATCATCCACGACTCCCAAAAGACAGGCTTCAGGAGAGAGGACTTGTGGCAACTCCAGGTTATCGCTCAAACATTCAACCACTGTACACCAAAATCGAACAATCTTGGGGCAAGACCACAAAACATGTAAAAAATCTGCTGACTGATTTTGGCACCTGGGACAGGCTGGAGATTTATCTGGGAATATTTTATGCAGTCTGAGGGGTGTAAAATAATAAAGGTGAAGAACTTTAAAATTTATCAATCTATCCCTGGTAGAGATAAGGAAGCTATAGCTAGAGGTAGTGGCTGCTTCCCATATATCATCACTTATCTCAGGCAGTATTGTTTGCCATTTACGGCAGGCAGAGTCAAATGGAGAAGGTCCAAGGTCTTGCAAAGCTCTGTAAAAGTTAGTAACCAGCTGTCTCGAACTCTCTACTCTAAGGATATCTTCAAACCGAAAGGTATGATAAGTAATTTGACCTGGACCAAACTGGGCTCTACTAGCAAACTCATGGGAGCTACATAATCTTGTAATTGCTGAAAAGTGGGAAATGACCCATGTTGCAACAATTCTCCAAGGGTTTTAATTTTACGAATGGGCCAATATATAAAATCAGGCAATAGTCGAAGGTGGGGAAGATGGGAATTGCCCCATAGGGGGGTGTATGGAGTGAGCAAGGGATTTGACAAGTGCTGCAGCCTTCGTGCGGTCTGCCACGCGTCATAGGGGGCCCTCAATACAGGAGGTAGAGTAGTAGAGTCCTTTAACTTCCTCTTAGGGCAGTGGCATAAGGATTCAATCGGACCCAGGATAAGGGAGTGAAATAACAAATTGGGTCCTTCTGGATTAGGTACCAGCCACTCATGCACATGTGACAATTGTGCCGCTATATAGTAAAACCAAAGATTGGGGAGTCCAGGCCCCCATTCGGGACTGTAGCTGTAAGAGACTTCCATGAGATCCTAGGATGTTTATCTGCCCATAAATATGAAATCAGAGCACTATTGACTTTGCTAAAGAATGATTTAGGTATGTTCATGGGAGCATTACGGAAATAATACAAAAATTTCGGCAGGAAAATCATCTTAAATAGATTAATTTTCCCCCATAAAGTCAAAGGAAGACCCTTCCAGGAAGTTGCCGTTCTGATAAAATTACCAAGCAATGGGTGTAGATTGTCATCAATAAAGGAGGAGTCTTTAGCAGTTACAATAATTCCCAGATATTTAATTTGGTCGGACCACTGTAATTGGATAGATGGGTCAATACTCTCTTTAAATGTTTGAGCTCTGCTATACTGATGTGCAAAAACACTGTATGTTGAAATATTTGCAACTTTTTACTCACATATGCCACTAGATTTGAGAAACAGAAGCCTGTGTAGCTGTTATTTGCACTTCTTAGATATGCAAAGGTGCACACAATATCAGCTTTAATCTTGTCATGTAACCTGACCAATTTTGAAGTACAAAGGGGCCCAAAGAGAACCTCTCTTGCAGAGCTGGTTTTAGGTGGAGCTGTAAGACATACACGTTTTTGTGATTTTTATGCACTGAGCTGGCATACCGAGAGGTGCTTACTTGTGTGAGGAGAATGATAAGGGAGAAATGTACACACTACAAGCTGACATTGAGCCAGAGCCAAAGCAGGGAGATAAGTGTGTGTATGTTTGGCCAAGCTATAGAACCAGATGCTTTCTCCTGCCTGGTATACGTTAAACTATTTCATTGATGCATTGTTTCGTACAGAAATTAATAGGTGTTGTGTGGGTGCTCAAACTGATTATAAAGGTTTAACAGAGTAAGGGAATTGATGGCTATATTCACAGAATTGAGTTTTGAGGAGGCTTGTTGGACAGACAAGGTTGGGTTTGAACTCGGTTGGCATCTGGCTGTCAGTGGGAGTTGATAGTTGTATGTCAACAATGAAATAGCTGCATTTTGGGCAAAAATTTTATACAGTGTTACTGCATCATCATACCTGCCTTTACCCCATTACTGTTTCCAATTTAGTGTCTCCATCTTTCCCTACTGTCTTCCATCTCGTCATACTGCCACCATCTAACCTTACTGTCTCCATCTAACCCTACAGACTCCATCTTGCCCTACTGTCTCCATCTTGCACTGCTATCTCCATCTTGTACTACTGTCTTAATCTTGTCCTACTGTCTCCATCTTGCACTACTGTCTTCATCTTGCCCTACTGTCTCCAGCGTTTCACAATGTCTCTGTCTTGTGCTACTATCTTCTATCTTTTTGTACTGTCTCCATCCTGTCCTACTGTCTTCCATCTTGCCCTACTGTCTCTATTTTGTCCTGCTGTCTTCCAGTCTTCTATTTTGTACATACATGAACATCACATTACAATGCTTGCAGTTAAACTTCCCACTTAGCCTCTAAAATGCTTTACACAAGAATACAATCAGTGAACCCCATAACCCATTATGTGGCACACTACTTAGTGACACTGAGATTAGCTGCTTGCCCCATTCTGACACACTTTACACTGTACAGGGCTGGAGCTGAGCCATGTCTCCGCACGCTGACCTCAAGCCAGAATTTGGGATATGGAGCTGCCTAATGTCAGTGAATCAACACCCTCGGTGCAGAGGACTGATCTGTGTTAAGCCTGAACAAATAAATGTCAGGGCAGGGGGGGGGTTATACTGGTCACAGGCTCTACTGGATGATATTCCATTCCCCTTGTTAGAAAGTCATTTAATGGAGGTGGCCTTTAGTTTCTCCAATACAAATGTGATTTAAGAGGTTAAAATGAGTAGGCCAGCTTACACAGAAACAATTGAGTTGTGTATTGTTCCCCAGGGTTTCCAGTGTTTATTAGACAGATGGCAATATTTTCATATGTACTGGAGAAATTGTGCTATGGCTGGGGAAAAGCAATGTAAGTTGTAGGAGGCAGAAGTACGTGAAGGGTAAGTGCCCAAAACAGACCTGGAAAAGAAGGTACTTTGTTTAAGAGTCAGAACCAGAGGACATAAAGTGATAATTAAACACTACTCACAATTACATTGAAACATAAGTGTTGTACTCAGGGCAGCCATTAGAAATTGTGGGGCCCTGTACAATAAAAATTTCAGGAGCACCACCCCCAAGCCCACCGCAGTTCCTGCCAACCCCCCAGTTAAAAGACCACACAGACATCAGAGCTAAAACTGGTTACCCCCCACACACAAGTTATAAAAAGCCATTGATGGTCAGGGCCGGCCCCCCTATAAGTTAAAAAAATACATTGGCTTCAGGGCCCCCATAAAAGATTTTTAAAAATCATTGGTGGTCAGGGCCCCCCATAAGTTAAAAAAATGTTTGCACCAGGGCCCCCCAGAAAAGTTTTTTAAAAAAAACATTGGAGCCAGGGCCCCCCTTACAAGTTAAAAAAAATATTGGTACCCAGAGAATATTTTTTTTTAACATTGTTTGCAGGGGCCTATAGGGTATTCAAATAATACATCGGTGGCTAGGGATTTAAAATAATGAAAAAAACTCACATTGGTGTTCAGTAGAACTGAACTCGTGGCTTCAGGACTTCAATGTTGTCTCCTTTTGTGACTTTGGGTCTTTTCCTGGCTTCAGGACTTCAAGTTCTGCTCTTTTTTCGTGATTTTTGGTCTTTTTGTGGCTTTGGGTCTTCAAGTTTGGCTCATTTCGTGGCTTTGGGACTTCGGTTTTTCGGCTCTTCAGGACGGTTCAGGACTTCGGAAGGGGCGGCACGGTTTCATCGATGTCAAGAGGGGCCTGGCTATTTCGAAAAGTGCAGCATAGCCGGACTCCCTTTAGGCCCAGGCCCAGTACAGGAGCACCCCCTGTGCCCCCCTGATAGCAGCCCTGGATGTACTGTTAAAGGAAAAGCTGGAAAGAGAAAATAAGGGCTGAGGCTGGGCCAGAACTAGGGGCAGGCAGTAGAGGCAAATGGGCAGAACATGACTGGAATAGAGAGATCGTATGGCAGTGGGAGGTTAGGGACTGAGCGGCAGTGCTGGGGTGATGTTTGATTGGCAGAAGTGGGACTGGAGATGATGGAGAAGAAGTTGGGTAGAAGGGAGGGGAAAGTTCAAAAGGGAAAAGGTGAAACTGCTCACCCAGTGGGTGTAAAGATCTGGGGAGGGAGATAACAAACTGGAGTGAAAACCATTGAAGTATGGCCAGCTGAGGCAGAAGGAAAGTTTGAAAGGGCTTGTAAACCCAAAAACAAAATGTTATCTAATGAAAGAAAATATACATAATTCTAAGCAGCTTAGCTTTATTCATTAGTTCACTGGTCTTCAAGCTACAGTTGAAAGCAGTACTGTACATTTGCTTATCTCTTTCTACACTGCCGGTTGTGACTCTTGAAACAGTGTAGCGGAAGTCAGCTCTCTTTCAGCCAACATTCTGATTTCCATAGTGTGCCTCTTTGTTTATTTTTAGCTGGCTTCTTCTATACCAAAGTCTAAGCCAGCCTTACAGGGAATAGAAAAGGACAGTCAGACATTGCTTACAATTATTCAGAACTTTGTAACCAATGGAAATTTTATGTGAAAATTAATGTATACTGGGGTCATTTTGTTTCATTAGGAAACATTGTATTTTTGGGTTCATATACATGGCCACATTCAGATTCAGACAAAACATGCCGGATCATTGCTAGAAATAAACACCAATCAAGCACAGAGAAAGACAGGCAAGTGAAGTGCCTGGCAGTGAAAGGGTGCTGAAAGCCGCCCCAGTGCTAATCCTGCTCGCTTGTATGAATGGGATTATTCTGGTGAGTTTATTGGGATCTCTCCAGGGAACAGCCTCGCATAAACAGTTTACACAGCGCTGTGCCACGCGAGTGAAAGCACTTTGCAGGTTTTAGGGAAAATAAACGCCACCACGGTCGCTGCTGCACACTCCGTCTCACTGAATCAGTTTGTTTGCAGAATGGTGACAGTTTTAAATAAATCGCTTCCCCCTGATTTTTACTTCAAACATCTCAGAGTTTAAAGACATAAATTTTATCATCACACCTTGGTGTTTGTTAACTGTGATTAACTCTTCTTCTGCTGGGCAGGGTCTGTAGCCTTCACTGGCAAGGCCTAAACAAAGTAAATACAGCCAAACTAAAGCAGGGTAATTGTTACCCCAAGGTTTCTATATATCTGTAACCTCGTTATGAGCTAATGGAGTCTAGCCTGAAAGCCATTTAGGGTAAGATTTGGGGTGAGTGTTTATTTGTGCCCTGGGTACCCCTGGAACTATAGCAGGGTGACTGTTACCCCAAGGTTTCTATATATCTGTAACCTTGTTATGAGCTAAGGGGGCCTAGTCTGAAGGCCAGTTAGGACAACTTGGGGTGAGTGCTTATTTGTGCCCTGGGTACCCCTGAAACTGTATTTTCTGCCTTACAATTATAATAGTGATTTCTATTTCTTTTAATTCAATGAGAATAATTCTCAACAGCATATAAAGTGTCGGCCTGATTTGTTCCTTTTCTGAACAGAGAGGGAAAAAACCCCATCTCTAATCCAAAAAGTAATCAGACTATAAATTATGGTAATTGTCTTAAAACATATTTCCAATACTGAGTCATGTTAAATGGATGCAAATGACTCTCTTTAATCAGGTAACACAATAGTGCATTGTTACAACCAACGTTTCAACTTAAAAATAACACTGTTTGTGCCAGATCACCGGGTAAGAATGGGGCAAGGGTAGGAGGTGTCTGGTTTGAGATGGTTAGGAGACACAGGTTGTCTACTGAGCTCGGCACTGGCAACACCAGGTCCAATGGTCAGTTTTGCTAATGAGTCACTACAGACATTGTAAAATGCAGGCATCATTCATAATACCACTGTGGTTCTAAATGGACATAGCAAAGATGCGTTCAGACATTCCATGGAATTCATCTGCTGATTGCAGGGCAAACATCCTATGGTATGGTTTCAAAACTGCCTCCTAAGCATGCCATAGATAAAGCAATGTCCAAGACTGGCCAAGAAATAGCACCCAGCTGTCTTCAAGCTGTTGGGTTCATAATGCATCCATACATGGGCCAATTCTAGTATTATCTGTCCAGACCAACCAAAAAGTCTGTTGGATATTGTCCAAATGGACCACTTACATTAGCAGAAGTAACACTAATGTGCAAACCTGAAGTAGGAAGAAACTGCAGCTGCTCTCCTGCTCTGTTGATAGACAGAGACCCATGAGAACTGGGGGATATGATAAATGATCCCTTCCAACATCGATATCTGTCAGTCATAGATATGTTTTATTGATACCATGCAGTTTTGCAACATTTTGCATACCTGGTGTTATCATGACGTCTGCTCATTATTCACTGGTGCTTATTGACATTGACATGTAGAAGGAGCCTCAGAATTACCACCAGCTTGAAAATGGAGGCAGATCATGGTTCCGCTGCATCAATTGGAGCATTTGCAAGTGATTCAGAAGTGAAGGTACAATGGATACACTAGTGCCCAGTGCAACTATAGGAAAGTACAAGGAGCATCTTTGGACACATGTACCTTTAATATTGCGTCCATTTTTGCATTATTGGAGGCATTTAATCTCTTTTTCGGGCACAAAAGTTATGATACTGCAAAAACTTACCTTGAGTGCCCCTAACAAGAATATTGGAAGTAGGAAGAAACTGTAACTTCTCTTAAAGGAGAAGGAAACCCCCTGGGCGCAAAACCCCTCCCCCCTCCCCTGTGTTGCCCCCCTCCCTCCTCCCCCCTGGCCTACCTGTCCCCCTGGGCAAATGCCCCTAACTTGTTACTCACCCCTCTGCGCAGGTCCTGTCCACGGAGTTCACAGTCGCCATCTTCTCCCACGCGGTCTTCTTCCTGCTTTGACCGGCGTCTTCTGGCGCATGCACAGTAGGAACATTTACTGGTACGGAACTACTGCGCATGCGCCAAATGTCACAAAGTTTTCCGATTTCACTTCGTGACATTCGTCGCATGCGCAGTAGATCCGTACCAGTAAATGTTCCTACTGCGCATGCGCCAGAAGACGCCGGTCAAAGCAGGAAGAAGATCGCGTGGGAGAAGATGGCGACTGTGAACTCCGTGGACAGGACCTGCGCAGAGGGGTGAGTAACAAGTTAGGGGCATTTGCCCAGGGGGACAGGTAGGCCAGGGGGGAGGAGGGAGTGGGGGCAACACAGGGGAGGGGGGAGGGGTTTTGCACCCAGGGGGTTTCCTTCTCCTTTAAGATTGTGGACAGGCCAGCTACAGATAGATTGTCCATCCAGGCTGTCTTTGGGTGGTACACAGACATTTACCAGTGGGTAAGCACTAACTAGGATTCATCCAAACTGTCAAAACCGTGTCACTGCATTGCATAAGTGTCCGACCAATTTAACAAGCTCGGTGGAGCAGGGAAACCAACCTCTCCTAGTTTGCTTATCCTTTCTGTGTAATGTAATGTCTTGATTGTTATTTCTACCCTCATGAATTAGTCCTTTACAAATAAATCAACTGTCGAATCAAAACAAAGATACAGATGGAATAATGTTTTCCGTGTTTTTTTTCCAAAGCCTTTTGAAATGAGAAGTGCAGAGAATCCTTTATGGCAGAGATTAACAAGACCTTTCCCTGTGATATTCCCCAGGAGGGTATTTTTAGCTCAGCGCCTGGAATAGCAGGTACCCTGTGGAAAACTAATGACACTCTGTATAGAAGTACCTGGAATTTTATTGCACATTTAAAAGCTGTAGGGAAATTGTTAACATAACCGGCTTGATAAGTAACATTCGGTATTTAGTAAAGTCTTTGACGTCAGCAACTTTTCATTCCCAAAATTGTCTCCATTCACTGGACAGACAGGCACAAAATCCTACTGTAAATAATTGTTGGAATAAAACGGAAAAAGGGTCCGCTGTGCGTTTGCGGATTACTGTCGTTTCCCCCCTTATTTCTTAATTTTGCTTGGGCATGTAAATGGTGCTCATTAGTTGGATACAGACGTTGTGCACTAGAAATGTATTGCTGTAATGTGCCTGTCAAAATGTGTGGCTTCCTCTGTGGGGCAATCCATTAAACAATATATATACTTTCAAAGGGAAACAATATGACAGCTCTCATCCATATGTAAGTATAGAGAAAGAAGTATCTGGGCACCAAATAAACTACTCTAATAATGTACTGTCTAAGAGAATCTCCATAGCACCTTCCTCTCATAGATGCAAAATAAGATTTTGATTTTTTAATGCACATTTAGCTGCACCCTCACATCTTACTGATGGAACAAAATAACAATAATTTTAAAAAAAAAATAATAGTTTAATACCATTTGTAAATAATACCTACTTCTTCTCCTATAGTTACTCTTCTGTCTCCATCTTCTTCTTTAATCATTCCCCATATCTTTCATCATCTTTTGTTTCCATCTCTACTTGCTATCACCATCTTGCCCTTCTGTCATATTATTTTACTACTGTTTCCCCAATCTCTGTCGTAACCTAGTGTTGGCATCTTGCTTGGTCCTCTTGCCCTGTTCTCACTATCATGCCTCTATTCTTGCAGTATCTTTATTTTAGCATAGTGTTGCAATCTTTTTCTGCTTTCTCCCCAATCTTCGTCATGACTTGCAGTCTTGCCCTACTCTTCCCATCTTGCTCTACTTTCTCCATCCTGCCATATTATCTCTTACTTTTTCTGCTGTCACCATTGTGTCATACTGTTGTTTCTTGCATGACTATGTTGCCATCTTGCCCTTCTGTCCCCAGCTTGTCTTACTGTCTCTCCCATCCCTGACATGAATTAGTTATTGCCATCATGCCCTACTGTCTTTATCTTGTGCTATTGTTTTCCTTTTGTGTCCATCTTGCTGTATTATCTCCACCTTTCTGTACTGTTTCCATCTTGTCCCTACTGTCTCCACCATCTCTTTCATGTAATAGTGTTGCATACTTTTTCTGTCAACATCTTGCCCTACTGTCTCCATCTTGCAGTATTGTCTCCAACTTGCCCTATTGTCTTCCATCTTGCCCTACTGTCTCCATGTATCCCTGTTGCCACCATATTGTCCTACTGTCTCCATCTTTCTCTACTGTCACCATATTGTCCTACTGTCTCCATCTTTCTCTACTGTCACCATCTTGTCATGTTGTCTCCAATATGCCCTTCTGTCTTCATGTTTCCCCATCACCATCTTGTCCTACTGTCTTACCTTAATCTCTGTCATGACCTAGTATTGTCATCTTGCTTGGTACCCCCATTTTGGCCTACTGTCTTCATAATAACTTTATTATGGAGTGTTCTATATTTGGAACCCTAAAGCCACTTTTACAAGCCATCAGAGGCCACATTGTACTAATGTCCAATTGAAATTTGAGTTGTGCGTTCATTCACATATTCAGAAAGCAGTGTCTGGTGTTTAAACCCGCAAAAGTGTATATATTAAATACAAACCAAAAGCCATAAAATCTACAGCGTCAACAAGATGGTAGTTTTATTTTTTTTAAAGCATCACAACTACTGAGTGTTTCATAATTTAGACTTTTATGGTCAATGAGAATCTCAGGACTTTGTATTTTTATTAGTTCTGGTTCCAGTCCGGCTCCATTGATATTCTGCAACACAGATGGGAGCTGGAATTTTTTAATTGCTTTTTAATAACCGAATCTTGTTACTGAAGTTATGAGTTTGATGGCAGATAAAGATGATGAATCCATTTAGCATGCAAGGGATGTCAAATTCCCCTTTGCCTAGTGGCAATTCAGGCTCTTTGAAACTGGGTCTGGATAATTTGCAGGCTTGTAGTTAGAGGTTTTTCCTGCCAACGTGTGCTTAATACAGGGGAATACCTATACTAGTATAGATTTGTGGCATCTCTCTCTGTACAGACTGCACAAAGAGAGCAAATTTGCACATGAACCTGAACAGTTTTAAAGCATTTGAAAGATATGTTACTCTAATTCA
The DNA here is from genome assembly GCF_017654675.1 of Xenopus laevis. NCBI lineage: Eukaryota > Metazoa > Chordata > Amphibia > Anura > Pipidae > Xenopus > Xenopus laevis. The sequence goes on along the minus strand of NC_054387.1, from coordinate 50,253,876 downwards.
CTATTCACCATCAAATAGCATTTTTTCCATTAATTTTTTTCGATGGATTTTGTGACCATTTTCTGTTTATTCTACTCTTTTGCAGTCCAAGCTGGTCTATTTGATTGCCACCAAAATAAATGTGACTTATCGGAGGCAAAGTTTACATATGATACTGACAGTAATGTACCACACAGAGCTCCAATGCCGTAATCTGAAGGGGAAAATCCCATTAACTTAACATACACTACGTAACTGTGTTTTATGGCTTTAACTGGGGAAGGAACCAGTTTATCCTCGTCTGGAATATGAATGAATCAAGCTGAGTAGACTGTGCCGGATACACAACATTGTATTTATGAATGCTCTGGAGTTATTTAGCTGCTCCAGGGAAACATATCGATGAGGCTTTCTGGCAGGACTGGAGCACCGGTGTTAAATAAACCTTTGTGTAGACTACTTAACTGTATAAAGTACGCTTTGCCTTGTTAAGCTATGTTCAGCTGTTGGGACTAGATGATATACATCAACTAACAAGGATGGCATATTGGGCAAAATTGTTTTAAAATTGATCTTGTCCTATTGTTTTTAGGTTGCTCCAACATTTTCCTTACAGTCTTGTGTTTCTACAGTATGTCACACTCCAATCAATAGCAGTTATCAACATCTCCTGTTGTCACTACCTTGTCCTGCTGTAGTTGTTTCTGCTGTGGGCATCTTGAGCTACTGTCACAATCTTGTTCTGTGGTCTACAGGTCACTCCACTGTTGCCTTCTTGACCTAATGTCTATATCTTCCCCTGCTGTTTCCATTTCACCCCTCAGTCACCAGTTCCCGTTGTTACCACCTTGTCCTACTGTCTCCATCTTGCCGTATTGTCATCATTTTGTCCTGCTGTCACCATCTTGATCTACTGTCATTATCTTGTCTTCTGGTATCCAGGTTGATCCACTGTTTCCATCTTGCCCTATTCAATTTGCCTCACTTATATATCATCTTGTCCTGCTTTTGTCATTTTGCACTATTGTCACCATCCTGTCCTAAGGTTTCCATTGTGCCCTGCTGCTTCCATTTCCTTACTAATACCATGTCTCCTGCTGTTGTCATCTTGCACAATTGTCACCATGCACCTATGCATGTTGTCCTACTGTTCCTGTCTTGACCTAATGTCTGTGTATTGCTCTATTGTCTCCATTTTGGCTTGCAGTCACCATCATCTTTTTCTTTTGTCTCTACTACTATAGCTGTCTTGCCCACCTGTCGCCATCTTGTACTGTTGCCATTATGCCCTCCTCTCCATCTTGCCTTACTGTTTGAATCTTCCTACTGTCTTCACCTTGTCATAATATACCTGCTATCTCCCACTCTTCCTAGTACAACTTTGGCTCCAGTAATGCAAGGGGTTCACCCTTATTCAGACTCCCTAAAGGCAGCTCCACTAGCTGCTACTTTATAAACATCATCCTGTTTAACGCAGACGTACTTACTGAATAGGCCATACTAGCTCCTTGTTTCAGTAGAAAAGAAAAGAAAACAGAATTCTTCAAGCTAACTGTATTGCTATCTGTTTTTTGTCTTAAGTCGCAACTGTTTGACCAAATTGAGCCCTTCTTTTTCCACTAACAGAGAATTTTCTGCAAGGAAAAAACACTCATTGTGACAAAGTGCACAGATTCACCTTCACCTTAACACTGTCACAACCAGTAATCCCAGTTATGTGTGAGTTAAACCATTCCACTTTTGGGGGGGGGGTTGCTAAATAATAATAAGACATGAAAGAGGTGCAATATATATGGCATTAATGGACAACTAGTGCCACACCAGATCAAGTATAACTTCCAGTCATTTCTGTAGAAAGCTCTGGATCAGGGATTAAGTTTGATTTTCCTTTTAATGCCTGGCAGCATGCCCAGGTGATCATGTGCCTGCCAATCTGGGTACCAACTGCATTTAGGCCACCACTGGGGAACAGCTAATAGAGATGATGACTGCATGAAGGGGTTGTTAGCATGAGCATTTTTTTAGGCAGGGGACCCCAACCTTTTTTACCCATGAATCACATTCAGATGTAAAAATTGCTGAGGATTGGATGGGGATGCCAAATGAAGGGCTGTGATTGGCTATTTGGCAGTACACCTGGTTTTTATGCAATCAAAAGTTGCCTCCAGACCTGGAATTGAAAAAATGAGCATTGTGCAACATCCAAGGAGTTGGTGAGCAACATATTGCTCATGAGCCACTGGTTGGGAATCACTGTTCTAAGGCATGGCAGTTGATCTGGAGGCCTGCAGACCATATGTGCTCTTCAAAAAGAATTTTATAGCCCCAAGACTGTTCAAGATGTCCCCTGACCTCCTTGAATGGCATCATCATTTTTAATATATATGTGGTAACTGACCACAATATAGAAAAAGTTGACCATTATCGCAATAAAGGTGGCCATACATGATCTGATAAAATCAGCCAGCATGACTGCTCTAGACCAACTACAGCTCTCACCAAGTTGCCTAATTAATATCTGTCCAAAAATCATCCAAATATATATTAGGCAGATTGGGTGACTACCTTAGATACCTATTATGATCTAATCATGGGATCTGGTCAACCAGTCAGGTCATCAAATAAGTGGATCTCAGATTTATAGTTTGAGCTCTACAAATTCTAATAAGCCTCGCTAACATTTTGCACAGTCCCAGGAGATGGAATAAGCCTTGACTCAACCTCTGCCCCTACAAAAACACAGTTGCACCAGGATTCGCTAAGACCTACTTCATAATGGCAGAACAATATTTGTTATGTTGAGCAGCCTCTGTAATGAGCCAAGAGTGTTTATCCCACTTCTGCATGTGATTATCTCCTACTATTGTTAGAGTTAATTAAAGGCATGTGCAATTAACAGTACTCACTGGGCACATTCCAGTCCACACGCAAAAGGAGATCATTTTATTGCTTTTCTCTTAGGATTTTTATTCTGTTAATATTGTTTTATTTTCGTTTTACTTTCTTGTCAGCAGTTGGACACAATTGTGTTGGTAAAAGATCTAATTATAGAGCAATTGGGAGAATGACATGCCACTTGTAATTTACACGCTGAGAGATGATGCCTGGTGCTGTTTGGAAGGACACTCAGTGCAGGCAGAGTTAATAGAATTAAATCTCAGTGATAAGGAACGAGCCGAGTACTGTAGCAAGGAACATACCGTACATCAATATGAGGTGCGCAGTCATGTTATCTGTCTGCTTCAATAATGTTTGTTGGCTAAATTAAAACAGCCTGCATACCAATAAAAAAGAAGAAAATTAACAGTTGTGTATTCACAAATACCCTGTAATGCATGCCTCTTACATTTTAAGGATATAAGGAGACATATTGGAACTCCTCAGTGACCTCTAATAACCTAATAATTTACAGCAGGAGGTACATTATCCCTTATAATACATGAGTGATACTCAGAGTTCCCTGTATAACTCAGCCTGCAGCCTTGTGCCTTTATATGGTCACATAACCTCTCAGTGCCTTCTAATATCCTTATAATTTACAGTAGGGGGTACATTATCCCTTATAATACATGAGTGATACTCAGAGTTCCCCGTATAACTCAGCCTGCAGCCTTGTGCCTTTATATGGTCACATAACCTCTCAGTGCCTTCTAATATCCTTATAATTTACAGTAGGGGGTACATTATCCCTTATAATACATGAGTGATACTCAGAGTTCCCTGTATAACTCAGCCTGCAGCCTTGTGCCTTTATATGGTCACAGAACCCCTCAGATACAGCAGACTTGTAACCGGGGTAAATGTGCCTATAGACTAATGATTATAAACTCCAGTGTTATGTCCAGTATTCTGATTGAGCTTGGGCAGGGACACTCATGCTTTCTCTCATTAGACAGCTCATCTACTGTAGCTTTGGCTTTGCATGGTTCTGCAGGTGGAAGAGAATATCAAAAGCTTCACATCCCACACGCTAAACTGGTTTGTCTATTATGTCATTTGTGATAACTCCGTTTGAAATTAATGTGTAGGAGAATCTGGTGCAAGTTTCAGTCCATTTCACTTTGAAGTTGTTGGCTGTATGACTGTTCCTTTGGTGGAATACGGCGGTACAGGTGTCCTTCCGCAGGCCTAGTACCCTTACAAACTGCAGGTGTTGGGCCTTTTGTGGTAGTTTAAATCAACAGGTTGTTTGTCTGCTAGTAATGATGTCTGTGAGTCATGGTCTAAGTCTTAGTTCTTGCAAAATATGCTTCTTTGCCACCGTGTACTGCCTTCTGACTATGATGGCATCATATATTTATGGCCACTAGGGGTGCTGCCCTGTTGTGATTATGGAACCATGATTTGGAGGAGTGTAAGAGGTACAAGAAAGCTGGCTGCATGATTGCCACATATTATGTATTTTTTGTCGGTTTAGATCTGCCTGAAGATATCAGCAAGCTTCCTTACCACCCAATCAGCAATACACTCATGCAATAATGGAACAATAGCAATTTGCACAGAGCCTCCGTCAGCACACTGCACATAAAGAGAGCTTGTCTCCAGTACACTCATATACTAATGGATCAGCAGAGCTTCTCTCTTGCAGTGTACTCTGTAATAATTGATCAGCACAACCTCTCTCCTCCAGCACAGCTATGTAATTACGGAACATCAGAGCCTCTTTCCAGCAGCACACCCCAGGAAATTATGAATCAGAAGAACTTCTATTCTGCAGTGCACCCCTGAAATGATGGGTCACCAGAGTCTGCCTCCTGCTTCACAATAATGGAACATCAGAGCCTCTCTCCAGCAGCACACCCCTGGTAATTATGGATCCGGAGAGCTTTTCTCTTGCAGTATGCAGTATGATGAGGAGCTTCTTTTCCACAGCACGTCCATGTAACAATGGATCCGCAGAGCCTCTCTCCTGCAGCACACCCAAATAATAATAGATAAGCAGAGCTTCTCTACTGCAGCACAAGAATGGAAAAATGAATCAGCAGAGCTTGTCTCATGCAGTGCACCCATGTATTATTGGATCAACAGAGCTTCTCTCCTGCAGCACACCCATGTAATACTGGATCAACAGAGCTTCTCTTTGGCAGAACAATAATGTAAAAATAAATGAACAGAGTCTGTCTCATGCAGTGCTCCCATGTAATGCTTAATCAACAGAGCTTCTATCCTGCAGCACACCAATGTAATAATGGATCAGCAGAGTTTCTCTCCTGCAGCACACCATGTAATAATGGATCAGCACAGCTTCTTTCCTGCAGCACACCCTTGTAATACTGTATCTGAACTTCTCTCCTACAGCATACTATTATAGTAATGAATTAGCCGATCATCTATTGAGCAGCATGCAGAATAGATATCGATCAATCCGTAGTAATAAACGAATTTGCAAAACACATTGAAGTCAGTAGGCAGCACAACAATTTTTTTCTCACTCCAAATGCATTAAAGTCAATGGGTGTTTTTTCTTGTGGCAACGTTTTGTCTAGGAGACTTTTTTGGCGATACAACATTTTTGGCGCAGTTTTGTGAAAAAATTTGCAGATGGTGAAGTGCATAATTTCACTGCGAATCCACACCTGCAGAAAAATTTCACTAATCTCTATTGATCAACAATGCTTCTGTCATGAAGCACATCCATGTAATCATGGATCAGCAGAACCACTCTCCAAACACATGCTTCTGCAATATTGAACGGAAAAACCTGTAATAATAGAACAATCCTATGTAAAGAGTAAAAAGTTAAGTCTTTAGTAAAATTAGTATTTTAGTTCTTGTTCTTAAGTTATCTTCTTGTTTTCTCCTTATCTTGCATCCCTTTATCACAAAGTAATAACCTTCCATTTAGCTACAAAAACATCCATACAGACATTTAGGCCAAAAATCTGCTCTATAGGCACAAACACATCCAGCAAATTTTAATCATGATATCATGTTTAAACCTAGTATTTATTTTTTCTTTGTTCCTGGAGTGATAAAATATAGAACATGAAAATCCCTAGATGGCTCTTTTTTGCCAGAAATGCAGAGAACTGACATTTCTGCAGATGAAAATATTATTTGCATTATCAAATAGAACCCCTCAACAGAAATACAAAATTTGGTTAGCTGCACAATACTGATCTAGGATTCCTAACCCACCCAGTCTTGTAAAAGCAACCTAAATGAATCAGGTCAAGCAGTTGGGATACAGTTCGGGGCACATTTACTAAGCTTGAGTGAAGGATTCGAAGTAAAAAACTTAGAATTTCGAAGTTTTTTTGAGTACCTCGACCATTGAATAGGCTACTTCGGCCTTCGACTAGGACTTTGAATTAGAATCGAACAATAAAAATCGTTCGACTATTCGACCATTCGATAGTTGAAGTACTGTCTCTTTAAAAAACTTCGACTACCTACTTCGGCAGTTTAAACCTAGCCTATTTTTCTCATCTTTTTTTGATCGAAGGAAAATCCTTCGATCGATGGATTACAATCCTTCAAATCGTTCGTTTCGAAGGATTTATTCGAACCATTTTTCCTTCGATCGTTCGATCGAAGTATTTGCGGTAAATCCTTCGACTTCGATATTCGAAGTGAAAAGATTTTACTTTGATGGTCGAATATCGAGGGTTAATTAACCCTCAATATTCAACCCTTAGTAAATGTGCCCCTTGGTGTTGTGTTCTAGGTCAACATAATAATTGTCCTTTGGAGATGATGTATAGTGATTTTCCATCCCCAAAGCATTCTCCATGAGAGACAGAGATTGTACAACAGATATTGCTGATTCAAATTAACACCCTGTCAGAACCAGGGAAAGTCTTCTCGTTTGACTACATTTTAATATATGGATATACAATGCACTTTATTTCCCTTCTTAGTCAGTTAAAGTGCCACGTGGCATGCCATAGGGATGAAGTGGCCAAAGAGCTTAGGTCATTTTAAAGGGGAGAAAACAAAAAGAAATACTGATTCGGTTTCATAAATAATTAAAGACATGAATTGAAGAGTCTGTGTTTGAATAATCTGTTCTGTTGAAAGAAGCAAGAGAAGTCTCTGCACACAGTGGTGAAAATCGAAATTAACACACACATTTACAAGACAGAAGATTGTCACCCTCAAACATCTGTCTAACAACACAACTGCAGATTAAGGGGAACATTTACTTTGCTCGAGTGAAGGAATAGAATAAAAAAAACATAGAATTTTTTTTTTTGGCTACTTCGACTTCGACTTTGAATCGAACGATTCGAACAAAAAATCGTTCGAATATTCGACCATTCGATAGTCAAAGTACTGCCTCTTTAAAAAAACATTGACCCCCTACTTCGCCACCTAAAACCTACCGAGGTGCAATGTTAGCCTATGGGGTTTTCTAAAAAATTTTTGGTCGATGAAAAATCGTTCAGTCGATGGATTAAAATCTTTCGAATCGAATGATTCGAAGGATTTAATCGTTCGAACTAAGCTCTTTGGCCACTTCTAAATTCGAAGTCGAAGGATTTACATTCGGCAGTCGAATATTGAGGGTTAATTAACCCTCGATATTTGACCATATGTAAATCTGCCCCTTAATGTTTTGATAAATTCCATTTATACACCTCTGAGAATGGGGCTCACTCACTGGATTCTCCATCAAAACCTACTAAACGACCTGAAAGCTGTAAGAAAAGTCTTTCTCTTCCATGAAGCAGTGTAGAACCAGCCTTCACCAACACCCTTTTGGGGCACTGGAATATTCTGCAGTGGAACTGACAAGGAACCAGACAACCAGGGTACAGATGTTGTCAAGAGTCAGACCAAAATTACTGGACAGGTGGCTAGGATCATGGTCAAAACAAGAGGCAGGATTTAAAACCAGAACAGGCTTGGGCTGGAATGGAATGGAGAATTAGTAGCTATCTTGGGTAAGGGTACCATTCAACTATTTCCAACCTTTCGTCAGTCCACCTGCCTTCATGTGGGAATGTAATTATCACTTTTCCCAGTCTGATCGGGTTGAATTCAGATTTTACTTGAGCATTGTGGAAACTCCGCAAAAGACCATATCAGTATATGTTTGAATTTCACATGACTCCCAAGTTCACCAAGCTGTATATTTCTGTAGATTGCCGACTGAGTGGATCTCAACAGAAAGGAAAGAAACCTGCTTTCTGCATCTGCTCCAGAAATGTTATCAGCAGCACTTCCAACCCACTGTGACATTGATGTACTTGCACACTTCTATAAGAACATCTTGGTGTGTTTTGACACACAAGGACATTCATTGAATAATTTTACAATACCACTGGCCCCATCTGTTGCCAACTGCCTTTAATTCAAATGTTTTTGCATATTGGTAGCTGAAAGGAGAAAACGAAACAAAATCCTCTGAAGCACAGTAAGGCAGCACTTCTAATAACTGTTGTGTTCGGTTTGGTCAACAAACATGGCAATTTGGCAATTCGCTGCCCAGTCTTCCACTTAAGGCAACTTCCTGCATGGAACTTATTTGTACAATTTATTATCATCAGCAAAAACAGAGACAGACCTTGCAATGCCATTCTCATAACTCCATTTAAATAAATCCTAAATGCACCATTCTCTGTGGCCAACTCTAGCATTAATTTACCAGAATTCCATTCTGCAGGGACATCGCCAATTCAGTAACAGGCGTAGAGGACAATTCGTTAGCGAACGAGACTATTGGTAACGTTAGTTCGCACTTTATCTTCAGATGACTTTTTGCTCTGGTGAACGGTCGTTACTCCACAAATTCCGTAAAGTGCAAATTTTACTAAACGTTACCTCTTTCCCCAGAGTTTACTTCACCACCTCAGACAAGGCAAACTGATGAAACTAAGCAACTTCTTCCTCAATCAGTCAGTGACATCATATCCTGTATGCCGGAAATGCCATAAAGTTTTTTTAATGAGGGATTGCCTTCAAAAGTCCTAACTATTAAAGACTTATGTGTGAACAATTTTTTTTAACTAATTTGAGGGGCATGCGACATTTATATAAGGATGGGCTCTTCTGCCTTTATTATGGCTCATTGGTCATTTGTTTTAAAAAGTGGCCACTTCAAACATTTGCACCAACATTACTATAAATGATGTCCATATGACTTTTAGGTACCCATCCTATTCCAATGAACCTAAGCGCAAGAGTGCTAGCGAGGTTTCGCTAGGCAGAAATGAACGCTCGCGAAAATTCTCTATGAAATGCTCGCACTGCCAAAGTAACGCTAGTGAAAATTCTCCAGCGTTCAGCTGCTGAGACGCATCTTCGCATTTATGTGAATTAGTGTAGTGGTAACGAATTTGCGCCTGGTGATGTGGAGCGGACAATGGCGAAGCGGTCGCTGGAAATTTGCACATATTTCTCTGACTGTGCGCTGTGATGACAAATCAAAGTTTGTCCCATCTTGATAGCATTTAGTATCTTCTGACACACAATGGCAATGCCGACCAGACGTTCCAAAAAGGGTAGCAATGGTTTGACACAAGTGGCAGAGTTAGGGTTAAACTCTCTTTATAAGCACTGAATATGAATATGCCCATGCTGCAGGAGATAAAACGCACTTAAATATATCAAGAGACAAGTCATTAAACGGGCGCTTGCCAGAAACAAACTCATAGAACATAATGTTTACACTGTAGCCAGGGATTCTGGGCAGAGACATGCAAATGAGATCACTCAATGCCATTGTGTTTAGGTTTTATGTGATTTAAACATGGGCTTCTTTAAGCAGACACATGCTCTAACGCTCACCTACAGGATGTGGGTGGTACATGCTGAAGGAGGTTGCTAGGGACAAAACACAAGGAGATGTATGTTGGGCATTTAGACAGCTCAACCCTTGGCATTATGTTCAGAAGAAGAAGAGAAATAAATACTTTGTGCTGATTTCATCAGAATCCCAAATTAAAGCAAATTTAAAGGGGTTGTTCACCTTTCAATTAACTTTTAGTATGATGTGGAGAGTGATATTCTGAGACAATTTGCAGTTGGTTTTCAATTTTTATTATTTGTTGTTTTTTAGCTTTCAGCCATCTGTTTGCCCTAGCAACCATGCATTGATTTGAATAAGAGACTGGAATATGAATAGGAGAGGGGCTGAATAGAAAGATAATTAAAAGTAGCAATAAAAATAAATGTTTAACCTTACAGCTTCTTTGTTTTTAGATGGGATCAGTGAACCCCCCCATTTGAAAGATGGAAAGAATCAGAAGAAGAAAGCAAATAATGTACAATCTATAAAAAATAAAGAATAAAGACCAATTGAAAAGTTGCTTAGAATTGGGCTTCCTATAACATACTAAAAGTTAACTTAAAGGTGAACCACCCATTTAAGGATTCTTCAACGGCAACATCTAGCAACTATTTAAGACTTGTCACTGGGTGAACTTGTTATAAGTGAAGAGAGACGGCCCAATTATTGTTCTTTATATAGAACAGACAGAAGCTGCAAGCTTTAATCATATCCCGACACATGTCTACAGATATATATATATATATATATATATATATATATATATATGTGTGTGTATCTATTTGTGTGTATATTATTTTGCATGGGGCAGTTTTCTAGTCCGTGAGTGCTAGGGAAGGCCGCTGCTGTGGTATATTTACTGTAATGATGCATTCATTTTGCACATTATAGAAAAGGACGTAGTTAACATTTTTGGACAGCAGATTGAGACAGTTTAAAACATTCAGCACAGCCACATTTAATGAAGAGCAGAAATCTGAGATGCCAAGGCTCAAAGCATATTTGGATGTTATATATATACCCCTTTGCCATTACAATAATCAACTGGGAACCAAAAAGTTTGATTTCCCATTCATATCCAGCATCTCTCCTTACAGGATTGTGTTGTGCAACTTACATCTCAAAAGATTCTATGCCTCCCAACTCCAGACTGTATCAGGCATTCTCTAAGGCCCCTAACCCACAAATGTCTATTTAAAATCTAACCAGCTAACTAGATGAAAAAAAATATATTTTGCCTGGTTGGTCAAGGAGCACTAGGAGCAAAACCCCAGCAATGTGGCCCATATTCTGATATCCTTAAAGGATTATTGGGTTTTCCTTCCGTTCATTCTATTCTGGTCTTGCGCTTGAGTTCCACACATGTTCCTTGTCAAGGTATTGCCTGGCCATCTTTTGTAAAACAATTCCACCACTTATCATACATTTTCCCCCATTAGGAATGCTCTGGCGCATTACCACGGATGACATTTTCTTTCCATGGGTCTGTTTGGCCGAGGAGGATACACACTTGTCTTGTGCTGGCATTCACACATGCTCATCTTGTCTTTCAGCAGCACAAACCTGCCCATTGTCATGTAAACACTCGCTAGCATTGCACTCTATGTGCTTGTGTATATTTTCATTAAAGCTCTGTTTGTTTTAAGATCAGCATGGTGGGGTTGCTCGGAGAGGTTGCTCTCTCAAATTATTGTATTTAAACTTGCTTCTAGATCTCAGTAAAAACCTGAGTTTTGCTAACAAAATGGAATCCAGCTGGTATCAGAAGACCATTGTATGTATATTGATGCATCCCCTATCCATTTTTGCAGATAAGGTTGCAGATAAATGTCCCATTTGTTTGCTTGTTAAATAAGGAAACACCCCCTCAGACAAAATAAATGTTCACTAAGTGCTGTCTTGGGGACTTATTAATTTTTAGTTAGACATTTAAGAGGTATTGAGGCTTTAAAAACACCCAGTGGTTAAAGGAAATTCAAGCAACTCCTCCAATCAGAAGCTCATTTGTCAACATTTTGGTTGCTGAAACTGTTCTGCAAATAAATGTAAAAGTGAAAAATCATTTGGTAATATCGCCAGTATCTCATTATTGGGTGTGAGCTACACATTTGTCACAAATGTTTCAATATATATGTAACCTTATTATGCGCTAAGGCCAGTTAGGGATACATGTTTATTTATGCCCTGTGTACCCCTGGAACTATAGCAGGGTAAGTTACCCCAATTTTTCTATATATCTGTAACCTTGTTATGAGCTAAGGCGGCCCAACCTGAAGGTCAGTTAGGGTGAGATTTGGGGTGAGTGCTTATTTGTGCCCTGGGTACCCCTGGAACTATAGCAGGGTGACTGTTACCCCAATGTTTCTATATATCTGTAACCTTGTTATGAGCTAAGGGGGCCCAGTCTGAAGGTCAGTTAGGGCAAGATTTGGGGTGAGTGCTTATTTGTGCCCTGGGTACCCCTGGAACTATAGCAGGGTGACTGTTACCCCAATATTTCTGAAGGGTGAGCTTTGCTGTTCTAGATATTTCTGGAATCACAGCATAAAGGCCAATAATTACACAAACTGTTTATATTTTGGAGAAAAAAATAACAGATGCAGCACTATGAGGGGTACACACCAACTGTCAGGAACTCTTACCCTGGTGGTCCCGCTGCATGGCTCCTCTTGCCGGCTTCCTCCCTAGTGCCGCGCGCATTATCACTATTTAAAGGCGCAGGTGCGATGACGTATGACGTCAGCACGCAATGGCGCCAAATTCTAAATATTTAAAGGGGCATTGGTAACTTTATGGTTGCCCGTGATAGGTTGTTCCTGCTGCCTTTAGCTGTTGCTATTCTGAATCTGTGTTTGATTCTGACTACCTGTCTGTTCCTGACGATTCTGACCTCTGTATCCTGAACCATTGCCTGAATTTCGACTACCTCTTCTGCTGTATCCCTCTGATTGATCTCCCAGTTTTGACCCTTGCCTGCCTGACCTCGCTTTGAACGCTGCCTGCCCAGACCCGGGCTGAATTGTTTACGCTGACTTTCTGCCTGCCTCGACCCGGCCTGATCTGACTACTCTATTGCCTCACGCCTTGTACTACGACCTTCTGTCCAAAGACTTTGCTTTACAGTCGTACCCCTCTGCCTATCCAGAACCCTCATCTTGCACCTCTCGTTTAAGTCCAGGTGGCATCCAAGTAAGCCGAGGGCTCCTCCCGAGGCCCAATGACGGTCACACTACTGGTGAAGCACGAGCTGAGACCAGGGTGCCTGGTGTTTGTTCTGGTGTTGGGTGCCGACCGTTACGCCAATATTAAAAATGCATTCAGAACATTGCTCTTGAAGAACAGGAATGGCTGCCTCTCTACTGCTGAATGGGACATGCGGCTGAACAGTTTGTACTCCATAAATAACATCATTATCTTATTTTCGGTGAACCTATATATATTAGCTGCTAATAAGGGCTAAATCCACTGAGTCATTGGCTGGATTAACAGAAACAAACAACGTACCCTGGTAGTAAATTCAAATGATAAAGGAAATAAGAAGCAGACACATTCCTATAAGCCAACAACTGAGATAATGTTTTCAGCAACGTGGCCAAACAAGGACTTTGTAAATGAATTCTAACAAGATCTTTCCAAGGCCGCATGCTTGTTCTGGACGTACATTTCCAACCACGTTTGGTTGCTTCTACATCTGCAAATTTACTAAAAGGTCAATCATTTTTTTACATTTACTAAATGTTACAGGTTGAACAAGGGTAAAAAAAAACATAGAAAAGGCTTGAAAACAATGCTCTTGAAGAGTAGAAAACCTCAAAATATCGGTTCTCAATGTTTGAGTGCTTGAAGCACACCAATAAAAATTCATATATTTGTCACCACTAAGGAAAAACACTCAAATATTTTGGGGGTAAAGATTAAAGCAGAGAGGGGGATGAAGGGTGTTTGGCATTTTTTTTATGGATTAGGAGATTGACATTGGAAGGATGAATTAATTTGGGGGTTAGGGACAGGGCCTCAGTGATAGGCCTCAGTGGAACGGGGATAAATACTCTCCAAGTAGATATAGAAATAGTTTTAGGCAAATAAAACAGAGAATTATTACAGTCAGTCCAGATTTCAAGAATAATACAGAAACTACATAATAAAATGTAACTACATCTTCTAGATAAGAGATCTCTAGTGTTTCATGATCTTTGAAGAGATTTGATAAAATTATTCATGATGATAATGGGGGTCCAGCACACACCAATAGTAACTGCTATGTTAGCTTTAGTGTACTATGCCGAAAGAAAACATTTTGCCATGCATCAAACCACTAGAAGGTAAAGCTACTTGTGTGCTCCCAATTCCAAAATGTTGTTGCAGTTTGATGAAATAAGACAGAGGATGATGCCCACTGAGCAATATAGGGTTAGTCTCATCACAGTTTGATATTATTGCAAGGGTTGGTTACTTCAGACATCACTGCCTTCAAGATGCCTATTGAATATGCTCAATTGGGAGTCTATTCTTCTAAGACTATACTGTATGTCCACAATCTTCCTTGTCATCTCCCATAGACTTTCTGTAATGTTATAATTCATTAACAAGCAGGTGCTAGAAGTGATGGTCTGACATTACTGCAGGTATGACAAACTGCTGAAAAAAGAACAAGAAAGCAAACATTCAACAGGAAAGGCCCATGCTTCTTCATACAGAAGATTCAGGTGAACTATACCTATTGCCCTGAACTATGCACATTTCAGCAACATCAACACTTTAACAAGGATAACAGCCCCCTAAATTTTCTCATAACCTGTAAAGAAAGAAGAATAAGGTAATAGACTGTAAAGTTATAATAAAACTATACCAGCAGAGGTATCCTCCTGTACTAACCCAGAAGGAAGTGTGCTATGACTGCAGGATTCAGCAGGAAAAGTTACCCTCACTATATTTATAGGGCATGTAAAGGCAAAAAAATAAAATCCCATTTTTACTTTCTTCAGTGAAAATGAAACCTATCTCCAATATACTTTAATTAAAAAATGTTTACCGTTTTTATAAGAAACCTGACTGTATGCAGTGAAATTCTCAATTCATTTACTGCTGTGGATAGGAATTGTCAGACGATCCCTAACTGCTGCGCATGGAAACAATCATACTTATGAACAACAGGGGGAGCCCCCCCCTTACGTCCCAGCCATGCAGAACTCGAGCAGCTTTGCTTGTTTCCCTGTAGAGCAGTGCAGAGATTTGTATTGGATTTTATTTTTGCCTTTACGTCCCCTTTACTGTTTCCAACTCCAGCTGCAGGGACAAATATCATGGAGTCAGATTTAAACTAGGGATGCACTTAATCCACTATTTTGGATTCAGCTGAACCCCCAAATCCTTCGCGAAAGATTCGGCAGGATAAGAAACCGAATCCTAATTAGCATATGCAAATAGGTTCTGCCGGGCAGAAGGATTATGCCAAATCCTGCTGAAAAAATCCGAATCCTGGATTTGGTGCATCCCTAATTTAACCAGATGAGATACCATCTGGAGGATTAATTTGCTGAAGCAACTGGTTCTGTAAATTTGGAGAAAGTTTGTATTAAACTATACAAAAACTATAAAATCCACATTAGATTACATGACAACACAGGACCCAGTGCAGTCTGCATATTCTGATTAATAATCAGTCTTGCTGTATTGGCTTCTGGCAGATAATATTTGACTTTTGCTGTTTTGATGATGATCCCTAAGCAGCCCAGACCACATTGAGCATGTACACAGTCTTGGTCTTGCAAAGATGTTTAACAAAGTTACAAGATGGTGACCTCCTGTGGCCAACTTTGAAAGCATAAATCATTTGTTTGATTAGTCTTGTGGTGCAGTAACTTCATGTTTATGTTTAGTATAAAAAATACAGCATTTCTAGCCTTATTCTATTTTAGACTTTACTTCCCCTTTAAGGGGGTTGTTCACCTTTGAGTTAACTTTTAGTATGATGTAGAGAGTGATATTCTGAGACAATTTACAATTGGCTTTCATTTTTTACTATTTGTTGAGTTATTTAGCTTTTTATTCAGCAGTTCTTTGAGTTGCATTTTAAGCAATCTGGTGGCTAGGGTCCAAATTCCCCTAGCAATTGTAAGGGGGTTGTTCACCTTTGAGTTAACGTTTAGTATGATGTAGAGAGTGATATTCTGAGAGAATTTACAACTGGCTTTCATTTTTTATTATTTGCCGAGTTATTTAGCTTTTTATTCAGCAGTTCTTTGAGTTGCATTTTAAGTAATCTGGTGGCTAGGGTCCAAATTCCCCTAGCAACCAGTAAATGATTTGAATAAGAGATTGGAATATGAATAGGAGAGGCCTGAATAGAAAGATGAGTAGTAAAAAGTAGCAATAACAATACATTTGTAGCCTTACAGAGCATTCGTTTTTTTAAATGGGGTCAGCGACACCCATTTGAAAGTTGGAAAGAATCAGAAGAAGGCAAAAAATTAAAAAAACTGTAAAAAATAAATAAAGAAGACCAATTAAAACGATGCTTAGAATTGACCATTCTATGACATACTAAAAGTTTACTGAAAGGTGAACCACCCCTTTATGGGTACATTGATAAGATTAAGGAGTATGCACACATATTGGAGATGATGGATTATGATGGATGGATTATGATGGATTCTCCATAATAGCAGACTAAGATTAAGTGATGAGTGAAATGCATTGAAGGCAATGGACTTTCTTTGTGGTGGTTTTTTACACGCAAAATGTAAAATATGTTTTCATGGTAACTTATTCTGTGCAAAATACATTGAAGTCCATTGACGTTTATTTTGCGGAAATGTTTTCTATGAAAATACATTGCAGTCGGTTGATGTTTGTTGGTGACTTTCTCAGTGGAAATACGTTGGGTCAGTGGGTGTTGTGTTCCAGCAACTTTTTCCATGGTGAAAATGTTCCCACAATTTCATGGAAATATTTACCGGAGAGAAAATGCAGAATATGTCATGAATCCATGCCTGGTGAGAAATTTCGCTCATCACCACTGTCTCCATTTCTGTGTGTTCTGTTCAAATTATGATGAAAAACTGGAAAATACGTTTTTGGTTATTTGCCTATGTGGCAGTGAAGGAACAACCACGAAATAATATATAGTAAATATGTTTAATTCAACTATTTGTCATGTTCCTCAAGCATTCTCATATTATTTAGGAATTCATTTCCTTGAATGGAAGCAATGTGGTGAGAGGGAATCCCTGGGTCACAAAGATATTTCTTAGAACGTTGGCTTCTCCTCACAGTTCCATTCATTACAAGGAGGCTTCTATTCCAAGAAGGCAAGATCTCTAGCTGAAATGTCATACTATCTTCTAAACATGTTTGACAGATAACTGACTTTGAAAATGCTTACGCGAAAGTAGGATCCATAAAATAGAAGTCATAATTCAATTCCTTGCTTGTTTCCTTAGTTCCCTTTTATCTGGTTGTGTTTGGAACATCACTTGTTATTCCATATTCCGCTCTTCATTCCAAAACAACATCTTCTTCGCATTTTATGATGCCAATTCCACGATAAACCATGTGCTGCCAGTACAGCTAATCTCGAACTGTCAGTGTTTTAATACGAGTATATAAAATATAGTGGAAGAACAAAAGTTAACTCTACAGTTTGTGGACTATCTGGACCTTGTGTTGAAGAAAATTTATAAATAAAACATGAGCAAACGGTGGCCTGGATTGTGTTTCACTCGAATCAGATTTTGAAATATGTGAGATTGGAATCTCCATTGCAGTCAAGAGAACATGAGATAAACTGGTGCGGGAAAGAGTGGAGAAGTTGAGCTTTCTGTTCTTTGTATCATGTCCCAGTGATTAGATACCTTCATGTAATAGTCTTTCTTTAGAACAGAAAAACGACATCAAAAACATTGGACTTATCATACATTTGATTAAAAAATCTGTTTCATAGATATAAGAACATTAAACTGACCAATTATGGATTTACACAACATACAGGTCCTTTCTTGCTGTGCAAGGGTTGTGTTCCTGAGTCTGAGAAATGTTGACTTTATTAGTTATTCATGAAGCCAAGCTGGAATTCCACCTTTTCCCCCTAATAACTTGGCCAACAGTAGAGACAAAGTGACGGTGCTACCATAGTCATGCCTGTATAAAGGTGATGTCCAGTGCAGATATATATATTTGCATTGTATAGGTATGGGACCTGTTATCTAGAATGCTCAGAACCTGAGGCTTTCCGCATAATGGATCTTTCCATAATTTGGATCTCCATACCTTAAGACTACCAGAAAATCATGTAAACTTTAAATAAACCCAATAGGCTGTTTTTTTCCAATAAAGATTAATTATATCTTAGTTTGGATCAAACACAATGTACTCTTTTTTATTACAGAGAAAAAGGAAATTATATTAAAAATGTGGATAAAATGGAGTCTATGGGAGACAACTGTTCCGGAAAACGGAATATCCAGCTTTATTGATAACAGAAAACAGGTCCCATACCTGTATATATGAGTTTCAAAAAAGACAGAAGTCTATCAATTTCAACCTTTTACTCAGAAATTCAATCTAACTTTTAGAGAATTCAGAGCAACAAAAGAAATCCAATCTATCTTCTAGAGTAAAAAACAGAAATCAGCCAGTCCAACGATCAGCTGTGTACTATGCACTAGTTATTTCCTCAAATGTTCAAAGACATCAACCCTTTTTTGAATCTCTCTAATTCAGCAGTCCCCAACCTTTTTTGGCCCGGGTACCGGTGTAGAGCGGTGCGGACAGTCTTGAACTGGTCCAGTTGTGGAGGCTTCCATTTCTCATTGAGTCTTTAGTCTGGCTTTACAAGTCAACAAATGTTTAGTAAAATAAAATGAGAATTGGTATGAGCAAACCCATAAGACAGATGATGAAGCTGATAAAAGGTATGGAACTTCTCAGTTATGTAGAGAGGCTGGCTGGTCAAGTTGAGCTATACTGAAACTTAAGAAAAGTAATCCCTCAAAACAATTGAAACTGTTTAGAGTACTCTTCTGAGCACTTTTGCAATTTACAGTAGTATTTTTTCTAATTTTTCAGCTATTCGAAGTGAGAGTGAAACAGTTTAACTTTCTGTTGAGTTTGGCCAACCAGCTAGAGTTGGCAGTAAACTGTTAGTGAGCAGAGGAAAGTATTGTGATGCTAGAACTGGCCAGAGTTATGTCATTTGACTCTTCTCTGCTTCTTTGAGAAGAGCAAAATCAAGCAAGACTTGAAGTATTTTGGTTCTGGCCAATATATTAGAGCTGGGCCAGAACTAGGCCGCCGAACCTAGGGGCAATTAATGTGGCGAATTTCTCTGCTGGTTGTTTTTTTTTTTTTGATGTTTCAATGAGTTTCACTAGGGCCTGGTGAAGCCATCTATCCAAATAAGAACATAGTCCACTTTATTCAAGGTTCAAAATTGTGAGTATACCAAAATGTTAATAGGCTACTATAAAAACCAGAAAAGCAACAAGTGAATTCCTAAATCAGTGTATACCGCTATAGAGAGTTCTTGTGAAAAGAGTTTAAAGAAAAAAGTAATCCATTGGAAGTCAGACAGTCTGGAGCAAGATGACCTCTACAGATTGCCAGATCGACTTAAATAAAACATCTTTGCTCATAGTTTAAACCCAATTGTCACAGTATTTTTATATATCACAACAATCCTTTCCATTCTGTTTTTAAACAATTTTGGATTTGCATCAATTCCTGCCCAGGGCAAAGAAACACAGATTTCAATAGTAGATAGGAACAGATCAATCCATCTTTCCTGTCCCATCTCCAGCACTGAGTAACTGAACCCAAGCCATTACTTTATACTAAATGCCTTTTGAAATAATTACCTAGCTGGTCTGAGTTCCTTAAAGAGCATGTCCACCCAAAAACACTTTTACATAATAAAAATATTTGTTAAAATTATCAGAACCAGTGATGCAGAGAACAGTACACAATTACATTCACAAATAGCTTTAAAACCATTAAAAATATAAATTAATGTACAGTCGCGATCCTAGAGGGGGGCGGGCCCTGGTGCGTGACGAGCAGCCGGGCCCCGCCCCCCTCCGTACGGCCGCATTTGGCCGCATTTTCAGCGGCGAACGGAGTGCCGGGGCCCTGAGGAGGTGCGGGCCCTTGCCCGCTCGCCCCCCTGCTCCCCCAGTAGTTCCACCACTGTTAATGTATATTGGAAAGTTGCTTAGAATTGCATCTTCTATTATTATGGTATTATGGAAGATTTTTGGTGGTGTTCCCCTTTCCCCTTGGATAGATAAATAGTAAGGTTGACAAAAAAGACTTTAGCCTTTTATTTTCAACCCAGTATACAATATAACAGTTTTTGTTGAACAATCTTTCTAAATTGTTTTTATCTTTGTCTGCAATTCCAGAAAAATATGGCGAAAATAATATTTTTATTTCAGTTTCATGAGTTTTTTAAGATGTATCCATCAAAAAAAAGCCCCCATTTTTTTATTAAAACATTCGGCAGCTAAAACCTGATCAGTTTCTATAGAGCTCAAGGGGAGGTGTACATTCAATATCCAAAGGTTTTTGAAACAGTCAAATTTGTAGAAAAATTTGGAACAATCTTTCTGCAACAGTTTCTTTTTTCTGTGAATTGATACCAGGTGTTTTCATAAATCTTCTATTGATAGAGAAAAAAAATTGTGAAAAAACTTAAAGAGCACCTGTTGGACAAAAATATTATCCCCAAACAAAGGTGCAACTAATAGAGCCTGCACTCCATTTGGGGGTAACAGTTTTTGGGTTTTTTTAAATTTCCCCCTGCCAGGCTACGAGTGAGGGCTCTATTAGCCTGCACCTTTGGTTGGGGATAATATTTTTTTTCAACAAACAATGTTAGAAAACCCTCTGATATGAAAGTTTATAAATTGTATGATTAGCCTTCAGCATTAACCCCTCTGCCTTACTGCACATTGTCCAGGCATTTAAAGTTGGCCAATAATGTCAGTCAAAAGTTTATTTATAAGTCCATAGTCTATGGTTTACAACAATTTAAAGGGATACTGTCATGGGAAAAAAAAAAATTTCAAAATGAATCGGTTAATAGTGCTGCCCCAGCAGAATTCTGCACTGAAATCCATTTTTCAAAAGAGCAAACAGATTTTTTTTATATTCAATTTTGAAATCTGACATGGGGCTAGACATATTGTTAATTTCTCAGCTGCCCCAAGTCATGTGACTTGTGCTTTGATAAACTTCAATCACTCTTTACTGCTGTACTGCAAGTTAGAGTGATATCACCCCCCTCCCTTTTCCCCCCCAGAAGCCAAACAAAAGAACAATGGGAAGGTAATCAGATAACAGCTCCCTAACACAAGATAACAGCTGCCTGGTAGATCTAAGAACAGCACTCAATAGTAAAAACCCATGTCCCACTGAGACACATTCAGTTATATTGAGAAGGAAAAACAGCAGCCTGCCAAAAAGCATTTCTCTCCTAAAGTGCAGGCACAAGTCAGGGGCAGCTGGGAAATTGACAAAATGTCTAGCCCCATGTCAGTTTTCAAAATTGAATATAAAAAAATCTGTTTGCTCTTTTGAGAAATGGATTTCAGTGCAGAATTCTGCTGGAGCAGCTCTATTAACTGATTCATTTTGGGAAAAAGGTTTTTTACCATGACAGTATCCCTTTAATTCCTGGCAGTAAATGGCCACCTTGTAGTATTCTGGCTATTATGTTAGACATATATAGGTAAATGAGGAGCACACCTAATTAGACAATACGCAGGCAAATATTCAAAACAAGGTGCAAATAAACCAAAAGTCGCCCCTACTAAGCGACACAATATAACAGAAAGAATCCCCTTGACAAAGGCTATTTTGCCGAAACGTTGGGGTTATTCTCATCTTTGCAGGTGTATCCGCTACTTGTAATTTCTTGTCTGCCTTTATTCTGTACCTAAGGGTGGTATGTATACTATGACTATGCAAAATGTTTGTTGTTTATTGTGATGATGATGTCACTGTTCCTGTCTTTTTATTAAGTAAAGCATTTTTCAAATTCTACCACCTGAGTCGATAATTCCTATAGAGTGTGCAGAACTAATTTCCTATACTTATTATGTTAGACATCCAGTCACTCCAGCCTTTATACATTACATTTTTGGCTCACTAACTATATTAGAATCATTTTTATTGTGCACAGCCTGTCTTTTTACCCAGTTTTTATTTTTTAAACGGAACTGTTCCTTTAAGGTACCTTGACAATGTATTGCTTAACACTAACATTGATAAACAGCTGATATATTTTCTATTGGGTTTTTATTTTTGTTGTATAAAGTGAAAGGAGGAGGGTAGTTTTAAAAATGATATTCGTACGTCTGAAAGGAAATGTTACAGCAGTACATGGTACATGTTTTTCCTCTCTTTTTGAAGAGATTTGTGAAAGTTGTTATCTCTGAATTTTAACATAATTTTAAATATATTGTTTTTATGTCTACACCAAAAGGGGGGGGGCCTGGGTGAAACGGAAATTTCAATATACTGTAACAAGCATATTGACAATAAAGATTTTTGATTTGATTGATTGAATGAATGAATCCTCGTGGCAGAGATTGATTATATTAAAGGGGCAGCTTTGGTTCCTTTATTTATAAATATCTCTTTAAAAAATTAAAAAATTATATTTGCAACACAAATTTAATGAGCATATCTAACTTTAACTTACTATGGGGCTGACTTACTAACATTTGATTTTTTTCATGAATCTCTAAAAATTCATGTTTTTTCTAAATTTCTTTATAACTCAAAAAATTTGAGATTTATTACATGTTAAACCCATGAAAATCTCCAACAAACGTTCACCAGGTAAAAGCTGTCATGGTCCTGTATGTCAGGATCTGCTGGGATTCAAACCAGTGACCTTTGGGTTTCTGGCTTGATACAGTACCTTGACCATTTGGCTAGATGAGCAGCCTGTAAGGTTGCTCACTATATGTTACATGGCCTCTGTAGCCCCAGCCCAACAGCAGCCTAATTAGTTGTAGTCAGCCAATCAGGGCTGACTCTGTCCTATTTAAGGCCACTCCTCCGAACACTCCTTGCCTGAGCATTTGATTCCCATCCTAGCAGTGTGGCATTGTCCCTAGTTATGGGTTCCTGTTCTAGCCTCCTTCCTATTCTGTCTTGCCTTGCCTTATCTTGTCTGAACCTTCCCGGTCTTGTCCTGCCTGGCTCTGAACCTTGTCCTGTCTTGATCTGCCTGCTTTAAACCTTGATCTTTCCTTGCATTGACCTTGCCCTGCTCAGCTTTCCTTGCTATTCAGAATCTTGCTTTGCTCCTCATTTCTGATCTTGCCTTAACCTTATTCTGCCTTGACCTGACCTTGCCTTTCTGGTTCCTGCTTCCTGTTCTGTTCTGACCTGTACCCTGTCTATATCTTCCCTCGTCTTGCTCTGCATCTTGCCTTGCCTTTTCCAGTCCTCTCCTGCTATACGCTCTAGTCCTCTCCTGCTCTCCACTCCAGTCCTCTCCTGCTATCCGCTCCAGTCCTCTCCTGCTATCCGCTCCAGTTCCCTCGTGCTTTTTGCTTCAGTCCTCTCCTGCTTTTCGCTTCAGTCCTCTCACTATCCAGTACTTTCCTGCTACCTGCTCCAGTCTCCTCCCACTATCCAGTCCTCCAGTTCC
This sequence comes from Xenopus laevis, assembly GCF_017654675.1. NCBI lineage: Eukaryota > Metazoa > Chordata > Amphibia > Anura > Pipidae > Xenopus > Xenopus laevis. The sequence continues at coordinate 50,230,504 of NC_054387.1, read as the reverse complement.
CGATCTCAAATCTGCACCCAAGCTACACCCACACCGTCCTGTCCTATATTTCTAGTCTGCTCTTGTCTCCTGATCTGATCTACGCCCGCACTGTCCTGTCCCATCCAGTCTGTTCCTGACCTTCGCCCTCTTCATCCTGTCTAGTCCAGTCTTGACCTTCGTCCTCTCCATCCTGCTAGTCCAGTCCTGACCTTCGCCCTCTTCATCCTTTCTAGTCCAGTCCTGATCTTCGCCCTCTCTGTCCTGTTCCGCTCTGCACCTGTTCCAGTCTGACTCAACTCCCTCTTCATCCTGTCTAGTCCAGTCTTGACCTTCGTCCTCTCCATCCTGCTAGTCCAGTCCTGACCTTCGCCCTCTTCATCCTTTCTAGTCCAGTCCTGATCTTCGCCCTCTCTGTCCTGTTCCGCTCTGCACCTGTTCCAGTCTGACTCAACTCCCTCTTCAACCTGTCTACTTCCCTTTACGTGTTCCCTAGGCACATACAACTCCTGCCTCAAGGACTCACCCTTCCCTCATCATTCTCCACATCGCCCCCTACCTAATCCATGACACTAGAAAAGTCAATGGGAGCTTTGCTGATCTTTTTGGACCATTTTTAATCAATTCTGACTTATAGAGGTTTTCATAATTTTTAGCGCAATGCCCAGAGTTTTTTGTTCTTACTTTATATTTTCGTATCTTTTAATAACTTTCATGACATTCAATATTTTAGAGAAATACCTCTGAAACCACTAAAAATTTACCTTTGATAAATGGGCCTCCAATTGTACAAACCATCCGCAGGCAACAGCCCAACATTTAAGCCTGGGATATTTAAGTATGCCTTCTTAAATAACCTGTGGTGGATAATTAGCTTTTCTGCTGAGATCATACCATTTGAGTTCCTGTTGTAGAAATTGGTTCCTGCCCTGCCCTTTTCCCCCATATTCTGATTCCCCTGTATTGACCCTGGCATGTTATTTAGACTGATTATTTTCCACCTGCCCTGTCCCTGTGCCTGTTTTTGGACTTGTTTGTTTGCAGCCTGCCCCAACCAATTGCCTGTACTAGGACTTTGCTTTCTGTCTTTCTGTTTTTTCTCAGTTTTTTTAATTAAATCTCTTGGTTAATATACACAGCTTCAAACCCCCGATTTGTCTGGTAGGGGTTACACAGCACCTCGGCTCCTCACAATCAGTTTAACCAGCCATTCTGACCTGATTTAGCAATGTAAAATGGATTTTCTCTTGCATTTCAGTCTATTAGGGGTTATTTCATTATTTCAATCCAGCACTCATGCAGTTAATGGAAGAAATATATATTTTTTAAAACTGTAGCTACATAGCCGTTAGCATATGGCTGGCCTGTAGGAAGGAAATATTTGGATAAGCCTTCTAGCCGTAATTGTTGGCAAGCTTTCATCTATACTAAATATACTTCGATGGGTGACAGCATCCCCTGAGACTGCCGGGCTGTAGAACTCATTGTTTGATGTTAAGCATCCTTCGCAATGTATAGCATTTCAAGGCTGATTATGTTCCCTGCTGCAGTAAAAAGCCAAGCTGGAGATGCTGCCTGTGTGTGCGTTTGTGATGGTGTTATACAACACAGCCGCCATTCTAGACTAAACTGTATGACTCATAAAGATAGCATGGGAGCCTGGTTGCCAAGCGAGCCATTGAGTCAGCTTTTCCTTTGGTGTACTGCTGTGTTATGATAAGGATGTGGCTCAGGTTTGAAGCCCCACAAATGTCCATATACCCAATTACCTATCCGTTTATTCCACCTATCCTAAACATTTTCTTGGAGAAATCAGCCAAGATCCCCAAACAACCTACCTCTTCATAGTATTGTAAGTACAACTGGACCAAGGAATAATAGCCTTTGAAGACATATGGCAAGAAAACCACAAAGGTATACATGGGCACTTACATAATAGCTTATTGGGTAGGTACATAGTTACTTTATAAATGCTCATAACCACACAAGATGACCTAGTTATATATTGTATTAAAATGAAAAAACATATAGTGCTCTATAAGGGGCATCTCTCCTAGTCAAAAATATGTAGAGGAGACATATAACTAGTATACTCCGGCATATAGGTCTATTCCTAATTAAGATTCTGTGCCAAAATCTGAAAAAGGATTCCTATTATATAGTATAAAATATATAATATATAACTGCCTTTGTTAAGGGACTGTTTCTGTAAGGAAAGATGGCGACCATAAGGGGAGATGCTGCTAGTATGGCAACATGGAGAAAACAGGGATAGCTGGGGACAGCAGCAAAAAATGACCACAGCATGAGTAACCTGTGATTAAGATTTGAGTATATGGCTGCTCAGTGTAGCATATAAATACCAAGTATGCTCGGTGTAGTTCATTAATCCAGGTTGTCCACATAAAGGCATCTGGATCATGACAGCCTTATCAATGGTTTGGCCTTTTTAGTACGGGTATCTAAACCACTTCCCCTTTTTCAATGTATCATTTAGTCCCATCAATGTCTTTTGCACCTCGACCTGACTGACATTTATATCTAAGGTATTATTATTTCACCAGGACCTGTGACTGTAGGGAAAGACGGAGTCCGTAGGGAAGATTGCCATAGTATTTCAATATGGTGACTATGGGGCTAGTTGGGAAAAGTAGCAGAACATGACCACGGCATAGGTGACCTGTCTGAGTATAAAACAAATACTGAAAGCCATTATTATTTCAACAGGAGCCATACTGCTAATATAGCTAATTTATGTGGAACATGGTGGGCATCACCGTACTCATTTTTTTTGCATATACAGCCAGCCAGGTGCCCGCACTTACCCAAAGACTATGGAACCAACGGTGGCCTGGGAAGTATGTGTTTTACGGTAAATGTAGCATCGGTCCTTTCTCATAACAGAACATTACTGTAAAAATGTACTCCACTCAGATTACTGTATGTGAATAAAATCAAATTCCAACACATTTATGACAAATATATAAATACTCGATGTTCTGGAGTGACGTGGGATTAGAGCTGAACTATTGTATGGTTTGAATTTCAATGCAAAACACTGGGATACTTTCCCACAATGATTCATTCTGGCTAACATTTTCACTAGTGTTGTGGTGTCACTGCCATCTGATTCTGTCTGTCCAGCTAACTGCACCTGGAAAGAAAGGCAACTACTCTGCTGAGCACTTTTGCGGTTTGCATTATTGTTTTTCTTACTATCCTACCGGATAGCTAGAATTTTTCAATAGCTATCGACAGTGGTATAGGTAGAGTCCTTCCAATTAGTCTAATGGTTTGCAGTTTGTTGGTAGACTTAGTGCAATTCAGAGTGTGCCCATCCAGACAATGTTTTGGACCCATCAAGAGGGCTAACCCCACTGTTGACAATCTTTACTATATGCCTCTCCCATATGGCTACAGCAAGGCCAGTTGCCACACTAGCCAGGATATGCTGCCGAATAATTTTCATAGTAAAAACCAAAAAGGCAGGGAGCACTCACTGACCCTTTGATGAATCTCTGCTGTGCTACTACGTAGACCACTCCCGATGCGTGAAGAGTCCAACAATGGAGCACCAACGGCTTTAAAACATCCTTTTATTTGAAAATCTTTAAAACATCAGACAGAGAGAATAAAAGCCTATATGCTTGACGCGTTTCGTGAAGTGGTTTTGTCCACAAAACGCATCAAGCATATTAGCTGTTATGCTCTCTATCTGATGTTTTAAAGATTTTCAAATAAAAAGATGTTTTAAAGCCGCTGGTGCTCCATGTCGAAAGAATATTGTTAGAATAATTTTGATTGGCAGGAACCATAATTTTCAAGAGCAACCTATCATAATTAGCCCTGTATTGTTACCATCCACTAACCTAATAAATAAATAAATAAATACAAATGGTTACATTAAATGCACTAAACCGTTTCACATTATGTGCCACTGAAACTCTCTAGGGGTTAAGACTGAAAGGACAGAGAGAGAAATTCTCAAGTGCAATGCATCTAATCTAAGCTAATTTAATAACACTTAGCTGATGCTGTCAGTTGCGATTTCTATGGACATACGGAGTGGAAAGTGACTTTCATCTCACGAACTACAGCATCAAATCCAATTAGAACACGGTTTATAACTCCAC